>NW_012130093.1:1533865-1550626 GCF_000143395.1 Atta cephalotes | reverse complement strand
TGTGTGTGTGTGTGTGTGTGTGTGTGTGTGTGTGTGTGTGTGTGTGTGTGTGTGTGTGTGTGTGTGTGTGTGTGTGTGTGTGTGTGTGTGTGTGTGTGTGTGTGTGTGTGTGTGTGTGTGTGTGTGCATATGTGTACACATATACAATACCGGTCAAAAATTTAGACTCAGCGTTTGAAATGATATATTTTTGTAAATAACATTGACTTTAACAGTATTGAAACATTGAATCTCAATTGAAACATTGAATTTGATGGTATTGGAACATTTGAATATCAATCAAATTGTTGATACATGCTATTTAACATCCACTTGTTCACGTTTACACTATTTCGAAAAGATTGTTTACATTATACATTATGCGCGTCGTTTTAGTCTGGCTGCGTTACTACTCAGTGTTCTCAATGTGTTATTATTATCAATTATCCTTTATTCTCTTTGTTTAAATTTAATTAGCTCAGTTATATTTCTAGTGGAAATTTACAATTGAAAACATATTTTATAAAAATAAAAACCATAGAATTATAAGAGTTATTTATTATATATTACTATTTCTTCCGTTTATAGTACACAGAATGGGTCAAAAAAAAGAATTAAACGTAGAAACACGTGCCGTAATTGCAGCACTACATAAAGAAGGATATTCTACACGACAAATATCGTCGAAAACTAAGGTTTCTCAGACTGCAGTTGTGAGGACGTTAAGAAGAAAGCAAGAAACCGGGTTAAACACTAGCCGCCATCATTCTGGAAAACCCAAAGTAACCTCAAAAAGTGAAGATAAGTTCATCTGTATTCAAAGTAAGCGTTCGCGACTTCGTACTGCACCAGAAATTCGCGAAGAACTAAATGCTACCAGAGAGAAGCTTGTATCTGTAACGACTATCCAACGTCGACTTCGTGATCATGGATTAAAAGGATGTGTGGCTGCTAGAAAACCACTGCTACGTAAACAAAATAAGGTCAAAAGATTGCAATGGGCAAAGAAACATAAAACCTGGTCGATTAATCAATGGGAAAAAGTATTATTCACGAATCAAAATTCGAACTTTTTGGGAAAAAACATAGGAAGTGCATTCGTCGCCAGATCGGCGAACGTATGAAAGAGCACTGTGTGGTACCATCGTGAAATATGGAGGTGGTTCGATTATGGTTTGGGGATGTTTTGCTGGAGAAAAAGTTAGCGATCTCATAAAAATCGAAGGGATTATGGATCAACGGCAATATCACAGTATTTTAAAATTCCATGCTTTTCCGTCTGGAAAGAAAATAGCTGGTCGTGGTTTTTTGTTTTCCAATAGGATAATGATCCTAACATACATCAAAATTGTGCAGAAACTATATTAACAACAAAGAAAAGAAAAAAGAGTTAAAATGCATGAATTGGCCCCCTCAATCACCTGTTCTAAACCCAATTGAACTGTTGTGGGATGAATTGGATAGAAAAATGAGACTAATGAATCAAAACCAACTGTGGAAGTTCCTGCAAGTATCTTGGACTGAAATTTCCACTCTGACTTTGAAGAAATTGATAGAAAGGATGCCAAAAATATGTACAGCTGTTTTGCGGGCTAAAGGAGGCTATTTTGAAGAGTCTAAAATATAAATAAAGTTATATAATTCAATTATTTTTATGGTAATTTTTAATTCATCGACCGTTTTGCTTTACACCGGAAATTTTTAACTAACATTTGATGCTAAAAATGTTGATTATTGATATAAAACACATAAATATAGAGGTGAGTCTAAACTTTTGACCGGTACTGTATATATATATATATATATATATCTTAAAATATATATTTACAAAGTCTAAATGCACACACGTGTAAAAAATTATACAAATTTTACTTAAATCTTTTATATTTTATTATTCTAATGATAATTACATATATGAGCATGGATAACGTTAATAATTAATTCTCGAAAATGATATGTCGTAATGTAACTTTTTATTACATGGCTGAATTTGTAAAAAAATAATCTTTAATTTGGTAAATAAAAATTGAAAATTTAAGAAAATTACGGGTGGTGAGAGTATTTTGTTAAACAAAAAAATAAAAAAAATTTTTTTTTTACAACTTTGAAGTACCCTTGAAACCGTACAACTTCTGTTTAAAAAACTTTTTTCTATCTTTTATATTTCCGATAATATTCGGTTCGAAAGAAAAATATCGTTTTTTTTCAAAGATGTGTTTTACCCCCTAAACATGAATTAGTGCATGTATAAAAAAGCTGCTTCTTAGATTTTCGTGTTTTACAATATATTTCATGGAGAATTAAGTCGGTTCCGGACAGTTATAAAATTTCCCTTGTAAGTTACTTAAGTATTGAACTTTGTTAAAACTTAAAAAATTAGTTTGAAATGTGTGTAAATAATCACATGTGATCAAAAAGTGAATTCTTAATGAAACAAAACTATTCTGGTAACCTTAAAAATATAGTTAAAAACTTTTGTTCTCAGTGAAAAGCAAAACATAATTAAATGGAAAAATGGAAAGTTGTTAATCCTTTAATTGGCATGAATAAATCGCAAAAGTTCAGACACGATCCCGGAACGTGCACAAAGATTCGCTGTGTGCAAGTCGAGTATTCCCTGAAATGAAGCAACATGTTGTGACGACCTACTGAAACTGTGTTTTTTATTGCGGTATTTTCTGAATTGATGCAATAAATTGAAATGAAACAAATGTGTTTATTTTACTTCAATTAATTGCCTCATATACACCAATTCAGAGAGTGTAGCAATAAAATACAGACCTAATATTATATATACAAAGCGCAGTGTTTCTTCGTGCGCAACATGTGTTCAAACTTCCACATCATAGACATAAAGCAATACGGACTTAATGTCTAAAATCAGATTATCGATCTCGAGTCAATATCTTTTGTTTTTTTATTTAAAAATATACATATAAAGTGTAAATAATGACGGTAGGAAAGTCACCATGGCACTTGGGTACTGAGTAATGAGATATTGCGATATTAAGCAGTTTCAAAAAGTAACATCGTAGAGATCAAACGGTTCATTATAAAGGATCCTGCCTGTGAAGACTTTTTATCAGGACAACAAAATCTACAACATATCAAATTTTAGCCAATTCCATCGAAATCCAATTTTCATAAGGTTTGTGCGAGGTCCTTTGAAATTTCTGCCATATCAGAATTCACCTGTAGTTGCTACTTTGCATTGAAGTAGACAAATGCGCAAATGAAACATTTTTAACTTCAAAATGATCAAGTCGATTATGAATATCATACACACATAATATAAGTGAAAACGCTGTTGTGGGAGTAATTCAGCGCCCATAAATTTGAGAGATATTTAAAGACGTACGATGTATACCTCAAATCTTCTTCAACAATCTGAAGAACGTTCAAATAGTTCTCTTTCAAAACGGCCGTCAATTTCCTAATCGAAGTCTCTTCCAAAATGAGCTCTTGAGTTCTTTGGACGAATTCCGGAGTCGTTGTTGTTTTTTCCTTCGCATGTTTCTTCTTTGCCAGAGAACCTTCCTCGAATTCTTCTGAAGCTGCTTATCTCTTGGCAACATCATAGGTCGTTGATTTCGAATATTCAAAAAACATTATTATATTTCTTGATATCCTTCCGGCACACAAACTTTCAATGATCGCTGCCCTTCGCTTATACTCCTTCATAATCGACTTGACTATCTTGAAGTCAGAAATGTTTCATTCACGCGTCTGCCTTCAATGCAAAGTAGCAGCTACAGGTGAATTTTAATATGGCGGAAATTTCAAATATAATTTTGTCTATTCTAATGGCTCACTCTGTACATAATTTTGCATAATATGTGTGCGTGCGTGCGTGCGCGCGCGCGCGATCTAGTAAAAGAATTATTGCAAAAATTATTCCTGAAATTATTCCACGTTTTGAAACATTTCGAAATTGTTGAAAATTTGCTGAAATTTTTCTGAAATACTAAAATTTTGTTAAAAAGTATTCCAAAATGTGTAATAATTTTAGTAAAATTATTCCATCAAAGTGTATGTGATATTATAATTATTATATATTATATACGTATCTCCGAAACTAGCCGAGGCTTTCGTATTTGTAAATTTAGATATTTTAAAAAATTTTCAACAAATTTTTTATTAATTTTATTATCAAATTTTCTTAAATAATACTGCAAAATCGATGTTTCTGCGCTAAAAAGGTGCTTCTAAATCGCTTCTGAAGTGCAAACATTTTTAAAGCGCTTTTTACACGCATAATTATTTTTTTATATTTCAGTGTGACTTAAAATCTGTCAAATTCTCATGCAATGAAAGTGCGTAACTGATAACAGTTTTGAGATTCTTGCAGTCACAAGAGCGCTGCCAAAACGCTTTGCAAATTTGCGCTGTTGTGCTACGTGGGAGTCATTCTGCTAACATAATATAATATATGTGAAACTTATATTAAAATTGAACAAAAGTAAAAACTTACATTTTTACAACTAGAGTGTCACCTAGACATTTTTTAAATACAAAAGCTTTATAGCTAGTAATAAAGAAAATGTAATATCACTTGTCGAATTATGAAAACGAACAATGCTAAGAGATAAATGTTCAGAAGTAGTGCTCCTTCAAAAACCGGAATTTTTTTCGGTAAAACTGCATTACCGACGACTTCATCGATTTCAATGATCTTGATCCTGAGTCACTATTAATAAATTATAACTGTGCTCGTTATTTGTTAGGAAGTTATTAACAAAAATGTTTAAGAAATAATATTGAAACAGGGAAAGGAGATGGGGTGAAAGTCGTGCCTACCTGAAGCAGGGAGAGGAAGGTGGAGTGAAAATCGCTCCGCGTGGAAGTGTTGCGCCCCTGAAGCAAGGGAGGGAAGGTGGAGTGAAAGTCGTTTCCGCGCATGGAAATCATGCGCCTCTAAAACAGAGAAGGAGATGAGGTAAAAGTCGCTTCGCGTGAAAATCGTGCATCCCTGAAGCAGGAAGATAGATAAGGCGAATGAATATCACTTTGCGTGGAAAGTCACGCGCCCCTTGGCAAGGGGAAAGTTTGACGAGAATCGCTTTGCGTGGAAAGTCATAAAATTTTAAAACAAAAGAATTTTTCATATAGCAGAAAAATGTCATTATTTTTTAAACTTTTGTTGTTAATAACTTCTAAATGAATAACGAGCGACGGTTAAAATTTATTGGAGGTGACTCAGGATCATGACCTTGACAACATATTATTGAAATAATGAGGTCGTCGTAATATACATTTTACCTTTTTTTTCTTCAATAATAAAAATAGTTGTAAAAAGACATTTATATCATGTTTTACGAGAGAATTTGTCGTTTTTGTGGGAAAAATTCTATTTCAAAAACAAATAAAACAATTTTATTTTTGTATGTGACAAATCGTATGTTCCTAGACAAGGAAGAGAGATGGAGTGGACTTCATTTCTCTTTGCATACACTTAAATATGGAGTCTAGGGATGTTTATTCATTATTCGATAATATCGAATATTTAATATTTTTTGCTCAATATAAAAATATTGAATAAAAAATTATGAATAAAATATTGACTAAATATTTTTTTATTATTTATATTCACTCTCCATTTTTATGAATACTTTTGAGTGTATTCAGTAGTCGGTACTACACTGAGCCTGACTGAGCGTGAACTCTTGAATTTGTTTGGTTGGTCTGTACTTTTAGATCCAACGAAATATGTCAATTAGATGCAAGAGCGCTTAGTAGTGAATTTATAAAAAAAAATGATCATTAAATACATTTTCCTCCAATTATATTTCTTAACTTTTGTTTTTATTTTAGATTTTTGAATTAATATTTAAGGACTAGTGAGTGATTAGTTATTGAAACATAAAGGAGTTATATTTATTGTTTATAATATCGATTGGGACTATAAATAAATGGAGTCTTTCCTACATCAATGTCGAATATATATATATATATATATATATATACAGATCTTCATTCATAAGTTTAAGTAAAAAAATTGAGTCTTTTTTTAATCTATTCATTGTGCAATATATTCAATATAATGTCTATTCAATATAATGTTTATTCGGAATAAATATAGATAGTTTTAAATATCTGAATATATTTATAATCGATATTTTTGCTCGATATTGATGTGTCTAATTGTGAACAGGTTATATTTTTTGGTGGAAATGCGACTCCCACAAGAGTCAAATAAAAAACATACGCTTCCACGCATATACTTTATTACGCGAAACGATCTATCATTTATTCTTATCATTAACAAGACTTAGAAATTCGTATAATAGCATATTGAAAGATGAACTGCGAGAACTACGTCAACTATTTACAAAATATCTGTGACTTTCCGTGATTTTCTGACTTTGTTTACATTCTTTAAAAGATTAGTACGGCATATGTAAAATTCATTATCATATTATGGAAAGTTAATTTATTATATCTCCTAAACCGGCGTCACTTACTTCTTGCAGAAAATCAGAATACTTTCCCTTACAACATATCTAAAGACACTCAAATCGATGAAATGTAACCTAAAGTATACATTTACCAAATAAAAAATAACCGTCTTATCCGTTTTTTGAAATAAAATTTTTTCCACAAAAACTATAAACCCTTCTTAAAACTTTGTATACATATCTTTTCACACTCAGAAAAAATGTAGCAGATACAATTGGAGAGTGTCTACTCTTCTACAAATAATAGTACAAATAGATACAGAGATATTATAATTCGTAACAATGAATCTAAAATGTTGTTTTAAGAAATATGTTTTAAATCAATTGATAAACTGCAGGCTATAAAATATTGCAATATTAACAAAACCTAAAAAATTTTGTGATTTTAAATAATTTTGTTGCAATTTATTGCATTTGTTGTGAAAATATATTAGGTATGGGAAAAAGTTCGTGGCATTTTTCCCATTGGATGGCATTAAAAAAACGCCACGAACTTTTTCTCACACCTAATAATAGCGATTAACTTAAAAATCTATCACATTTAATAGAACTTTGCGTAGTAAGTTGTATGTTTGTTTATTATATATGGCAAGTATTTATTATATATGGCATATATGTAAATTATAATAATAATCGATAGCAATATTCTAACTTACAGGTCTATAAATGCCTTGTAGAACATTTATTGCAACAACTTATAGAACAAACTTCTACAAAGAAATTATAATATAAAACTATTGTAGCTAAATAAAATAATAGTTACTACAAATTGTAAAAGTTGTAAACAAAATTAGTAGTAATAATCATCTAACATTTTACATGTTTCTACATTTATTAATTCTAAAGGATATTTTTACAATTTGTATTATGGGATGTGAGGAAGTAATATTGTAAATTAGTTTTTGACATTAGTGATGTATTTTCTTTCCGTGACTAGGATAATATTTCGTTAAAAGTGTTTCGGACTTAAACGTAGCACTCTCCAACAGAAGAGATGATATGACCAATCTTCCAATCATATTTTAGACATAATTAAGCGATACGAACTAGGTCAACAAGGATATGCACAGGATTCTGTTTTATTGATGGTTGTCACTGTTGTTAATTAGCGACAATCATCAATGAGATAGAGAGCCGCGCTTTTTTCTATAAGCTTGTCATTGACTATCGATAGTTAACGATAGAGATAACTATTGATAAGATGTTAGAGAATTTCCTGCACAGAAGAGATATTTGGAATGGCGACAAAAGGTTATGGAAAGTCCTTACGATATCACGGGGTACAAACAGATACCATTGAAAATTATTATATTGAAAATTACATTCCATGGCCACGATGGAAACGCCAAAAATGTACTTGCGTACTTGCCATTATTTAGCAGTCATTACCTATGAATCAGAAAATGAAGGAAAAAATCGATTACTTCTAGTTGATCATGATTTGATAACGAAAAAATGATTCTGAAGAACAAGAATAAGTATTATAGGAAAAAGTCATGCATGCACCATGCAGACACCAGAATATTTTACAAATTATAGATTATAGAAAATATCTATAATTACTGTAAAACAATTTATTCTTTATGTTTAATGTAAAGTAAACAAATTGTATTCACAGTGACTGTGAAAAACTATATAAAACAAACAAAACATTATTATAAATTAATGTTAGGTATTTTTAATATTAAGAATATTATTTTATAAAACATTACAATAACGCAATACATTTTAATTAAATTTTATAGCCAGTGTATAACAAGTTACTCTTAATATAATTATTTAAAACATTGCAAAAAATTTTTTTATTTTTTATTGATAAAATTTATTTGTTCGTTTCACAGAGTCACAATTTTTGTATTTGCATGTGACAAAACAAATTTACTACAAAATTGTAGCTAATCTGTATTTTCTATTTTCTATTACAATTTAAAGTAAATTATCTAACAAAAAAATTAAGATCACAGTATTGTATTAATTTTTTTCCAACACAGTTTTCTCACTGTACAACTACTAGTTCTGAGACCCCATTTCTGAACATTTACTATTTATAAAACTACCAATAAAATAGAAAGTTTAAAGGAAGATTTACATTTAATGCAAACTATGTGTATGTTTGTGTTATGACGCTGGTATCACTCTGTATGAAAGGCTCGCTCATCAAGGCGACGTGAAATAACGACAATCTCGTTGTTATAATAATTTAAGCTTTATTTTCGAGTAGGAATTAAGATTTGTTCAAAATGGGCGATAGGCGATTCTCGTGGTCTGAGAATTGATCGCTCGGTTAGACGTACACATGTAACTCGCACTTGGTACGACTTTAAATAATTTCTCGCAGCCGTTAGAAAGAATTCGTATTGCGGGCAGCAATGAGATCGGCGAATCTCGTCGGAGACTCATGTAATTTTCGTGCATTGAATGCTCTCGCAATCAGCGTAGATCGGTACGGGATAAAATACAGCATTGAAATACGCGATGAAACTTCCGTGTGATTCATTCTGAATATTCAGGATAAGACGCATTGAGCACGAATATCGATAGATCCGTATTGATCGGGAAGCGAACTGAACTCTCACACACGAAATGTGTGTGCGATAATCAACTTTTTGAGTATCGCGCAAGAAGGCGTGCCATCTGAGATACCATAGCGATGATTAGAACAAAAACGAGATATATACTGTTTTGAACAAAAATGTCAGCAATAGGCATGATTAAACAAGAATGGCTCGGTTTATGAACTGTTTACTTACCATCCCCAAGAATATATTTGAAATAACGATAATTTCGGAACAGCGTATATAAAAATTACTTAGCAAAAACTCAAAATGATACATAACAGATCAGTAGTTGTAAAAAAAAACGAATAGCTCAGGTTAGGAGCTATTTATGAACTTTCAAATTCCATGGAATAAAATTTTTTAGTTCGCCATCTTTAACAGGAATTTTAATTTAAAAGTGCGCAGAAAAAAATATTTTATATATAATTATGTAAAATTATATAAAATTAAATATAATTTGATATATAATTATATATAATTTTATATGTAAATTTACATACAGGGTTTTCAAAAAGTCTGGAAATGCTAAAATATTTCAAAAATAATCAACTCTAGCGAAAAATATATAAAAGCAAAGTTGTAAGATTTCAAAAAAATCTAACTAATGATAAGAGATTGACCTTGGATGACTAATGCCGGCGTTACTGTAATTTTCAAGTCTTATAATCGAAAAGTACTTCATGAAAAATTATTTTATTATGTGTTTTAGAAAGCTCTCAAGGTGCTATAAGAATATGCAATGAAAAATAGGGGGTTCCATTTAAAAAATTCAACTTGACCTTCATGACTCGCAGACTCCCAATGTCAATCTTTTATCATCAGTACATAGATTTTTTTGAAGCCCTATAACTTTGCTTTTATATATTTTTCACTAGAAAAAGTATCTCGTTTTTGAGATACTTTAGCATTTCCAGATTTTTTTGAAGATCCTGTGTAATTATATATAAATATATGTGTATGTGAAGAGCAGTTTATTTTCCAAATTTATGATTTTCGTGCATAATAGTGCCACAAATAATAAATAGTTTCGAAAACTTCTTCGATCACAAAAATCAGTGTTTTTGAAGATATATTAAAATTTATTTAGAACGGCAGTTTTCAGGTCAATAACATTTTTAACTAAAGCGACCAGTATATCTTTATTTAACGTTTTCAAGCTTTACATTTAACATTTATAAGTAATTTTTTTGTGCCCTAGAAAAAAGAAACTAATAAATTATATACATTTTGGCGCAAGACTAAAACTACCAATTAACTTAATTATATTTTAATAAAAAGGCAGCTTTCAGGCAATACATTTTCATGATAAAAAGAAACGATTAATTCATTTTACTGATTTACTATAATCATATATGAAAGAATATGGCATCTGCTAACGTATATACTAAACGTATATACTATTACTAAAATGCAGTATTAAATAGAAGCATAAGAATAAAATTCTATGTTTATATAAAAATTCTGAAATGCATCATTTCGTTAAAAATTAAATTATATACAGACCAGTTTTCAGGTCTTGCACTCTTTCGTACATCTTAATAGAAAATTATAAGTTCCAATAACTGCAGTTTGATAATAGAAAATATGATAATAGATGACTAAGGGATAATTAAAACTAGGTTTACAATTCTTAAAAAAAAATGTTAGAATGTCCTAAAACAGTATTTTTTTCAGTTGTCCCTTCAGTTTTTTTTATATCAAAAACTAACGATCTAAAAACTGCCGTTCTATTATTATCTAAAATTACCGTTTTAGCAAAAATTTTAATATCATTATTAAAATTTTTGCTGAAACTTAGTTCTCTCTCTATATGTCGCAATTTTAGACTGTTTAGTTTTCGACAAAAAGATCAAAAATTGTTAATTTTTTGTACGATCACTTTGACAAAGATGTGTTCATCTTAAAAGAAAATCAATTCCTGTAATTCCTTTAAATAAGGCTTTGGTCACACGAACTACTTATGTTCGCTTAAACGATCGATTCCGATTTTATTCCGTAGTTTGTCATATACTGATATTAAAATCGTTGACTCTGTTAACGATAATGACTAATGCGATAATCAAATCTAATTACAGCTTCGTTCACTGTATTTGAATCTTGATCGATGGTATTAAAATTGTTGCTAAAACGATAGTTTTTAGATCTATGATGTAGCAACATATTGTGATATGCAAAATAGCATATTTCAGACCGATAGTATTAAAATCTTTGCTGATCACTTTGATAGAGATTTGTTTATTTTAAGAAGCAAATGATTTCTTCAAAATCAGACTTTGCTCGTACGAACTCTTCTTGTTCGTTTAAACAATCAATTTTATTTCGCAGTTTATCATACACTGATGTTAAAGTCGATCATTGAATGAATAATGCGATATGCTGATAATCAAATCTAAAGCAAAGAGAGCTCTAATGAGAGCAGCTCTAATGAGAGCATAATAATGTTTTTGAATCATCTCTAAAAGGCTGAGAGTATTAAAATTTTTTGGAAACGATAGTTTTCAGGTTTATAAAAACATTTTTTGTAAAAAAATAAGCAATCTGAAAACTGCCATTCCATTGCTACATATAGACTTGAAAACTATCATATCAGCAGAAATTTTAATATTCTCGACCTTTCAAATATTATTCAAATACATTGAATGAAGCTGTTATTCGATGCTTCAGATTTGATCATCATGTCGTTCATCTCGCCGTTCAACATAATCGACAATTTTATCATCAGTATATGATAGATTGAGGAATACAATCGATTAGCAATTTTAGCAAACAAGAAGAATTGGTATTAATAAAATTCTGTTTTAAAAAATTATTGAGATCAAGTTTAGACATTTCGGTACTCTTGGAAAACGATCTGAAAACTGTCATTCTACTGTATGTATACTGTATGTATATGTATAGACCTGAAAATTACTATTTGAACTAGATTTGAACATCATGATTTTTGCATATTAGAATTTTATAATAAGAGTTAAAACAAACCGCCGTCATATACAACTAAGTTAACATTGATAGGCACTAATTTTATAATATTTAGATTGAATATTACTATTAGATGTGTTTAAATATACAATTATGTTAACATATATGACATACGTCTTTAAAGATATGAAATATAAGTTAAATATTTATTAATATTAAAGTGACACTGTTTTCGATTATAATAGTATATGTATATAGAAGAGCAGTTTTCGGATCGATTTTAACATGAATCGGTTTCGAGGTAGTTTTTAAATTCTGAAAGCTACATATGTTTAGTAATAATTTCAGGAATTGTCTTTAAAATGATCGTAAATAATAATGTTATTTATAAGGTAAACTTTATATATATTGTATATATTTATACAGTTTAGTTACGAGACTAATTACTTGCCAAATCTTATATAATATAAATATATAGTTTGGACATGTTTGCACATGTTCAACGGAACAAGTTATAGGAACTTAATAAATTTAATGTACTAAGAGACTGTATATTTACGACAAACGACAAAAATGCAAAAGACAATCTTCTTATCGATTCTCGAAAATGTAACATTACCATATTTAATAAGCATCCTCAATTCTCGAGAAAATGTTTAAAATTCAGATTTTTTATTGACTCAAACTTTAATATCATGCAATAAATATTTGCAATGTTGTTATATGAGTTTCTTCACGAATTTAATTATTTACTTTATATAAATTCCCAAGTAATTAATGTTGTAACTAAACTGTTTATAAGCATATATAACATATATATAGCTTTTTTTATAAATAATAACATTTATATACATTTAATATAAAAATATTGTTATCTGTTGGAAGTTTTAAGGATGTTATACAAAGAAATAAAATAACGATTGTTTTCAGAATAGTCCCTGAATCTACCGATAAACATATATGACTTTCAGATCAACCTGAAAACTACCAGAAGTCCTCGAAACTTCCGAGTCATGCCAAAAATCAATCTGAAAACCGCCTTTCTACATACGTATAGCTATATGCAATTATATTATAAAATATGTCCATTTATATAGAATTATATATATTTTTATATAATTTTATATAATTATATATAAAACATTTCTTTCCAAGGGAGGCTGAACATCCAATTAGTCCCCCAATATCTTAAAATTCATAACAAGGAATCTCCGATGAGAGCATAATTAGGAATTTTTTATGAACTCTTAAGGTAGTTTACCTCAATTATACGAATCAACGACAGACTCAAACATGACTAAATTTCAAGTAAATATATCGCCATGTAAAATTTAAAAAAATAATAAGCGAAGTATATTTTATATACTTATAATATTAAATCAAAGAATAAATTAATTTAAGAAAAAAAGAAAACGTCCATATCACGTAGTAAATAAGAGAAATTCGATCGTGGTAACGTTGCATTTTTATAAGCAAATGAATATAGGCATTTTTGCATTTTTATAAGCAAATGAATATAGGCAAATTATTTGTCAAGATATTTATACAAAAGAAAAAAATGTCCGCACATGTATTATAAAGAAAAATATATTAAAAGTACAATTTTAGCAAAAAAAAAGTATAAAGCGGCTCTCACGAAGAAACGACAAAAATGCGAAAGACAATCTTCTTATCGGTTCTCGAAAATGCAACATTGCCATATCTAATAGACATCCTCAATTCTCGAGAAAATGTTTAAAATCCAGATTTTTTATTGACTCAAAATCTCAAAATTTAATATCATGCAATAAATATTTGCGATGTTATTACATGAGTTTCTTCACGAATTTAACTATTTGACTTTTTAACTTTTTTTCATTAACTTTTTGAATATGATTTCGCTATATTCAAAACAAAATTCATATCGCATCACAGCAAAAATAGCTATACTACAATGGTAGATATAGAAAAATTTACGATGTTTGATCGGTTATATGTATATTAGAAATGGACGATAATTTGAGCTCATCTTTTACAGGCATATGTATTAATATCTAAATTATTTGAGACGAAAATTTCAAGATATTCTTGAATAATGCATTTTAGGATATAACTATCTTAAATCAGTATAGTTGCGATTTTTGAGTTTCATCCCTCAAAACAACATTAAAACTAATCAAGTTCAAAAGGAAATCCTTAGAAAATAACATTGAATCTACAATACCTTTCAGGCATATTGTTCCAGTAATAATGCATTACAAAAATATACAATATAAAAATATATATTTTTTTTAGCCTTTAGCAGGAGCACTACCTTGCATTCAACACTCAAAACAGAACTATATTTGAAAATAAAAAAATTAATGATTTCATAACGAAGAATTATCTGATTTATGAGTTCTATCTTATGATTCTATTATTAGAATAATTTTTATAATTTGACATTTCATTATAATTTAGTAACATGATAATTACAGTAAGATTTACAATTTAATATGTTATTTAATGTATTGCTTATATATACTCATTATAATATGAACGTTTTGCATTATTAATTCACAATGTGATGTTTTATTTTAAGATACATAAATATGTACAATATACATAGCTAGGATATATACAATAAAATATTTATGTTATATTTTTGACAAGATACGCGCGGGCGGATTGTCAGTGTGATTGCAATTTTTAGCAGCATCAACTCGGCTTTCGACGAGCTTCGGGTCCATGTGCCAACCTTTCCTTACGAAAAGCGACTGTCAAAGATTGATACCTTGCGCCTGGCCATAGCATATATTGCTCTCTTGCGCGAGGTTCTAGCAGCCAGGCTTGATCCCTTGACATACGTCGAGAGGTGTCTTAGAGGTGAAATAAATGGCGAACGAGCTGAATGGAACACGAGTGGTACGTTTACAATCATCTAAATATTTTAAATACATTATAACACATTAAAAATTATAAGTATAAAAGTTATAAACAACCTATGTATTCTATAACGATTCTATAACTGGGTCAACGTCAGATATCAACTTCCGAATGTCGGGCCTGTATTGGCTGTAACATCGCGTCGATATAATATCCAAATTATAAAATTATAAAAAGAGTACTTTATCCAAAAGAGTATAATATCCAAATTATAAAAAGAGTACTTTAAAATTATAAAGATAAAAAAAATTTTCTTTATTTTTTGTTTAATAAAATATCTCCGCTATCCATATTTTCTTAAATTTTCTTAAATTTTCAAATTTCTTTTTTATCAAATTAAAGATTATTTTTTATGAATTCAACCATATAATATAATAAGTATAATAAAGTTATGTTAAAATCATTTTCGAGAATTAATTATTAATGCTTCCGTATATACATAATAAATACTCATATGCATAAGTAATTGTTATCGGAACAGTAAAATATATGAAAACTTGAAAAGATGCTTAAGTAAAATTTGTATATTTTTCTATCTATTTGTATATGCTTTATGTATATGCTTAATATGTATTAAAATTTTGTATACAATATGTATATATATATATATATATATATATATATATTTGTATACAATATGTATATATATATAAAATATATATATAATAATATATATATATATATAATAAAATAAATAGTGTGTGTGTGTGTGTGTGTGTGTGTGTGTGTGTGTGTGTGTGTGTGTGTGTAGATATATGTATTATATATTATACTTATATATTTAGATTTTCTAAATATATAATATTTTTAAGATATATATACGTATTAATCCTGTTATTATTTCATTTATGCCTAAATTCTAAACAAAATTGTAAGGTTCGTAACATATTCTCGTGAGATTTATAAGAATTTTGAAGTGTTTATATCTCATACGATATTTTTACAGACAGCTTTTTACTAGCCATAAGATTAATAAGAAATCGTAAATATTTACGAATAATCTTACGCATATATACGCATAAAATTAGAATACTGGTTATAAGTTCTTACGAGTTTTACGAAAACAAGTTATGAATTTTACGATTCTGCTTAGAATTGACATATTAATTTCTTCTATGAATAAAAATTAAAAATAATTTTATTCCAAATCCATTCTTTTATAATAAAATTATTGCATCAGATTGAATCTTTAAAAAATAAATATTTGAAAAATTGTTGCATTTAAAAATACATTGAATTGTTAGAAAATATATATTTAACAACTATATTTAATATGTTTGTGTGACGCTGATGTTACCTTGTATACAAGACTCACTCATCAAGTCGGTGTGTAATAATGACGACTCTCTTTGTTGTAATAATTTAAACTTTATTCGTTAGTCGGAATTAAGATTTATTCGAAGCGAGCAATGCTCATAATCCGATGACTGATGCATACGATTAGACACGTGCATGTATAACTTGGTATAACTTTAAATATCTTCTCGCAGCCATTAGAATTCGTATTGCGAGCAGCAACGAGACCGGAAAATCTCGGAAACTCAATTCTCGCGCACTGAATGTCCTCGCGTAACATTACGTGACAAACTATAGTGTTGAAACAGTGGTATGATTCGCTCTGAATATTCGAGATAAGATCTCTTAAGCGCGAGTATCGATAGATGATCCATATTGATCGAGATCGGGAAGCGAATTTAAGATTCGCACGCGGAACGATCATCAATTTTTCGAGTGTCGCGCAAGGGGGTCGCCATCTGACATAAACAGCATGATTAGAACAGGAGCGAGATACACGCACGTTTTGAACGAAATATTGGTCGCAGGCATGATTGAACAGGGACGGCTCAGTATCTATAAGCTGTTTACTTACCATCCCTGTGAATACATTGAAAATTAACGATGATTTCGGAACATATATATATATATATATATATATATATATATAT
>NW_012130093.1:1531417-1533845 GCF_000143395.1 Atta cephalotes | reverse complement strand
ATATATATATATATATATATATATATATATATATAATATATAAAGTAATATTTAAATTGTTAGAAAAATCTCGCGTCTGAATCGTCATGTGTAATATATATGAGATATAAGAAATAACCTCCTAATCACGTATTACGTATCAAAATCGTGACATATTTTTCAAAGAAAAGATAAGTTTCTTGGAATAGATGATAGGAATAATTGTGCAGTAAGTTCATATATACATTCAAGATAATTATAACAAATGGACAGTATAAGAATATTCACGTATCAATCTTACGTTCAGTCAGTGCAGTCGTTCTGTCTAATCTATACAATTCTATCTATACAATTTGATAAATTGTTTTTATATTACGATACAAAACAAAGTTTAACATTTTTATACATGATTATCAATCCACTTAATGTTGTTAGACTTTTATTAGCATCTATAAAGTCAATACGTCTAACAGACATTAGCCACTGAAGCAGAAATAGAATTAAAAGAACACATACAAAAATTATTGTTGGATAGCATTTTTCACTAATGAATTGGAAATAACAGAAGAAATCTATCTCAACTATCAAGAACTTTATAACTAACATAATTCTGAAATAATTGAAAATGATGAAAAAGCATGGAGTGAAGATAATTTAAATTCTCATCCTCAATGTTCAAATGATGACGCAGACTTTGACAGTTCTTATAAAAGACGAGCTATTGAGTATTGGTGGAATTGGGATATTAATGAAAAAAATAACAAAAGAAATTGTCCATTAAAATCAATGCAAAATAAATTTAGAAGAGTTTCATCCAAATGTCAATTAAGACGATGAAAAGAACAATTACATTCAGGTGAAAATCGTATAGAAATATTATCTTACAATCTCCAAATTTACACATGATAAATTTATTACAACTGTTGAACCAGTTTATGATATCGATTTACAAAGATGAGCTTTACAAGCTCAAGAAAAAATAGGAAATTTAAATCCTATATTTAAAACATCTCACAGTTGGATATTAAGATTCAAGAAGTCCTGCTGAATTTCGAGAAAAATTATAAAATTTGTAACTAGAAGAACAATAAAAGATTCTGTTAATTTATAAAATACAGCTAATGATTTTCTGAAAATAGTGAAACCACTTATCGAACAGTTTGGATCTGAAAATGTTTTTAATTCTTATCAAAGTGGTTTCTAATTGGAAATTCATTCTGGAAGATCATTGTCTAATCAAGGAATAAAGAAAGTAGAGTGTGTTGTGCAATCTATATCATCAACAACTCATACATCATACAACAAATATCATGTAATGAAAATTTGCTATCATCTTTATTTATTATTTTAAAAGAAATTAATGATATATTTGGACCAAAAATATAAGAAACCTTATTTACATAAATATTATTGTAAAAGCATCTAAATCTGATAAAATGACTTCAGGTAATTAAATAAATTTCCTTTCACAATAGATTTTCAGATATTGTTTTACTATTAAAAATATAAATTTACATAAGCGAAATAATGAAATTATAATCTCTGTGTCATTTCTATAATGTATTTTGTTTAAGAATCTCATGACAATCGTAAAATAGTTATTAATTTAATATTTATATATTTCTTATAGATCATTTTAAAAGTTCGAAAAAGCTTATTTTCCAAACATTGATTCTAATTAAAGCATTTTTCTTTTCAATTCATGGACAGAACATTGTCCCAATATTATTTCAGATTTAATATTTATTTCAGATTAACCTGCAGGAAAACATATTACTACTATGATTATACCAAAAGGCACTACAAGAAAAATACAATCATTAGATGTTTACGGATTTGGAAAAATTTTGCTAAAAGATTTTTAAATATTATTTTATTATTAGAAAGTAATATAAATTTACATGAAAGAAATAATATAATAAAATTACAATTTCTGATACATAATCAATTGTCATCTCCGCGATATCACAACTTATTTAAATATTCGTGGTTTAAAAGTGGTTATACAAACGAAAGATCAGAAGAATTTGAAAATCCAGTAGAATTTGGTTTCGACAAAAGTTTAATAACGAGTGTTATCGAAAGTTGCAATAATATAGCTACAGTAAGATATTCTCTCATGGTGCAAGAAGTCATTATGTTTAAAACATTTTTTCATCGAGTATCATTATTGTAATGAATATAATGAGTAAACGATACAAAATATAACGATACAAATATATTATATATAAACATTTAGAAATTATTACATAAATGACAAGTAAATAAGATGTTCACAGTTATTCCTATCATCTATTCCAAGAAACTTATCTTTTCTTTGAAAAATATGTCACGATTTTGATACGTAATACGTGATTAGGAGGTTATTTCTTATATCTCATTACACATGATTTTTCTTATATCTCATTTCTTATATCTCATTACACGCGATTTTTTTAACAATTTTAAA
>NW_012130093.1:1522729-1530569 GCF_000143395.1 Atta cephalotes | reverse complement strand
CAATGTATTTTTAAATGCAACAATTTAAAAAAAATTTATTTTTTAAAGATTTAATCTTATTAATAACAATAATTTTATTGTAAAAGAATGGGTTTGGAATAAAATTATTTTTAATTTTTATTCATAGAAAAAAATTAATAGATCAATTCTAAGCAGAATCGTAACTTGTAAAACTCGTAAGAATTGTAACCAACATTCTAATTTTATGTATCGTAAGATTATTCGTAAATATTTACAATTTTTTGTAAATCTTATGGCTAGTAAAAAACTCTGTAAAAATATCGTATAAAGATATAAACACTTCAAAATTCTTATATATCTTACGAGAATATGTTACGAACTTTACAATTTTGTTTAGAATTTAAATGTCAAAGAAGTAAAGGCATAAATGTCAAAGAAATAATAACAAGATTAATACGTGTACATATCTTAAAAATATTATATATTTAAAAATCTAAATACATATACATATATATATATATTATATAAAATTTAAATTCATATATAATAAAGCATATAGAAAATTATACAAATTTTACTTAAGACATCTTTTTAAGTTTTCATGTATTTTATTGTTTCGACGACAATTATTTACGCATATGATCATGGATTATGTATTAGGTGTACAACTTTGCTTCCGCCGTTTTCCTATAGATGGCTTTAGCGTAAGTGGTTAACGGTAAGTGGTGATCGAAATAAATAGATCATAGACGTCATACAATAAACTTGGACATCTGTCAACATAACCCCATAGAAACATTAGTCGATTTGTGTCTGCATCATAAAGTTATTCTCGATTGAAAATGTCAGTTTACGAGCCAAATTCTCGTCATTTGCGGGAGGTTTTAATTTTTTGCTTCAATATGAAGAAATCTGAGGCTCATCGAATGCTCTCAAATACTTATGGTGAGGCCGCTATTAGTGAAAGAACGTGTCGTGAGTGGTTTCAACGCTTCAAGAACGGTGATTTTGACGTCATGCTCTGTATTTGGTGGGACTAGCTCGGCGTAGTGTATTATGAACTGTTAAAACCGACTGAAACAATCACAGGCGATCGGTATCGAACGCAATGATGCGTTTGAGCCGAGCATTGAAAGACAAACGGCCGCAATACAACGAGAGACACGAAAAAGTGAGTTTGCAGCATGACAACGCTCGACCTCATGTTGCGAAATTGGTCAAGACATATTTGGAAACGTTGAAATGGGAAGTCCTACCCCATATTCTCCCTCCGCCGTATTCTCCAGACGTTGCTCCCTCTGACTATCACTTGTTTCCATCAATGGCACACGACCTGGCTGACCAGCACTTCTTTATGAAGAAGTAAAGTAGTCTTATGAAGAAGTAAAAAATTGGATCGATTCGTGGATAGCCTCAAAAGATGACCAGTTTTTTTCGACGCGGGATTCGTACGCTACCCGAAAGATGAGAGAAAGTAGTGGTCAGCGATGGACAATACTTTGAATCATAAATGTATAATCAGTTTTTTACAATAAAGCCTCGAATTTCGGAAAAAAAAACGGCGTAAGCAAAGTTGTACACCTAATATATATGGTAGCATTAATAATTAATTCTCAAAAATGATATATTGTAATATGATTTTATTATATATTTACACATTTTATTTTATTATATATTTACACATTTTATTTTATTATATATTTACACATGGTTGAATTCGTAAAAAAATAATCTTTAATTTTATTTTTAAAAAATTGAAATTTAAGAAAATTATGAGTGATGGGGATATTTTATTAAACAAAAAAATAAACAAAATTTTTTTTATCTGTAATTTTAAAGTACTTTGGAAATCGTTTTGTTTAAAAAATTTTTTTCTATCTTTTACTTTTTTCTATCTTATACTTCCGATATTCACCTTGAAGGAAAAATACCGTTTTTTTTAAAGGGGTGTTTCATCCCTTAAACATAAGAGTTAGCGCATGTATAAAAAAATACATGTCTCTTAGATTTTTATGTTTAATAATATGGAGAATCAAATCAGTTCCAAACAGTTGTGGACCTTTAAAAAAATTCCTTATAAAAATTTCTTCCCTTATAAAAAATGATTAAAATTCTCAATTCTGAAATTTTTTGTCGTAGCATAGACTTCACCTCACAAACTTCTTAGCATAGACTTCACCTCACAAACTTGTATTAATGCCTATATTTTAATCTTGGATTGAAAAAGGATTTTCAGTAAGAGAACAGTAATTGTTGTACAAAGATTACATAGTTCAGTCGATAATACAGACGACTTTAGGATTCTCTTAAGTCTAGAATTCAGAATTACTCATTTCAATGGGAAATATAGTAACTGCAAAAGTCATTCGCGATGTTTAATGCGTAAAAAAATTTGTTTTTCTTTTTCGTATGTTTTACTATCTCGCTAAAAAAATTAAATTATTTTCGAGCCCGAGTTCAGTAAAGACATCTTCAAATTTTGAAAAAAACATGGAAAAGAGCTTCTTAATTGCCATATTCAGAAAACTGAAAAGTATATATTATAATTTTTTATTTTAAGAAGTAAACCAGTTTTATATTTGTATATATAATGATTTTTTATTTTTGCCGATTACTGTATTTCAAAGAAATTCTATCAATTAGATCATTCCCAACATTTTGCTCATGAGATAACGCTTCCACGTATCTCGTTAAATGAGATAGAAAAAATTAAAAAAAGAAGTGGCATTAAATTTTTGCTCATGATTTACTCCAGTTCTTGATTTAATTCTAGCATTTAGATTTATCTATTTTTTTCTTGTATTCTTTCTTTTGTTTAACGAGACAATGAAAGGGTAAAAGCGTTTAGATCGCGAGAAAAGTATTGAACAGGCCTGAATTAGATAAATAATTATGTATAATTGTGTCAAAAATTAAGTATTTTCTTCTAATTTAAAAAATATATATCCCGACTCCATTTCTGTCCGCATTATAAAAATTAAATTTGTTGTAGAGGAAGGTCGCTGATATCGATATATCACTTCATTTTTAGATAATATTTCTTAAACAAAAGCTAAAAATAAAATTTTAGAAATATAAATACAAACTAGCAAGTATTTTCTATCAACAATAACATAGCAATTTTTATTTTACAATTTTGCAATAATTAACTTTTTGGTAAGATAAAAGTGAGTGTTTGACAATGCAATTTGTAAAATAAAACCATAAAAATTTTATTTTTGTGTCTTTTAATTTCGTTTTTAGCTGATTTTGTATTGTAGAAATAAATCACAAATATTATATATGAATTACAAGTTTTTACTTCGTTGACCATGTTTTATTAATAATTTACAATATTGTCCGAAAAATAAAGTACAATAGTTCACGAGCAATAAAGGAATATCTTTTGGGAAACTTATGCATCATTTGCAATTTTCCTTTATTATTACAAACAATTAAACTTGAATGACTTTAATTTAATATTAAATTCTCAACAAGAGAAATACTATTTTCTGCAGAATATTTTACCTTATAGAAATTAAATATATAATTTTCAGTTCTAAAAGAAGATATTTTGAAGATGATAACATTATATTTTAATCAATAAGAAATAAATGCATTTAAGGGTCCAACTGGATCTTATGCTTGTATAACTCTGTATGAATTTATATACCGAGTATGTAGTCCTTTAAATTGCGCGCCGAAATTTTTTGGTCTTAAAGTTTCAAGAACGAAAAATCATTTCAGTATGCAGTTTAAAGGACTATATAGTATATATAAATTTATATACATACGTAATATAAAATCACAGAATTATACAAGCACTTAAAATCCAATTAGACTGTTAAAGGCATTTATTTTCTATTAATTGTGTTTTCATATATACAGTTCTATGAGGTTTAAGATGATTCTTTAAATCGAGCTACCATAGAAATGTCTAATTTCTTTATAATAAAGTTGAAGTATCGGAATTGACATATGCAAAATTCTACGGTAGATTAACGATGAAATAAAAGAGGAAAAAATGTTGAAAATGTATTTTTCACATATAATTTATTGTTAGTGACGGATAAAGCTCACAGATGCATCTTTGATTAAACTACACAAATCTCATCATAGACTTTTCTCAAAAATGAGATTATAATCATTTAAAAAATTATGATTTTAATGATCACAAAAAAATAATAGGTCAACAGACATTCTGGAAAGATATTTACGTGCATAAATTTGCATATAAATTCCTCGAAAAGTAAACATTATAATCGCGTTCAGCAGATACATGGCGCGATTCCATGGCGGAACGTATGCGGAATTGGCGGAATGCTCGTGATTGGTTAGACTTGTTTTACATTCGTTCCGCCGATTCTATCTGCAAATTTCTTTATTTTATGCGCACGCAATGTATGAAATGGTACAGAATGGCCGGAATTGTGAGATTTTATACAAAGAAGACAAAATGTCGAAAACTTCAGCCAAAAACTTCAAATAATTGAAGTGACATTCTAAAATAATCCACATATTTTTCTCTATCTTCGATCAGCATTTCTTTTTATAGGATTGTCACTCGCTTCTTGTTGTAATCTCTTTTCACTAAATATAGATCGCACTCAATATTTTCATTTTTTATTTTTATTTCTTTTTGCAAGTTTATATAACACATATTATAACTTTGCAATCTTGCGGCGCAACTCCTTCTTTTTAAATACATAAACACTATATTAATGAGTTTAATAATCTGCAAATAATATAAAACAAGTTTTCCAAATCTATATTCTTTTAAAAATTAATAATTGGTTTATTTAAAATACCATTAACCGAATAAGTTATTTTCAACTGAATAAGATTTGTAGAGTTTTGAATTGGATTTCTTGAATTTTGATGAATAATATATACATCATATACACGCATGTATGATTCCGGTCCGCATGAGTTCGTTTCCTTGTGTCTCTCATGGTGCGGGAAAATGCAGAAATATAATCTGCGAGCCAATAATATAACTGTTCCTATAGATACAACAGAGGGGTTTATGGATAAGATCTCTTGTGATTGGACACAATTACCGCTTTTACTAGTTTACTAGTTTAGCTCCAGGGAACATAAGAAAATACATGTTG
Organism: Atta cephalotes; assembly: GCF_000143395.1. NCBI lineage: Eukaryota > Metazoa > Arthropoda > Insecta > Hymenoptera > Formicidae > Atta > Atta cephalotes. Next base: position 1,525,515 of record NW_012130093.1, on the reverse strand, counting down.
GTACAATTGACGGAACCCTTGCGATTGGACGGATATCGTTCTAATTTCGCATTGCGCATAGTTCTGCATCATAGGATCGCACTAACTGTTACAGAGCAGATCCGTGAGCGCTTGCTGTTAATATTAGATGATCTGAAAGAATACACAATACCAGCAGCGAGCGCTCACAGTCCGCTCCGCAACAGTTGAATCTGCTGAACGCGATCAATCTTATCATGTTTTCAATGAAGATGCATCTCTTAATTGTCATATGTTCTATTCTATTTCATTAAGATATAAACGTAGTTTTAATATTTTAATCAAATCATACAGATTGGCAATACACAGCTCTCTCAAATATTTAATTTAGAACAAATTAGGAATGCATCGGATCGTGAAATTATCCGTGGATATCCGAAAAAAATGTAACATCAGATATCCGATATCTATTTAGATATCCGGGAAGGTTCTTTGAGTTGGACACTCGATATTTTTCGGATATCGAATTCCAGGACAATGTCTAAAAAAAAAGTTCAAGATCAAAAAAAGAAAAGGGAAAGGAAAAAATAATGATTACAATTTTAATGTTATCGTCCGAGTTTGATTATATAAAGGTGATAACTGTAGAAAAAGAAATTGTAATTTTGCAGCAATATACAATATAAAATATTGTAGCATTATGCATTTATTTATAGAACATTTATAGAACATTTATATAATAAAAAATCAACAATTTAATGATATAAAATTTCAACTGGATATATTCTCGAATATTAATGATATCCAACAGTTTCCAGTCAGATAGTAAAAAAGTAATAGCGAATACTGTTCGGATATCTGGTGCATCCCTAGAACAAATTACTACATATTTATATTATAAAATGAATATCATTTAAGTGTGTAAAATATATAATATTACAACTTTTTAAGACATTAAATATTATACCCATTATTGCAGATCTGACGGCACGCTTATCCTGGATAAATTGGGAAAATTTGGGAGTGAATCCAAATCGTCGATCGGTACTTACTACTCTGGCACTGACAACCGACAATATGAATTAAATACTGATAACATTTTGGAATTTTCTTTTCTTTGTAAATATCTTTATGCACAGATAGGAAAAAAGAAAGAAAGAAAGGAAATGCTAAAGATTTTCGCGATCACATTTTAGTTAACGTGCAATACAAGCGACAAATATATTCAGTATCTATGTGTACATGTATAAGATATAGTACAATTTAGTATTTGCTTTGAAATAAAATCGATGCTGTTCGAGACTCTTGGCTATATGTATTTTTAATAATGCCAATCAGAACTTATATTTTATTTAAGGAGATTCTCACATTTAATGAAATATAAAACAAGTCCGTAACGTATATGTAATACAAAGATTAATTATACTAATAATATCTAGAAAACATTTCATTGATTTTTACCGTACCATTTGGAAAATATCTAATTCTAAATGATTGGAATTTTACATTATGTATACGCAAAACTTTATACCATAAATATTTTTTCTTAATTTGAGACATTGTATATGAAATAGAAATTTCAAAAACGTTGTAATAACAAAAAGTAAACTTAAGTTTATTCTGATAATGTTTCTTTTTAATTAAGCGCACAATTAGACAAAAATTAATATCCTTTTTTTTTGTAAAGAATAGCAAGAATATTTGTCAAGTAAACGACGCACATGTGTATGATTACACGTAATATTTACAGAAAAATTCATTTTAAATTTACTAATAGCAGCTTTTAAATTTATGTCATATATTTAAGATGTTACAAAGTTTTCATTATTTGGATATTTTGCCGTGTGCACTATTATGAAAGCAAAACATACATAATAATAACTTAAAGATATACAATTTCAAACATAATGAATCAATTATTATTAAACCAAATTTATTTTCTTTAATTTAAAATATTTAATAATATGTAAGATTAATAATAATTATATATAATATAATGTTACTGATGTCTCTATAATACTGTTTTAATTTATTTTACATTATTGCTGTAACTTTGATACAACGTTATTTATTAAAATTTGTTATAACTGAAATAAAAAATATTTTTCATTTCTTGTGTTATAAAGAAGTATATATTAGGTGTAGTAAAAAGAAATATATTATTTTTCCATTCAATTTCATGCAAAAATAATGGATTTCTTTTTACTACACCTATTATGTTAAATCCATATGTCATTTAAATACACATACGATAAACGTTTAAATGTACAGTGCTTTTTTTAAATCTATTTTATTAGTACTATTTACTTATGTAAAAACCACTTGTCATTATATTACTCCAGTTTAGACTGTCTACCCACACAAAATATAATATTCTAGTAATCTCATAATAATATTACAAATTTGCTGTAATATTGCATGGTAATATGTCAGTAATACTGTATGAATATTATATGAATCGTTGCAATATTAAATGTCTGTGATAAATTATCGCTGAAATATTTCGGCGATATTTTTGTAATATTATTGTAATATTAGACAATATTTCTACATTATAATACTACATTATAATAATATTTTGGAATATTGCGATAGTATTTCTATATACTGTAGTAATATTATAATAATATTCCATAGTAATATACCAATAATATTGTATAAATATTGCTACAATAATAAAAGTCCGCAAAAAATCCATTACAGGAATATTTCTGCGATATTTTTGTAATATTGCAACATTATGGTATATTATAATATTAGGTATACAACTTTGCTTCCGCCGTTTTCCTATAGACGGCTTTAGCGGTAAGTAATGGAAATAAATAGAT
>NW_012130093.1:1512482-1522709 GCF_000143395.1 Atta cephalotes | reverse complement strand
TGGTGAGGCCGCTATTAGTGAAAGAACGTGTCGTGAGTGATTTCAACGCTTCAAGAACGGTGATTTTGATGTCCAAGGTCATGCTCTATATTTGGTTGGACCAGCTCGGCGTAGTGTATTATGAACTGTTAAAACTGACTGAAACAATCACAGGCGATCGGTATCGAACGCAATTGATGCGTTTGAGCCGAGCATTGAAAGACAAACGGCCGCAATACAACGAGAGACACGATAAAGTGATTTTGCAGCATGACAATGCTCGACCCCATGTTGCGAAAGTGGTCAAGACATACTTGGAAACGTTAAAATGGGAAGTCCTACCTCACCCGCTGTATTCTCCAGACGTTGCTCCCTCTGATTATCACTTGTTTCGATCAATGGCACATGGCTTGGCTGACCAGCACTTCCGGTCTTATGAAGAAGTAAAAAATTGGATCGATTCGTGGATAGCCTCAAAAAATGACCAGTTTTTTCGACGCGGGATTAGTACGCTACCCGAAAGATGGGAGAAAGTAGTGGCCAGCGATGGACAATACTTTGAATTATAAATGTATAACCAGTTTTTTACAATAAAGCCTCGAATTTCGGAAAAAAAACGGCGGAAGCAAAGTTGTACACCTAATACCTCGGCCGAGAGTTAAATCCGAATCTCTTGTATTCCGTACGAACATCCTAAGCCTTTAGACTTCTTAGTAATATTCTTCGCAATAATCTATCGATTATATAGAAACACGCATTTTACAGGTAGCGTTTATAAAAAATTATAATAAATGATTTATTAAGACCGTAATGTAATGAATACACAATAAGAATATTAAAGTCCATAACGGTTATATTTTTAACACTTTAAATAAAATACATATTATTATAACATTCCGGCGTAACGTTCTCAGTAAAGTATCTCAGGATACAAATTTTCGAGGGTTTCCCGATCATTCTTGGATTGTTTTATTTGTATATGTTTTCTTATGTATTTTTCTTCGTAGAAACTGAAAATAATCATTATAATAATTTAAAGAAAAATTAGTACATTGAATAAAATCCTTATTCGCATCGTTATGAAATCACTGTCAGTTATGCCTTAATAATTTAGAAATTAATTCCAAATTGAATCAAATACAAGTAATATTGCATCACAAAACATTAATTAAATTATATGTCTCATTATATTTCCCATTTGTCATCTCGATATCGTTTCCCCCACTTCAAGCGCATCTATCGTAAACTGTACGCATTAGGGACGAGTGACTTTGTGAAATAAGAGAACTTTTTCGTTGTCACCTATCAATATATTAGTCGATATAAATCAAATCTAAACATAGAAAATGATTCGTAAAGAGGATTAGTTAGAAAGCAATAATTAATGTATTATGATATTTTCAAATTTTTATATTTTTCATAGGATTATTAATATTTTGTAACAAATATCGTAATGAGAAATATAATCTAATTAACGTTTTGTGATACAATTACTCGCATTTGATCCAATTTGAAATTAATTTCTAAATCATTAAAGCTTAAATAATAGTGATTTTTCATAACGATGCGAATAAAGATTTTATTCCATTTTATTTCAATGTAGCAATTTTTCCTTAAGTCTAGCGTTATTATAATGATTATTTTTTGTTTCTACGAAAAAAATACATAAGAAAAATATACAAATAAAACGATTCCCGAGTGGTCGGGAAACTATCAAAAAGTACCCTCCTTTGGAACAAACATAACACAGCAATCGAACACAAGATGAAACATCGAAATATCTCAGTTTGTGAACGAATGGCAAAACATTGAAAATAATGAGTAAACCTCGATATTTTCTAAATATCGATAAATAATTTTTACACATCCCTATTTATGTACAAGAGAAAAAGGACATTAACGTTATTTTAAGTATTATATTAGGGGAAAAAGTTTGACGCTTTTCCCGTTAGATGACATTAAAAAATCTATTCTTGAAATGCCAACGTTTCATGAACCTTGCAATCCACATTATCAGGGCAGCCTTGATACTGAGTTGTCACTTACTTCTCCAATAATCAATTTTATGAACAAACTTCAGGAACGGTGATAGTCTCTCCTATTTCTTCTGTAATCGCCATCTTCATGAAACATTTTGAGAGAGGCCCTCAGAAAAACATTTAAAAAACCAAAAATTTGGTTCCGTTAGACACATTCGTGATATAGAGACACAGCAGAGCCGAATTCCGTAAATTCCTTGTACAATCAACATCCAAATATCCGCTCCACTATAGACATAGAGGAAAACGGAAAATTCCTCTTTTTAGATATTCCTATCTCCAAGACAGCTGATGGTACCTTAGGCAATCAAATATATATAATAAAAAACCACAGATAGATACCTACATGCCGAATCACCCAGCACAAAAACAGTCAGCAATAAATTCACTTGTATACATAAAACTTTCATCTGACAAGTACTTCTACAGACAGAATTTAACCATCTAGCCTTACAAAAAAATGGACACGAAAGACATACCAAAATAATCAATAAACATACAAACAAGACACGATCTCTGATATACAACAAGACAAAAGGATTCTCTCATATATCAAAGGAACAACGGATCGGATTGGCAGGATATTAAACAAACATAATATCCGAACTATCTTCAACCAATCCAAAGAGATAAGACAAATTTTAAGAGATCCTAAAGATCAAAGACCTCTACAGCTCCGCAAAAGTACAAAATACCTTGTTCCTGCGGGCAAGTATACATTGGAGAAACCGGAAGAATGGTCAACCTATGAATAAAAGAATATCAACGTGATGTCAGGCTAAAACACGCCACGCAGTCAGCATTATCAGAATACAACATCGAAACAGTACCTCAAATAGTGTTTGATAAAACGACCACAATAGCCAACATTACATCATACTTTCCAAGAAAGTATAGAGAAGTCATAGAGATACAAAAATACCCTAACAATTCAAATAATAGAAATAATGGCTACAACATAAATAAAATATGGAAGACCATTCTCTTGGTTATTGAAGACCAAGAGAAAACTGACCAATTTCTCCCCCCTCCCCCTCTCTCATCTACCCTAATTCTCTTCTCCCCCCCCTACCACCATTCCAACAAGCAGCGTAATATAAAAGGAAGGAACAGCCCGGAAGAACAACTCAGTATTAGGTTGCTTATCGCCCTGATGAAGTAGATTACAAGGTTTATGAAACGTTGGCATTCCAAGAATGGATCTGGACACGAAGAAAATTCGCAAAACGCATAATCTTTATATTTGTAATTAATTTCTTATAAACTTTTTTACAAAGTATTAATAAATTTATTTATTCCAAATGATACAAAATTAATAAACTTTTACTATAGCCAATATATAGAATTTGGGGAAATGCTATTTATTAGCGCTATTTATGTCATTCTTTTGTTTTATATTTAATAAACGATAAAAATAGGAAGACACAAGTAGAGACTAATAACATCTGCCCGAACGCAATTAATATGTGTTTAATAAATAGCACGTAATATATCAATATTTTTTACAGTATTAATATTAATATTGATTAAAGATATAAAAAATGCATCCAGATGCTAAGAAACGCCCTATATTGAATCTAAATACGGATGTGTCAAAACCGATTACATGATCTATGATGTAGCGTTCGCATGCGTAGATATCCCAAATGAATTTTGCAATATTTATAATTTGGCTATGAGAGGGAATGTTTCTCGTAAAGGAAAAACGTCCAAGACTCCTATAAGGAGTCTTGGATGTGCTTTCTACGCCCCCGAATATTTTTTTTATCATAATTTATATTTATTTATGTATTTTGGAATATAATGCTAAGCAATAATATGTTAATAAAAATGAAATAATTATTGAAATATTGCATAATATACAACAATGTATGCAATATTTCTCTAAATATAATCTACTGAATTGCAACAATAAATTGCAATATCTTCTACAAAATATTAAAGTTACAATATTGTTGCAATATATCCAATAAAATATTCAAATTTCAACATTACAGCAATATTGCTGCAATTTTTGTAAAATTAAATAATATTGAAGTATTGCAATATTGTTGCAATATTTCGTATTGTAGGGACAGTCATATTTAAATCCTTATATCTCAAAAACTATTGCTTAAAATAAAAATTTATAAATAATGTTTTACTTAATTTTTTTATACTTTCCTTACTATTATATTTTGAACCGCGAATGTTGAGACTCCGATATGTATATATATTTCAGTGGTATATTATTTGGTCCCATAATGAAAAAAATTAAGAACTAGAGAAAGATATTGAATATTAAAAAATAAAAAATTATAAATGAATATAAAACTGCAATAGATACAATATGCAATAAAATGTTAGACATTATGTAGCTTATTTGTATTTATTGTGAGCTACATTCAATCAATATTACTAATTCTTTTATATTTAAAGGTTTTTAAGCACAATCGTGTGTGAATATATAATACGATAAAGAAAGCCATGATCGGTCAAAATCTAGATTTTGAATACATTACATTCTTTATTAAATCAATTTATTCCAGATATGATTGTGTGCCGAAACTTTCGGACTTTTCACACAATCATTCTAAGACACTAATAATTTCTAAATTAGAGTAAAAAAAAAGAAAGAAAGTACTACTTTATTATTTCCATATATATATTATTTCCATATATTATTTCCATTCGGTGAAAAATCTTCGAATTGAATTTATAGGATTTATTGGATTGCAAAATTGTTATTACAGAATTAAAATACGCATAAACAGGACCTCAGTTACACTGGATTTCATGAAAAAAATCGAAAAAGAATTGAAAAATTCATTTACTTTTGACTCATACAACTATGTCACCTTAGATATTTGCTTAATACAAGAATTTTATATCTTAAAAATAAGCGTCCATATCTTAAAAATAAGCGTGCAACTGAGATCATTACTGGAATGAACGATACCGAGATGTGTAGAATTAAAATTGAAAATATAGAAGAAAAGTATTTTCATCAAATGAACAAAAATACGTGTATACGAATGTTTTGTGAAGTCTAGGAATATCAACAGAATCATGACAATGTCGAAATTCCATGTAGCAGTAGTTGCGATAGATAGTGCTGGAATATGTTACATAAGGACAGATATATGCGTTTGACTGAGTGAGACAGAACGATATATAATATAATGTAAGAAATGAATCAATGATGTTTGATTTTGACCTCTCATATACTCTCTGAACTTTGTGCTAACGTGTCTTATCTCACATATTATCATTAACATTATTATACGTAATTTTTTTGTTCAATTGATTTAATTTTTTATGTTTTAATAACTTATTTGACTTTATTAAATTACAGATAATTTGAAATGTTAGATTTGAGTATTTTGTTAGATACAACAGACAGCATTATTATCATTTTATGAATATATGTTAATGAATATATGATACTTCAATTTGCTTCGCATCGTATCTTTTATATTAAAGTTATACGTCACCACTTTTACTTTTACACTGAGGAAGACTCAATCGAAAGAGTTTAAAATGTTTGTTAATTTCTCAAGAGTAAAGAATACAATTTTACACACGCCTAATCTGTGTTGACTCGCATTGGCTGATTTACATCTATGCTTGGATTTGTTGGAGCCTATACCAAGATTGAGTTGAATCAAATACCTAAAAACCCTCTGAATTTATAGAATATGCTGTTAAAATGATTTTGGAATCGACTTATTTTATTTTTGACAATCAAGTTTATAAACAAAGCTATGGTACTTCCATAGGTTCCCCCTGTTTCCAGTTTTGACTGATTTGGTTGCACCTTGAAAGTGAGGTGTTGAGTTCTTTTGATTTTCACATTTCATTTTATTACAGATATGTCGACGACATTATCATGGCGGTTCCTAGGGAATAGATTGACAAAGTTTTAATAATTTTAATAATTTTCATCCCAAGTTTCAATTCACTCTTGAAATAAGTGATAGCTCAATTTCTTGGACATCACTATAAGGATTAAAGATAACTTTTTACAATTTGATTGGTTTCAGAAACTTACATATTCTAATCGAATTTTGAATTTTTGGTCTCAACATCCCATTTCACAGAAAATAAGTGTTATCTGATTTAATAGATAAAGCGTTTTTACTTTCACATCTAGATTTTCATATAAAAAATTTAAAATTTATTATTGATACCTTACGTGATGACTTTCTATTAGACTTTATTTTTGAAAACATTAGAAAAAGATTAACTCCATAATGAATACTATAAACCAATGCAACAGAACAGTAATGTTAACAATATCTCAAGAAACAATATTAAATGATTTATAATTCCTTATATAAAGGGATTTTTTTGAGTAGATTCAAGAGTATTGTGAATGGAATAAATTACAGAATATCATTTTTTAGTATCAATAAATTGAATAAGTTCATCAAGGTACATAAAGATCCTCTTCCACGTGAAACAAAAAGAACGTTGTTTATAGAATAAAATGCAGTGATTGTGATGCACTTATGTTAGTCAGACACGGAGAAAATTAAAAATTAGAATAAACGAACGCCAGAGTCACATACATTGGAACACTTCCAGATCTGTTATTACTGATCATAGATTAGATCACGGTCATGATTTTGATTAGAACAATGTGGATATTCTAGATTGTGAGAATTTTTATCATAAACACTTAAGTTCAGAAATGTTTAATATTAAAACACAAAGGAACGAACTCAATTTAAAAACAGATACAGAAAATCATACGCGAATATTCTAAATAAACTGATAAATAATAATTTGACCTAAGCTTATTTTATATATGTTTATATATTTTATATATTGTTTAATCTTAACAGTCTTTATTATATTGTTAGGAATTGTTGATTATTGATATTATAATGACGAAATTGTCAGTTAAACTTATCATGACATTTATAATTGTAATTATGGAATTGTATTTTTGTCGACCAGCAGAGGTAAGCTCGTTTAATAATTAAAATAATTTCCTTTGAAGTGTTAATTCTATTGTGTTATATATTTCACAGACACACTTCCAAAGTTTTAGAATAATCGTGTCACATTTTCACTCCACCAAGTGACTTATTTCTAGGACAAATAAGAGGATAATATATTAATATTATAGCGTAAATATATTCAACACCATTCTCTCTAATATTAGATAGTATTTGTATATTATACTACATGGGCTGAAAAGTCCCGGAATTTTTCAATAGGTGGCGCCACTAAAAAATGAACATGATTCATTTCGAGAGGTTCATCTGTCATTAGTTTATGTATAAAGTTTCATGACATTTCGTTCATTCGTTTACAAGTTAGTTTACAAGCTACAGTCGTTTAAGTGGTACTACTTTCGCCTTCGTAAGAAAAATGGAAAAACAGAAATATCGCATCTTGATCAAACATTGTTTTTTGATGAGAAAAACTTCTGAACAATCAAATGGTTGCAGAAATGTTATCCCACATCTGCTTCTTCGAGAACAACAGTTTATCGGTGGTTTAGTGAATTTAAAATGGGTCGTACAAGCACCAAAGACGCACTTCGCTCTGGAAGACCAAAAGAGGCTACGAATGCGGAAATCGTAAAGCAAGTGCATTGAATCGTTTTGAGTGATCGTAAAGTGAAGTTGCGCGAGTTAGCTGATGCCGTGGGCATCTCAAAAGAACGGGCGGAATACATTTTATACGATGTTTTGGAGATGAAAAAGCTATCGGTGCAATGAGTGTCGCGTTTGCGTCGATCAAAAACAGCAGCGTGTTGATGATTCAACGGCCGGTTTGGCGTTGTTGCAGCGTAATCGAGCGGACTTTTTTCGACGTTTTGTGACGATGGATGAAACGTGGGTTCATTACCATACGCCTGAGTCCAATAGGCAGTCTGCAGAGTGGCTGAAAAGCCACGAAAGCCGACCAAAGTGACCAAAAGACCAACTCGGCCGAAAAGATTATGGCCTCCATTTTTTGAGATGCGCATGGCATACTCTTCATCGATTAGCAGAAGGGAAGAACAGTTACGGGAGAGTATTATGCAGCGTTATTGGACAAACTGAACGACGAAATAAAGAAAAAACGATCCCATATGGCGAAGAAAAAAGTTCTGTACCATCACGATAACACACCGTCACACACGTCCTTGAAAGCGATGGCCGATGGAATTGGACCAATTATGATTCGAATTGGTTGCTCACCCACCGTATTCTCCAGACTATTATCTGTTCTCAAACCTTAAGCGGTGGCTCCAGGGAAAGAGATTCAGATCGAATAAGGAAGTCATCGTGGAAACCGAGGCGTATTTCGAAGGTTTGGACTCTTTCGTATTACAGAAAGAGCATCGAAATGTTGGAAAATCGCTATACCAAATATATCGCCCTCGAAGGCAATTATGTTGAGGAATAAATATAATTTTGCCCAAAAAACGCTTGTTTTCATTAAAATTCCCAGGACTTTTCAGCCCATGTAGTATTATCGCTGATGATGGTTCAAATAATAGGACCGAATTTTTTATATCAAAGATATATTTATTCATAACCGAAAACAGCGTTAGACTCTATATAGCCATTAATATCGTGCCATTAATTACTTGATTAATTATTGTAATTTGTATTTAAGGAGTCTTTAATTCAATTAATTTTGAATATTGGTATTCAGTTATTTGAATCAAAGATGTTACTATGATCGAATTTGAAATTTAAAAAGCATCACTCGACCTTGATCAAGTTCGGCCAGTTTAAGACCCTTAAGGGAGGATTATTAACGTTTCAGAATGATTGTATTGAATATCCGAAAGTTATTGGCATAATCTGGAAAAAATTGATTTAATAAAGAATATATAATGTATTATTCGAAACATTCTAACTTTGATCGATCATGGTTTTCTTTATCGTATTTAATGTATTCATATATATGATCATACTTAGAAACCTTATAATGTTTATACATACGCAGCCATGTAACGCGTTCTGTCTATACATACTTATTGTGAAGAATATTCTTGAAGCCTCAGTGGTCGAATTGGCTAAGATATCCTCTTCCTGGAAAGTTGAGAGATCCCAGGTTCGCATCCTGGCTGAAGTAATATTTTTCGCAATAAGTTTCTTACTTTTTTCTTTCTTTTTAATTCTAATCTAATTTAAGTTGGATTATTAGCGTTTCAGAATGATTGTGTTATAAATCCGAAAATTATCGGCATGCAATCGTATCTAGAAATTGATTCAATAAAGAATATTGGGGAGACCTGGTTGTTTTTGATTAGTGATTTTTAGAAAAGAGTAGATGCCTGACTTTGAAATATTATATATATATATATGTATATATATATACATATATATATATATATATATATATACATTATAATATAAACACTAATAAAAATGGTTTGAGTATATCATAAGATGTATATAGTTAAATGCATTTTGGCTAAATCTAACAGAATTTCTGGTTATTATAACAGGACTCGAAATTTTATAATTAGATCGTTCAGTAGATTATATTATAAGGATTTGTTTAATATTTTTCAGTTGGATCTACAAAACTTCTAGTTATATTCACTAGATATACGTAATATTATCAGAATTCTGGTTAATGTTAGCACAGTTTTATTATTGTACAAGTTTGCGCAAGTTACGCGAGTCGAGCGAATACGTAATAGTATATTTGCGTTCAGCAGAACATTTATTTTGTAATTATTGGAAATTTTCTTTGCGCTGATTGGATTATATTTTTAGATCTAAAAAAATGAACCGTGGGGAAGGATCGACGCAAATCAGGAAGCACTTCGCTTCATAACTCCTCCTAACGAACCGGGGGTCGAACGGAGAATGAAGTGGAAATCTCAACTAGTGCTCCGCTAAACGGACACACAAGTCGGACGTATCTTTTAATTTAAAGAACCCAAACTGAGTGTGCCGGGAGGACGCACTTCCGGTCCTTTAACGAAAGTTCGATCCCAGATGCCTGTATGTGTACATCCGTATGCCCTTTTGGTCATGGAACTTAATTCAAGTGACCGGGGAGAGGACGAAGTGCAACCGCGGGAGAGCTTACAATAAATAAAGAAGAGGTTTTTCAAATTAACAAATAAGGGTTTAGTTTAATAGTAATATAAGAAAAGAAATATTTAGTAATATATTTTTCTTAAATGTAAGGATAGAAGTCTTTGGTTCTTTATTCTGAAGTATATGATCGTACGCATTTATGTATGTTTGTGCGTACGTACACGTGT
>NW_012130093.1:1469251-1512462 GCF_000143395.1 Atta cephalotes | reverse complement strand
GTGTGTGTGTGTGTGTGTGTGTGTGTGTGTGTGTGTGTGTGTGTGTGTGTGTGGAAAGAGAGTTGTATGTAATACAGATATTATTTTGAGTGTGGAGAGTTTAGAAGGAAAAGGAAAAAATGAAAGTTGTGTATGTTCATATGATTGGAAAAAAAAAAGATCGATGGGAATGGAATGGGGACTGAAAATAAGCAAGTGGATCCTGTGATGCTGATTATCACTAGTGGAAGGAATAAAGTAAGACACGTATTCCAACAACTGATAGGCGTTATGAAAGAGGAGAGGAAGATGACCAGCGGGAGAGTAAGCGTCAGGTTAAACAGGAGGAATTGAAGGGATAGTATGTGAAACGGGAAATTCCTGAATCAGTGATAACATCGGATATGAAACAGGGAGAGGACTGGATGGGAAGAGGTCATCAAAGAAGTGCCCGGGGACAAATCAGAGACAGGGGAATAAGAAATTTCTAATAGCGGTGATAGAATCGAGGCTGAAGGCTGAACGATCGGAGTCTGTTCTTGAGCCGATGCTTGAATTAGCGAAGATTGTTCTCTAGAGTTTTCCACGGAGTTAGAGCGGACACGGTGAGTCGGCGCGCATTGTTAGTCCTCGTTAAGACGGTGACGAAGGGCCGAAGATCTGCGTGAATACATTAAAAATTTAGTCGTCTTTAAAAAGGAATCATCTAAGAAGAGAAGGGACCAATATACTGCAGAAATCAAAACTTGATATTTGGTAATAACGATGAATAAGTAACCTAAGAGACCATCGGAGAGAGACCATCGACTGGGATGCTGGGGCATCAGATCCGCTTCGTCAAATTCTCCAATCAAGCAGTGCCATTGGTCTTAAGTTGATAGAATTTGCACTGACTCTACTGAAGAAAAAGGGCTTCAAGAATCGAATGAAGTCTTTTTCAAAGGTCCCAACAACTACAGCTTCCCCAAACTCAGAGAGAAAAATCATCTTGAGAACCGCGAAATCGCGGTTTTTTTTATACTAATCGCTTCTGATTATTCCAATTTGGATTGGTGGAATAAGTTTCATTACTTAGTAGTACGATTTTTCTTTGCTCTCAAATTGGTCAAGATCTTGGGGAAGAAAGGGATGTTAATCGGAGTCTGTAGTGTGGAAAAGTGTTCTCCTAAATTTTATGACCTTAAAATTTATGGGAAAATGCAGTCAAGAAAGCGCACGTGCAGCGTCGGCATGAGACCACTCAAAACTCTACCCCTGAGCGTCACTTCTTAGATTTTGTGATTACGGACTCGTGAGATCGGACTCTTGAATCGTCCATGAGTTGACCGTTAGAAAGTATCTTGGCGTCAGTCTTACGCTTCCAATGATATATTTATTATTTTAGCCGCAGTGTTCAAGAAGCATAAACTTGGTATCCTTTTGGTCCCACCGCTCATGCACCGAGTTTAGTTTATCTCGGAACGACATTTACGATGCTGGATTCTTCGTTTTAATTTTTAGTGTGGGAAAAGAAAATTTTTAGTTTTTTTTCTAGATTATAATGCTCAACTTGTGCGTTATTCGCAGATGTCTTTTTATTTCAACGAATTCCAGATCTCCATGAAAGAAAAGAATCATGGGAGTCAGCTGGACGTAACAATAATTTTCATTTTTCGTTGTCATTTCTTCATTGCTCAATATACATTTTATTCGATATCCATTGTAATCTTATTCTCGAATTGATATACATTTAGTAATAGTTAGTAGATTGATGAATTATTTAAAAGCACAGGTCATGCATGAAAAATGTTCAACCATTAATTCCACAAGTCCACAGAAAAAAGTACCCTGTGCTGGGATGAAGACCCAGCTATTCTTATATATTTTGAGTCGCTGAATATGAATCTGAAATAAGACATCAAAATAAGACGTCAAATAACTAGAATAAAAATAATTGTCAATCTAGAGCGAAAAAAATGACCCATTTTTTCCCATTTTGACCTATTTTTTCGCTCTTGAGATTGAAAATTTAACCTGGGTGATCCTATTTTAATATCAAATTCGTATTTAGCGACTCAAAATATATAAGAATAGCTGAGTTTCCACCCCAGGGTACTTTTTTGTGGACCTGTGTTATTGCTTATTGGATTGACATTAGCTGAAAAGATTTTTATGTTGTGCTTAATGAGATCTACTATTGTTTTGATGATTGCAAGACATTTTGATGACTTCTATGAATGTTTGTTTTAAAGCAATTCATGCACATTATCCACCACAAAGTGAAACCATTTCTTTTTTCTTCAATTAGGACTTTATGAATTGAAAACTCCTTAGGATAAAATTATACCACAAATTAATAAATAACAAAAATTTAGAAGAGATAGAATAGTAATTATACTGTTCTGAAAAAAATATAAATTTTTTATTTAAGAATAAGATATATCTTATATGTGTAATATCTATTTCTTTCATTTTGTGAAAAAATAACTTCTTTTAAGCCTTACATATATTTGAATCGTTAATAATCCTCGTTGTATAGTGGAAACGTGTAACATTAAGACTCTTCATTCAATAAAAGCACTTTTTCTTCATATTCAACTTTATCATAAAATAAATTTAAAAGGGAAAATTATATGTTTAGAACATCAATGTTTGAGAGATTTTAATGGATGGCTATCATGTAATCTTTCCATAATTCCATAATTTCGTAAAGTAATATCGAACTATTGTCGACATGTACAAAATGCTAATAATAAAAACATGCCAACTACTGATAATAATAAAAATAATGAAAATTGTGCTTACGATTTTGATATTGATGAAAGCGTAAATGACAACTGCAAATCATATGAGAACATTCTTGAACATATATAGATATATAAGATCTTGCTTTCTCATCAAATTTTACTCCAATTCTAATCTTTCTCGGAGCATTATACAAGATATTATAGATAGTACTCATGATTTTTTTTAATAATGTTGCAAGCTCAGTAAATTCATCAATTATTTTTTATTTAAAAAGTAGTAAATCAGTAGATCAAAATATTTTGAAAAAAATATAAAGTAAATTTTGAAAGAATCTTTTAAAGGTATGGAAACTGAGTACTTTTGGTTGAAAAAGTTTCAAACGAATATATTCATATAAAAAACAAGCGGTTAAGTGAGTACTTAGATAACTTGAATATACTCAGTTGATTGTTTATTATGCAATACAAATTTAGCCCGTAAGACACATCATGTATCACACGTGCTCGCTCGCTTTATATCTTAAAGCTCATTTTATATCTTTGGTAAGCTTAAGGCTAGTTTGCATTGTGATTACCTAAATATGTCTTTTTATTAATTAATAAATATATTTCTTTCCTTTTATAAACAATAATTTCCTGGGAAGTTTTGTAATCCTGCCATAGCGCGAAGTTTGATAAGTTGTGGTAATAGATAGTATTCGCTGTAAATTAGATATACTAGATAAATTGTTGTCGATTAAGATTGTTGTTTTTTTCCTCTTGATAGATATTTTCTCTTGATAGATGCTTCTTCTTCTTGATAGATACTTTCTCTTGAATCCGATTTTCTTATTGTGACTAACGTTTAGAAGACTCTTACTAGTATCATAGTAGTATTACAAGTTGGTGATGTTTCAACATGCTATGTGTGCTATATCAAAACTTTTTTTATAATTCCACATTTTTTAAATTAAACCAGGATCTGATCGTATATCATTTGCATGCACATGCCTTAATATATTACCATTAACTTGTACTATACAGGGTGATTTTTTAACCTGAGACTGCAAAATATCAAACACTATAATTACCTTAAATATCTTTTCGTTAAGTATTTGTTAAATTATAAGGCTTAAAAGTTAACAGTACTACTGACGCATTAGCATTACGCCTGACCGACGACTAAAACCTCTTGAATGTTGATCAGAATCATGTCCTGAATAATATTTGTCGAGATCAAGGTTGATTTTTGCACTAAAAATTCATTTTTACGTAAAAATAAAAGAAACAATCTTGAATAATCTTGATCTTGACAAATGTTATTCAGGACATGATTTTGAACAACATTCAAAAGGTTTTAATCGTCAATGCAATCTCAGATTAAAAACTTATCCTGTATACGTTACAGGATTAAGGACTTTAATAATTCTACCTTTCTCCCATTTTGTTTAAAAATTCTTATTACACATGATCTTCCACAAAATACAGTTTCATTTTTTTTTGTATTAACAACTTCCATATTTTTACTTATATTTAATGGTTTAATTAAATCAAATCTTATCTAATCTAATTTTAAAAATGTTCTCTGGAGAGATATCATTACACTTGACGGAATAGTTTTATATGTAAACAAAAAATCTGATTATTTATTAACCGATTATTTATTAACTCTTTTGTTATTTCTTTATCCCTCTCAAAAAGTAAACTTTTGTCTAATACTTTCTTAACAGTTTGTACTCTCCTTTCTGCAATTCCATTTGATTGTGAATGATATGGAGATTTGATAATTTTAATACCATTAGCTATGCAAAATTTATTAAATTCTGTGGAATTAAAGGGCAGATTGTCTGATAATTCTACTAAATCAATAATCGAAAATATCTCTTTAAATTTTAATATTATTTCTTTTGCACTATAACCGTTACTCATTAGTTTTATATACACTTTGATTTGCGGTCTACTAAAATTAAGAATGTATGCGAAATTTGAGAATATTTATGAAAAAAAATCTATAGGTACTCTGTAAAAGTTAACTGGTTTTGGCTATACTACATGGACTAAGAAATCCCGGGATTTTTAATGAAAACAAGCGTTTTTTGGGCAAAGTTATATTTATTCCTCAACATAGTTGCCTTCGAGGGCGATACACTTGGTATAGCGATTTTCCAACATTTCGATGCCCTTTCTGTAGTACGAAACGTCTAAGCCTTCGAAATATGCATCAGTTTCCGCGATGACTTCCTCATTCGATGTGAATCTCTTTCCCTGGAGCCATCGCTTGAGGTTTGGGAACAGATAATAGTCGGGGCCAAGTCTGGAGAATATGGTGAGTGAGCAACCAATTCGAATCGTAATTGGTCCAATTTGGCTATCGCTTTCAAGGACGTGTGTGACGGTGCGTTATCGTGATGGCAGAACGAAGGCAAAAGTAGCGCCACTTAAATGACTGCTTGTAAACGAATGAACGAAATATCATGAAACTTCATACATAAACTAGTGACAGATGAACCTCTCGAAATGAATCATGTTCATTTTCTAATGGTATTCCACGTATTGAAAAATCCCGAGACTTTTCAGCCCATGTAGTACATGTAAGATATTATTATTAAAAAAATTTGGAGAGTACTGACATAACTCGCATGAACCAATAAATTTTCTAGGTCCTCTGACATACTGGGCTACCAATAATTTCTCATTAACATTTTTGTACGTATGATTTTCAAATGTTATTCATAAAAAAAGATTTAAAATTTCTTTCCTTAAACTGTTTGGGATTATGATTTTATGTCCCATTAGTAAACAATTATATTTTATTATATTATATCGATATACAGGGTGTCTGGAAATAATCATCAAATATTTCATGGGCAGGTAGAGCGGACTAAACTGAGTCGAAAAGTCCTCTACCATTTTGTAAGTTTCCCCAATAATTAATGAGATATTAATTCCTTAAAGATAGTCGAATACTACTGTGAAGTGCATACGCCTACCGATCGCGCACGGGCCGTGGGGAGTGGGGATAACTTGGCGGGCCGTCCGAGTTATGAAGGCTTGCGGCGATGTGCGCGACGCGGGGCGCTTGCCAATCTCGAACTCCCAAGGCCCGCGCGTCAAATGATCGGTAGGCATATACACTTCACAGTAGGCCGTGCGAGCGCGCGTATTCGGTTATTTTTAAGGATTAATATCTCGTTAACTATTGGGGAAATTTACAAAATGGTAGAAGACTTTTCAACTCAGTCCATTCTACCTGTCCATGAAATATTTAGCGATTATTTTCAGACATTCTGTATAATATCTCTTTTAAAAATACGGTTTATTATCATCCTCTGTATCATTTAACCATCTCGATACTATAAAATACTGGAATCTTTAATAATAAGTCTTATCTTGTTTCTTTTGCGATATCATAAGCATCTAATGGTATGCCTCTAATTGCGTTAAAAGAATAGATAAAATTTGTAATACCTGTTTCATTTTGCATTGATAGACGAAAAAGGCCGTTTTGCATTTGCTACCAATTTACTTTTTTATATTCAATTTCATACTCATATGCTGATAAGGTTAAGGCCTAACGCGTAATTCGTGCCGCTGTGGTAGGAATTGCTTTATTCTTATTAAAAATGTACTGTAATGATTGGTGATCCGTTAACGTAAACTTAGAAATATAAATTTAATATCAAATATAAATTTATGAAACTTCCTAATTCCAAAAATTAAAGCTTCTCTTTCTAAGTTTGAATATTTTTTTGACTGGAGATAATGTATTAGACGCAAACATTACAGGTTTATTTTCTTTATTGATTTTATGGCTTAATACATCCATTCCATAGCCGCTTGATTTACATGTTATAAAAATAGATAATTTAAGGTCATAATGTGTTAAAATATTATTTGACGTAAGTTTTTACTTAATTGAAAATTTTTTTCATGTTTTTCTGTCCATTGGAATTTTGTACAAGTTTACATAAATATAATTTTTTAATACAGATGACAACATTGGTACAAATTTATCGTAGTAGTTAAGTAAGTCTACGTATGACTTTAACTACGCTTTTTTGATACATTCAATTTTATTTTTGGTGAGGTGAACACCATCCGCATCCACAATGTATCCTAAAAATTCTACGTTTCCATTGTAAAATTTCTTTATGTTTGTAATATTTCTTTATGTTGACTTTGATATTAAATTCGTTTAAACGAGGCAACTTTTTATGACATTTTGATGACATCTTCTAAAGTTGCTTTGTATATTAAAATATCATCTAAATAGCACTTTGTGTTAGGCAACCCCACCAAAATAATTTCTATGATTGTCTGGAAAATACCTGGTGCTGAACTCCGTAAGTTATTTTATTAAATTATTATTAGAAAGAGATCCATATGAGTGTTTATAATAAAAAATTCCTTAGAACATTCCCTTATTTCTAATTGTTGATAAATCAATTACCGTAAAATATTTATTGCCACTTAAACATGCAAAAATATCTGTTGATAAGGATAAGACATAATGATTACTCTCAATAACTTTATTTAATGTTTTTTTTTAACTCAAGCTATCACTTGAATTTTTTTTTTGAAATTAAAATAATAGCGCTTGCCTATTTATTATGATTTACCTTAGATAAAATACCTGCATTGACGAATTTTGTCGACTCAACTTTAGATCTAGAATGGCATTTTGTATGCACTATAAAATATAGGCTTCCCAGCAAATACAGATATATCTCAAAATACGCAACATAATTTTATAATAATTTTTTTACTCATAACAGTTATGTCAAAAGTTATGTCAAACGTGAATTTACGGAGAATATAGTAGTTACATAATAGCGATATGATTTATATAAAAAACGACTACATGATTTATACATAAAAATTATGTATTGAGATGAAGTGCATGTGTAACATTTATGCAATGCAAAATTTGTCACTGACGTATAAATGGATGCAATTGTTATTTATTTATTATTAGTTATTGTTATTAGTTATTGTTACATTAACTCGATTTCTTTGATTTGAAGAATTTTTGGTTATTTCTTGTTATTAGAATTAAAAAAATAGTTCATATAATTTTGCAATTTTATATTTTTTTTAAATGAAAAAAATATATTTTTAATACGTAAAAATTTTCTTAAATGAAAACTATTTGTTTATATAATAAAAAGATTATGATTATATCTTAACAAAAAAGTAATTTCTTATTATAATTTCTTATTTACTTTTATTTTTCCAGTTCAATTTATTATTTACTGTTTTGCATACCTATATTCTTAACTATAATTAATAAATATAAACTATAATTAACTATAATTAACTATAATTAATAATTATAAATATTAATCATTATAAATATTATTAATTAATATTAATCGAGAAAAACGCATCGCATCGCCAAGATTTGAACTCACAATATCTAGAACAGCCTAATAATATTTACGCTAAACTAATTGCACATTTGTGATCGAATCACTGTTATTGATCGAATTAATGTTACTTATACCCCTTATTGTTTATACCATTCTTGTATTAATTTCGTACTTCGCTGACAGTTTAATATTATTAATATTTGAAGAAATTACATTGAAACCAAATAATACGCTGGAAATTTATTTACTTATTGTTAGTTAGGAAATAATAATAATCTATCCATGTTAAATACTTATCCTTTATATTTTTATATCTATAAAAAAAAATCAATGTAACAATCGAATATATTATTATCTAACATATAAAAATATTTAATTAATAGCATAATAGAAGCAAACTCTATAGAACCTAATTTATGCTTTGAATAGATTTTATTTGCTAGCGATACTGATTATTTTGATTACTTCTTTATTGATGAATAATCAGAAATAATTTGCAATAGTATTTACTGATTATTTCCTTCAATTTATCACATTTATTGTTTTTTGATTTATTTATATAACAAATTCTCACTTCTCTCAAATCTCTAAACAAATGTAATTACTGTGAAAAAGGGATATTGTTCGGTATCTCTATGATTCACGACGTCTAGTTATATCGCCTAATCGCATCTATGAAAAATCGATGAATCCACGAGATGTCGATTGCTAAACGACGCATGTATCACACGTAATCGATTAAAAAAAATAATATCAGATCGTCTTGGCAACAAAATAAACTGTTTTTTTCGTCTTCTGCACGCGTCTCGTCTCGTGCAAAATTATCGCCGTGCTACCGCTAAGATCCTTTCCGTATCCGCTGTGAAACACGTTCGCCCGTGCATTTTTAATAAAAAATTTGGAAAGCAAAGAAGATTTCATTTTTCTCGACCGAGTGCCCTCGAAGCATTAATACCGCGGGAAACGCTCGGACGGTGATCGCCTGGCCACGCCATTACGATTTCTTCGTGCGCTCAGCAAGATTACCAACATTTCTCCTTCGAGCCGGATACTTCAAGTATTTCGTGAAGTGGCGAGCAGCAATTTG
Organism: Atta cephalotes; assembly: GCF_000143395.1. Taxonomy (NCBI): domain Eukaryota; kingdom Metazoa; phylum Arthropoda; class Insecta; order Hymenoptera; family Formicidae; genus Atta; species Atta cephalotes. The sequence continues at coordinate 1,503,322 of NW_012130093.1, read as the reverse complement.
GCAGTCAAATATCTCATTGAGACGAGAAAGGCGTCGCAGTAGCAACAATCAGTGCAAGCATCGCGCCAGCGACAGCACACAATTCAATAAAGCAGTCGCAAGGCCCGCGTCTAAGCTTCAGAGACGCAGCCCGGCTCATATTACGTCATATCCTGGCTCAGAATCAGCATTTTACGAGCGGAATCCTATCGACGGAAAACAAGGCCAATCTAGACGACTTGCAACGGAAGTCATTCTTCAACGACGCACCATCTGCAAGAGGAACATTTCCGTCCAACAACGTTCGACTGGAAGGCATCTAGCATCTATCGCATCCTCTCTAGGATTAATTGCATGCATAACAAGGTAAGGAAGACCATTGTTTCCATTGCCAACTAAGTTCCCTCCGCCGCGTCCGTTGCGTGTATGCGAGCGCATTTACATTCATGGTCAATCAATCAGAAGCGACGATACTTAAGCGACAGCGCGCGACCATAAAGGCATCATGTACGCGTATCAGAACTTATGTAGAGTCAATCGCCACCATTAGCCCGTCAATAGTGGCTCAACTCGAAGAGCGGAAGACGAAACTCGAGCAATATTGGGCGGAATATAACGATGTGCAATCGCGTCTAGAATCTTTAGATGAGTCCGAAGGTTGCGATCGAGACCGTTTCGAGGAAGCGTTCTATGCGTTATTCGATAGAATCCGCGAGCTTATTTCCCCTTCGCTTTGCGAGCGTCCATCTTTTCTCCATTCTCCTCAAGTGTTCGCGAATCAGATAGTAGTACACACATTCGGTTGCCTAAGCTAAATTTACCGACATTTTCCAGCAAATATGATGAATGATTCCCGTTTTTCGATACATTATCCATTCTAACACCTCGCTCTCAAATATGCAAAGATTTCAGTATCTATGAGCGTCACCGGCGATACAAGCGCTGTAATCAGTTCATTGGAATTGTCGGACGCTAATTACGATTATGTCGCGTGATCAATTCTCAGGGAGCAGTATAACAACAAGCGCGTGATTGTTCAAACTCACATCAGTGCTATATTCGATTTGCCGATTATGACAAGGGAAAATGCAGTCAAGCTCAGAAGACTCTCTGACAGCGCCACAAAACATTTGCACGCTCTTCAGGCATTGAAGCGTCTCACGATGCATTGGGATGATCTTCTCGTTCACCTTCTAACCTCAAAACTTGATTCACTCACGTTACGCGAGTGGCGAACTTCATTAGCGGGCAACGAGCTGCCATCACTTAAGCAGCTGTTAGATTTTATCGCTCATCGACGTCAGGTGCTCGAGCCTATCATAAGGGCTGGCTCCACTTCCGCAAGGAAGGTCGAGGCAAAGTCGCAGCCAAATGCTAAGCGGACATTGTGCGCGGTCACCGTTAAACCTAAATGCAACTTCTGTCAAGGAGAACACGTCATTTATTATTGCAAAAATTTTGTGGCACTTCCAGTATCACAAAGGCTCGCGGAAATTCGCAGTCGCAAACTTTGCGTCAATTGTTTGCGCTCCTCTTCTCATGCATCAAGTAAATGCACTTCCGGTCAATGCAAGGTCTGCCAGGCAAAACACAATACGCTACTTCATATGCTCTCTGCCGCGGACTCATCGACTAACAATACCGATAAGGAAGTTGCACCTAAGGCAACTCCTCTCCCTTCCCTCCTATCGAATTATGCTTTAGAATCATCTAATAACGGAAACAAGTTCAATCATGAACAAGTCATGATTTCGACTGCGGTTGTGCTCATCTGCGGCAGCGATTCGCGCAGGGCGTGTCGAGCCCTGTTGGATTGCGGATCGCAAGCGAACTTCATAATCAAGAAATTGGTAGAAGCTCTTGGTTTAGAAACGTGTTCATCAAGTCTCTCGATCTGCGGCGTCAACAGCACGGTAACCTCGACCAATCACGTGGTTGAAATCAAATTACAATCGCGACTCAACTCGTTCACCGCGGCTATCGTTACTGATCGGATTACTGGCAAAATTCCGACGTTTTCTTTGGGGCGGGACAAATTTAATCTTCCACGCAACATTCGTTTAGCTGATTCGCGATTTCACACATCATCGGATATTGATCTTTTAATCGGTGCAGCCTTGTTTTGGAATTTGATATGCGTTGATCAAATCAAGTCTTCAAACAAGCATCCAATTTTCCAAAAAAACATAACTAGGCTGGATTTTGGCGGGTCGTTTGGACAGCACCATATCGACCGCCGCAAAGGTTCACTCGTTCCACGCGTCCGTAACCAATGCGGAATTACACGAACATGTCAGTCGTGCCTGGACGACATCTCCACGTAACCATACAATTACACAATGGAGGAAAACATTTGCGAGCGTCACTTTTTAGACAACGTGTCTCAAAATTCTCAGGGTAGATATATAGTCAAGCTTCCAGTCAGAGAGCAAATGTTAAATAACATTGGCGATTCGCGTGAGTCTGCTCTCAAGCGATTGAGGGGCATCGAGAGACGTTTCAAGCGCGATCCTATTCTTAAAATTCAATACGCGGCGTTTCTCGAATATTTATCGCTGGGACACATGCGACGCATGGAGCCACCCATTGCAGAAGAAACAATATCATTTTATCTTCCTCATCATTGCATCTTCAAAATGATCAGGCAAGCGTCGAAAATCCGTATTGTATTCGATGCATCTTGCCGCAGTAGTTCCGGCGTATCATTAAACGATGCGTTTCTAGTGGGACCTATTCCATTCAACGAGACCATTCAACAAGATTTGATCTCAATTTTAATGCGTTTCCGCTTTTTCACTTATGTCATCACCGCTGACATTATAAAAATGTATCGGCAAATTTTAATGCATTCCTCTCAGACGTGCCTGCAGAGAATTCTCTGGCGCAACGATCTTTCTGCTAATATCGATACGTACGAACTCACTACAGTCACTTACGGTACAGCTTCCGCGTCATTCTTGACCATCAGATGCCTTAAGCATTTGGCCGAGCAGCACGCTCATCAATTCACTCGCGGTTCAGCATGCGTCCTTCGAGATTTTTATGTCGATGACATGCTCACTGGAACGGATACAGTCGACGAATTAAAACTAATTCGCGATGAAACCATTCAGCTATTAAAATTAGGAGCATTCGAATTAAGCAAATGGACTTCAAATTGCCCTGAATTATTAGAAACAGACAATTATGATTATCGTGCTGGTCATTATCAGAGATAATGCGGACTCATGTATTCTGGGCATGCAATGGAATCAGTCAGGATTCGTTTCAATTTCTCTGCAAACTTGATACAGAACCTCAGAACCTCTTGTATCAAAACGAGTCATACTTTCCGAGGTCGCTAAACTGTTCGATCCTTTGGGCCTTCTGGGTCCGGTCATTGTGATCGCAAAGCTCATCTTGCAAGATTTGTGGCAATTGGCCATTCAATGGGACGAGTCCGTTCCTCAGGACATCCACACTCGTTGGATCGCTTTCCGAACACAGATGAGTAATTTGAATCAATTAAAAATTCCTCGCGTTAAATTCAATGTTCATCAGCCAATCGTGGAAGTGCACGGATTTTGCGATGCCAGCCAATGCGCGTTCGGAGCCTGCATATACCTTCGCACCAAGCTCAGTCTCAACGACCATCACTCCAAGTTGGTGTGCTCAAAATCTCGCGTTGCGCCGCTCAAAACCGTTTCGTTACCGCGATTAGAGCTATCGGCCGCTTTACTATTGGCGCGCTTAATCAACAAGGTTAGAGAGTCTTTGAAACTCTCGCAATGCCCGACTTATCTATGGTTGGATTCAACGATTGTATTAAACTGGATAACATCCTCCTCGCGGCGGTGGTCAGTCTTTGTAGCAAATAGGGTGAGTGAAATTCAGCGCCTAACAAAAATCGAACGCTGGCGTCATATCGCATCCCCCGACAATCCTGCCGACACATTGTCGCGTGGGATAAATCTCTATGACTTAATCGATGCTGAGAGGTGGTGGAATAGTCCCGAATTTCTAAAATGAAATGAAGAACACTGGTCGCCCAAAGTTTCTTCCCGAACAAAGGAAAATCCGCGTAGCCGTTTCCACTTTCCATTCCTGCATCATTGACAACTTAACAAACAAGCATTCTAATTTAAACAAAATATGCCGCATCATAGCATATTGTTTAAGATTATCTAAGGCTCACCGGGAGCACAGAATATCTACTTTCTTGTCTCCCATTGAAACATCTGCCGCTTTAGATTGCAGAACAGTGCAGCGTTTTATCGCGAACTAGTCAAGAACGAAATTGTAAATACTTCTAGTAATATCTTATCGCTCCATTCTTAGATGAAAACGGACTAATGCGAGTTGGCGGGAGATTAAAAAATTCGAATCTCGCGTTCAATGCGTGCCATCCAATTCTCCTGCCACGCAAACACATATTAACTCAGCGTATTATAGAACGTGAACACACACGAAACTTACACGCGGGTTTGCAAGCCACGATGGCTTTTGTGCGCCAACGCTTTTGGCCGCTATCATTGCGATCCACCGTACGTGGAATAATACAGAAATGTATACCTGTTTTAGGGCTAAACCTAATCAATTAGAGGCCTTAATGGATTTATTACCAGCCAGCGGAGTTAACGTTTCTCGACCTTTCTCCCGTTGCAGTGTAGACTATGCCGAACCTCTCTTGTTACGTGAGGAAAAGCGTCGAAATGCGCGGAGTCACAAGGCATACGTTTCATTTTTTGTGTGCTTCGCCACGAAGGCAGTCCATCTAGTTAGTAAGTGACGTTACGTCCGAAGTTTTTATTGCCGCTTTTAAGCAATTCATTTCGCGTAGGGGTAGACCCGCGTACATATATTCAGACAACGGGATCACTTTCGTGGGCGCGCATAAACAAATTCAAGAATTATACGACATGTACAATGATCCACACAATGATTAAAGAGAGATTAAAAATTTTCTTCGCGAATTAGAAATTTCTTGGAGCTTCATCCCGCCTAATGCACTTCACTTTGGAGGGTTATGGGAAGCAGCCATAAAATCTACAAAATATCACATGATTCGAATCGTGGGCAAGGCTCATTTGACCTTTGAAGAAATGCATACGACCCTCTGTGAAATTGAGGCGATCCTCAATTCGCGTCTCCTCTTACCATTAAGCGCCGATCCTAACGATCTAGCGTATCTAAGTCCGACATTTCTTGGTTGGCACAACTTTAAATGGTCTTTCTTGCGTTGACTTGAACGACGTTAACGAAAACAGGCTACTACGGTGGCAATGCGTAGAGCAAATCCGGCAGCATTTTTGGCACAGGTGGAGTAACGAATCTTCATTCACTATAAGCCTGAACCAAAAATGACTAACAAGGGAACTCAGCTATCGAACAATTAACTTGTGCTCATAAGACAGCCGAACCTAGCTCCGCTTCAGTGGGCAATGGGACGGATCCAAGAAGTTCATCCTGGTCTCGATGGCATCGCGTGCACCGCAACTATCAAGACTGCCAAGGGTTCCTACATGAGGCACTGTCTAAACTATCTATATTACCAATTTAAATCTCGATGCTTTATCAAACATTTAATCTTAAATGTCTTTAGTTATTACCTTCTGATTATATCGTATCTTTCACAGGCCTCCTTTACGTTAAGAATGCCTTATTATATTATTTTTCACTTATTATATCGCTTGCGTACTTAGATGTTAATACGCGTTGATTTTCAGTGCAATGACTAAATGTGATATTAAATCGTATCAGAGTAATTCGCGTTTCATGTTACGCCAACGAACTCATGCTTGTCACATTGAAAGTCAATCCTTTCAAGGCGAGCGGCGTGTTCGGTATGATTCTATGATTCACGACGTCTAGTTATATCGCTTAATCGCATCTATGAAAAATCGATGAATCCACGAGATGTCGATTGCTAAACGACGCATGCGTCACGCGTAATCGATTAAAAAAATAATATCAGATCGTCTTGGCAACAAAACAAACTGTTTTTTTCATCTTCTGCATGCGTCTCGTCTCGTGGAAAATTATTACCGCGCTACCGCTAAGATCCTTTCCGTATCCACTGTGAAACACGTTCGCCCGCTCTCGAGGCATTTTTAATAAAAAATTTGAAAAGAGAAGATTTCATTTTTCTCGAGTGCCCTCGAAGCATTAATACCGAACGGGGAAACGCTCGGACGGTGATCGCCTGGCCACGCCATTACGATTTCTTCGTGCGCTCAGCAAGATCGCCAACAGACGTATAATTTATGAAATTAGGTTACATTGTAGTGATGTAATTTTATAAGTAAGTACAATCTCATAATTTTAGTGATATAATTGTTATAGACTACAGTATACATTCCTGCAGATGTAACTAAAATATGTATAATTTACATCTTTTTCCATTATGGCTTTGTGTTTGTTATAAATGTATTTTATATTTATTTTGTCTCATTCATAGAATGGTACATGGATGTAATATAATTTAATTTACATAATTATATTATGTGCTAAATATATAATAAAGACATATGACAAAATTATTATTATCATATTTTTATATCAGAATATCTCATTTATGTAAAGCTGTTTTGTTGTTATAAAACAGAGACATCTGAATAATGACAAAAAAATTATATAACGGTGCCAAGTCATGTTTACATTCGATTTCAATTGAATATTAACTTTAAAACTTTAACTTCCTTGATATACGTGAATCTGTGTCTGAGAATATTTTAAAGAACTTTTCTTTAATATCTGTGATATATTTTTCTATCTGATCCGTGCGCTCCGTTTTTATCTCTCTTAAATCATCTTTTGACTCGACTAGTTTAATAATAGATTTCTTCCAATACGATTAATAATATCTAATTAATTTCGACCTAATAATCATGCAAACTTGCTGAATTGCAAACTTGCTTACTATAGTAATTAATGGTAAAACATATTTTTTACATTGATATTTAATATTAACCGGAATTTGTTCTATAATATTAACATTTTTACCCATGACGACTTTAACTTGAAATATACCGCTTCTAATGTTGCTAAATTTTTTCTTGTAATCGTCGACATGAATTACAGACTTGCATGTTCCAGAATCTATTTCCATACTAATTTGCTTTCTACAATTCGACTTTCAAACTATTTTTAGACTCACCGATTTGATTTATATCTATTAATCCCAATTCAAGGACATTATTACCTTGATTTTGTTTTTTTTCAACAGAATCTGTATTGTGAACTTTGTTTTTGCATATAATGGATTTGAATATGTGACCTATTTGATTATATACAAAGCATCTCCAATTTATGGCCGGATATTTGTTATAATTGTTGTGAATCCTTGTACTTCTTTCTTTATATATACTTTATTACTTGACTGTAATACTTTATTACTTGACTGCTGACCTGCTTGGACATAATTCGACTGCTGATTTCCTTGAGTATAGTTCGACTAGTTTGTACTTAGCTTACTTGATTTATTCTGTATTCTTCATATAGTTTCCCATAATTCTTATTTTTATAATCCAATCAATTGACTTGTACTATATTTTCTTCATCATCCAGACATCATGATTCTTGTTTGGAACTTTATTAATTCCATCCTATGCATTTTGCTTTTTCGAAAATTAATTTATCTTCTGATAACAATCTTTGTTTAATTCAATCTAATTTTAAATCGCAGACAAATTTGTCTCTTAATATTTCTTCCAAAAATTTTTCAAACTCACAATATTTTGATATGTTTTTCAGTTTGGTTTGATACGTTTTAATATTTTCGTTACTATCTTGATTTATATTATAGAATTTGTATCGTTCTATTATCACCAGTCTTTTTGGACTGTGCCATGTTAATGCAATTTTTAACTCATCTTTTGACTAGATGACTCTAATGATAAAAGATTATTAATTAGTTAATTAATTAATTTAATTAAAGAATTAATTAAAAATAATCTCATTGGTGAAGCAGTGAAAAATTACTAGGAACAAGCCGATGTGAGTGGTCTATGCAATTGAATTATGCACGAGTGCACTACTCCCGTAAATCGTCCTTGATTTGTCATCTCTGCCTTAAACATTGTCGGTTGTTGGTTGTCTAATTATTACAATATACAGTATCAACATGAAAATTTTAATTAACACAGCGTTTTCAACTTCCCTGATGAAATAAAAATCGGAGCATAAATCGGATATAATAGGAGAGTAACAAAAGCGTAAACGAAACTTCTAAAATTGAAACATCAAAATGTGAAAAAAGCGTAAACGCTTCTTTTATATTTCATTGTTCCAATTTTCGCCTTCTAGAAGTTTTGTTCACGCTTCTATTACTCTTCCATTACATCCGATTTACGCTCCGATTTCATTTTCATAAAGGTTAATAACTAAATGCTCTTATATCAAATTACTTTTTCTTAATTTTTTTAAATTACTATTTTAACCTTAAAAAATTACCGAGTAATTTACCGGGTAAGTTATTGTCAAATTGGGTCATTTTCATTTCTTCTTGTTAATAAAATAAATTATTTACAGAAAGAATGTTTAGAAATACAAATGAAAGAAGACTTTTTCTGTTTATTTTGTTTTAGGTCTTGTTTTGGATGACAATCCTGAATTAATTTCAGTTTCCACCGAGAGTTTTAACGCTATTTTTGTCGATTATGTCAAAATATGATTCATATTTATGCCCACTAGAAAAACCAGATCTCTTACGTACTAAACAAAATTATAATAATGATCTCTTAATGTAAAGGAAACTGGCGTTAAAGAAAATAATATAAGGAATAAAGTAAATCACTTTCATGTGACAATTAATGCTGCTCTTGATAAAATAATTTTGATTAATTAATAAATTTGAAGGCTTATACAAATATGGAATGAACTGTATATTATATTATTACATTTATGATATCAAAGAAATATCTCTAAATACTTTAAATGAATGTTTGAAAGATTTTGATTATGCATCAAATAATATATCAAATAGATCTTTAAGAGAGAATGAAGTGAGAAAGAAGTTCTTTTTCAGTTTGTGAAATGAGTAACTTTTTGCTTTTATTTCCATATATTGTTGGAGAAAATGTTTCTCAGGATGAGGATATTATTTGATTTTAATAATAATTTGATTTTAATAAAATTCATGAATAAATTCATTAGTAAATGCGAAATATTTCTAAGAAGAATGCGCTAAGTATTACTAATACTTTATGCGCTGCATAAAGTATTAGTAGAAAAACATTATGTGAAATATTGCAATTTTTTTATGATTAATCTAAAATCAAAACATCATAATGTGACATATTATAAAACTGTATTGAAAAAAAAGTAATTCTCCACCTCATTTAAATGTAGCATTTGAATCGAGAAATCAATTATTGAAAAACTTGCTGCAAATGTCACCTATTCTCGCAAAAATATTACTCATTTACTTGCTATAAAAGAATAGCTCAGTTTATAACAGTTTTGTTATAAATTGTTATCTAAAATTGGTCTCATTAGTAATCAAAAATTAGATCCATACTTTTTGTGGATGATATTTCATTTTTAAATTCCTTCTTGACATTTAAAAGTTCTTCACTAGCAAATTTTATGGGCAAATGTTTACAAGTTTCTTGGATTGAACATAAAGGAATTATTTATAAATCTAGTATATGTTTTCAATATTTCTTCTAATAATCTTCCTCAGTTTGGCATTGTGAAACATGTTTTGTGTAATGATTCTAATAATTTATCTCTAGTATGCCAAAATCTTCTCAATATAAGTCTTTGCAAAGATTTTCATGATTAAAAAGTTGAACTATTATTTAAAATATCTTGTATTGTTCTTGAAAATTTATGTCATCCTTTCCTTGCTATTATTGCATCTTTACCGAAAAGAGAAATTTTTCTAGTTTCTACCAAACATGCTTTATAAATTAACAGTAATATACAGAGTGCCCCACCTAATTAAACTATCTGAAATATCTCGCTTGATTTTTGTGATAGGAAAAAATGTTTCAGATGAAAGTAGAATGATTTCAAAAGGGACGTATTTCTATCAAGTTGTTTTTCTTCTAGATGGAGGTGTCAAAAAGATATGAAGGTTACCTCCATTTTTTTAATGGAATTGTATAATTTTTTTACATAATATTCTTCTAATTATACTGCATATAAAAGTATTAAGATAGAGATATAAAAAAAATAATTTACGTTAAAAATAGGTTACAAATAATTTACGAGATATTTTATACTTTATTGTGACACATATTGACATAAAATGTTAAATAACTCGTGAAGTATTAATTTTTTAATAACGTATCTTAATATTTTTATGAATAGAATAATAAGATGAATCAATTGATGGGGAAAAACACTAGTTGCTTTAAAAAAATATGTATACAAAATGGATAATTTTTTAAGTAAATAACTGTGTGTTTTCTTTCCACCAATTAATTCATCTCATTATTCTATGGTATTTCAATTTATGCAATTGGAAATCCATCGGCCAGAAGAAAAAGCGTTAAGTATGTGAAGAATAAAAAATTCTGCAAAGAGAGAATAATGAGTCGTGGTTCTTATTGTTTTGTAAAAACTTGTTATATAAACAAACCAGAATTGTCATTTATATATTTGCCAAAAAATTCATCTATATAAATTATATTAAAATTAATTGGAAGAACTCAAATTATTCATTGTTTTTGTCAATTTCCGTATTATCCAAACTCACTATCGAGTTCTCGTGACGATTATTTCGAGCATAACATTATCGAGAACAAGGAAGGTGAAATAATTCGAAAGAAAAAAAAACTGTCAGATAATCCGAGTTCTACTGTAATATTAATTTTAAATTTTAAATCATTAATATATAAAACATATTTTTTTAATGTTTCAAAAAGCTAAGAAATATATGGAATTTGCTGGTCGATCAGATGTACTAAAAGAAAGATTTGTATAAAAAAAATATAACATGTAGCAATCATTTTTTTTGAGAAAGATTTTTAATCCGTCTATCTACAAAGATTATTGTAACAAAAGTCTATCTCATCATTAAATCTCATCCAAAATGTAAATGTGGTGTAATATACAAAAAGAAATATACAATTGAACTTATAAAAAATATTAGTCTATATAATTGGAAGTTTTTATAAGTATGCTATCTTTCCAAGTGACGCAAAGCCTTGCAAATAATTATTCAGTCACAAATACAACAGGCAAAGATGTCATTAAATCAAGTAACATTTGCAATGGTAAGTTATATATCTAAACAATGCATAATATTTTAACTTCTCATTTATTTTTAGACAATAATATATCAGACTTGCAGCATGAAAAAGAGCAATTGTTGATTGTATTAGCATCAAAAAAGCGAGTGGTGCCCATTTATGGTAACCATCGTCTGAATTGATCACGGTGCGATTGACCACATTGCAATTGATCACGAGTAGCAAATGACCACGTTTCGATTGACGAATTGCAAATGATCACGTTGCAAATAACCACATTGCAAATGACCACGTTGCGATTGACGTAATAGATATAATACACGTGACGTAAATAGATATATATTAGGTGTAGTAAAAAGAAATCTATTATTTTTCCATTCAATTTCATGCAAAAATAATAGATTTCTTTTTACTACACCTAATAACAGCTTAACTCTAACCTAACCATGGGTATATAGTATTTAATCCTTTCTTTTGTTTGCGAGAGGAGAAAAATTTTCGCAAAGCTCGTCATCCGGGTAAAGAGAGAACCTATCCCCGGATGACGGGAAAAGGCCTAGTGGCCGGGCATAATAACCTTTATTTTTATAACGATGGGAAAATGCCTTATACATCCCGCTGACCTCGAGGGAGCAGGGGATTCGCACCTGCTAAAACTTCAGGTGTCCTATTCTGACCCTAACTGGGGTACCTTCGGGAATGCGTGCAGCATATTTCCGAAAGTGCCCCGGATCCATTAGCCTAGGCTGAATCAAAATGGAGATTCCTCCTCCGTGCGACACTAGAGCCATCTGTATCCGTGATTTAGAATCGGTGTAGCTATCCTACTGAAGTCGATAAAATATTAGCTGTTAGAATTATCGAAGCGTCTTTTAGTGAATGATCGAATCCCATAATAATGAGACCCTAAGGTCAAGAAACCAATGGGAAATATCGCTTCTGTCTAGATTTCTGTAAGATTAATATCTCGAAGAAGGATGCATATCCGTTATCAAATATGATGGTATATTAAATAAGCTACAATCAACGCGATACATCTCGACAATCGATTTAAGCCAGGCGTATTTTCAAATATCTCTGGCGAAAGAAAGCCGAGAAATCATCGCGTTTAGCGTCCCGGGTAAAGAGTTATATCATTTTGTACGGATGCCCTAGGGTTGACGAGAGCGCCTGCGACATTTCAGTGTTTGTTAGATAGGTTGATCGGTCCGGAGATGGAGCTTCATGTGTTTGCCTATTTAGACGACATTGTGATTGTCATCCCGACTTTTGACGGACGTTTTGAGTGGCTCAAGCAAGTCTTGAGAAAAATTTCCGACTGATCTTACTATAAATCCCGATAAATATGAATTCTGCTGTTCTCAAGTGCAATATCTGGGATTCGTCGTGCAGCGGGGGCAGCCTGACAATCGATCCCGAGAAAGCGCCTATCCTAGAATACCCAACACCGCGTAATCCTAAACAGTTGCGTTGATTCCTGGGAATATCATCGAGGTATTGTCGGTTTTTATCTCAATTTGCGACGACAAGTGAGCCGAAATTGTTGAGAAAGAACCAACATTGGGAGGGGAGGGAGGGGGCGAACAGAACAAGGCTTTCAAGAAGATTCGCGTGCGTTCCGATCTTGTCTTGCCTAGATTTTTAAATTCTTTTTATTTTACAAATGGATGATTAATTCAGTCGGATTAGGCGCCGTACTGGCGCAGGACGGGGAAAACATCATCGCATTTGCGAGTCGCACACTATCGAACGCCGAAAAGTACTCCGTTACAGAGCAGGAATGTCTGGCGATAGTTTGGGCGATACGGAAATTTAGACTCTATTTAGAGGGCTATCAATTTATCGTTGTGACAGATCAAAATAATTTGCGCTGGCTCCACTATCTGCGAAATCCTACCGGTAGACTGGCGCTGGAATTCTCAGAGTATGACTACGAAGTCATATATAAGAAGCGCACATTAAATCACGTGCCGGACATTTTATCGAGAATGTTCGAGAATAATATCAAGATCTCCGGTGAGGCTGTCGAGACGTTTTTGATCGGCGTAGGGAGAGGCGGAGATTTCGAGACATAGAGGATTCCTGATATCATAAACGTTTCCAAGAAGTAGAGAGATCGAAGGTTTTCGAAGGTTGGAATGTGACGGAGAGCCATCTTTATGTTTGAAAATCTCGTTATGTTAACAGTCGAAGAATTTAGACGAATGGAAGTTAATTGTGAAAGTTGAGGAAAGGAATTTTTTACGCGAATCACATTATGATCCACAATCGGGACATCTTCATAAAGAAACTCCATCAGAAGCTGTCAATTGCATACTATTGGCCCAATATGTTTCGCGAACTACGTCGGAAGATGCGACACTTGCAACGAATGAAAATTGAGCAGGCCGATGAGATTGATGAGTCTCCAGATTGTCAAAGCTCCGTGGTGGTTATCATGGCTCCGCTGCCGCAAAACAAGGTAGGTTTCGCATATATATTTTAGTTAGTTCAAGATTTGTTTACGAAGGGTGGAATGCCGCGCACTAAGGTCCGCGAACGGAAAGACCAGAGGCGTCCTGCAATAAATTGATTTTATCGAGATGGGATACTCTAAAATTCCTTTTAACGGACAACGTTACCGAATTCTTTAACAATACGCCACGAACATTCGCTGAGGAGAATGAAATTATCCACATCAACTTATCATCCACAGGCAAATCCTGTAGAGAGAATCAATAGAGTTCTGAAAATGATGATTATTTCCTTTCTGGATCGCGATCACAGCGAATGAGACGTGCACTTGAGCTTCGTTCGGACAGACTTCAGCTTCGCGTATAACAAGGCCCATTCATCATTGGAACTTCACCCGCGTTCTTAAATGCCGGTCGCGAACTGGAGCCCATTAATTCTCTGCATCGACGTTGCGATTCAACCGAGGTCGAGTCCCGCAATGCGAGAATGATCTGCGCGTATGGAATCCTTGCAATCGTTACATAGTTGGATTAGTGAAAATTTGGAGAAAGCGTATCGAAAACAGGCTGCCTATATTATAATCGTCGGAGAGGAGATCGCGTCTTCGAGGTGGGAGACCTAGTACTGAGGTGATACCTTACCTTATCAGCGGCACAAAATATTGCTGCCAAATTATCACCGAAATTTCAGAGCCCCTTTATATTGGGAGTACAAGTTCGGTCCGTTTTTTGTTTATTTCAAAACAAAATGAATGAACAGATCAATTAAAGTAGTGTCCATCGCTGCCTACTACTTTTTCCCATCTCTCAGGCAATTATCGAATTCCATCTTGAAAAAAATGACTCGTCTTTGGAGGTGATCCAATTTTGGAGCCAATTTTCGATTTCTGCGAAAGAAGTGAACCGGTGACTTACTGCATCCTTCGGAACAACCAGTAATCAGAAGGAGCAATGTCCGGAGAATATAGCGGGTGCGGTAAAACATCCCATTTGAGCATTTCCAAATATTTTTTTTACTTAGCGACATGAGGCCGAGCGTTGTCATGAAGAAGAATAACTTTATCATGTTTTTGCTCGAATTCCGGCCGTTTTTCTCGCAATGCACAGCTCAAACGAATCAATTGTTGTCGATACCGATCGCCCGTAATGGAATCGCCAGGTTTCAGCAACTCATAGTAAACAAAACTCTTTTGATCCCACCAGATACAGAGCATGATCTTCAAATCATGAATGTTCGGACGTGGTGTTGATGTTGAGATCGATGTCAACTATTGACCGAGCTTAGCGTAGTATTTTTTCTTCTTGGGGTTGTCGTAAAATATCTACTTCTCATCTCCAGTCATAATCCGATGCAAAAAAACCTTTCCTCTGTTGTCTTTGAATCAGCTGTTCACAAGTGAAAAATCGCCTTTCAATGTCTTTCGATTTCAATTCATAAAGCACCCAATTTCCTTGTTTTTGAATCATTCTCATGGCTCTCAATTGTACAGAAATGGCTTGTTACCCCTAATGATTCTGCAAGCTCCTCTTGCGTTTGACTCTGATTTTCTTCGAGTAACGCCTCTAATTCTTTGTCTTCGAATTTTTTTGGTTGTCCAGTGCGAGGCTTGTCTTCAATGCTGAAATCTCCATCCTTGAAACGTCGAAACCATTCCCTACATGATTTATCAGTTGGAGCAGTGTCATCATAAACTTCGACAAGCATTCGATGGGCTTCAGCCGCACTTTTCTTCTAATTAAAATAGAAAATCAAAATCTCTCGCAAATGCTGCTTGGTTAACACAAAATTCGACATTTCAAATACAGTAAAAATCAAGGTTTTATGAAATTCAAAGTGATACAAACTAAATATTATTAATAGATGTTTAACCTCTCTGAAACCGCCAAAATCAGCTGTCACTACGAAATGGACCGAACTAATTTGTACTCCCAATACATATTTGTTATATATTATTATAATTATAATTATTCCGAACACATTTTTATGAAAAACTTCCACGGACGCTGTAAAAAAAAATAGAACAATATCCTGGGGAAGTAAGATGAATAGCAATCCTACATACAGCAAAAAAGTATTTTATATAAAATTATTATTTTTCGTCTGTATATAAGATTGCCATCCAAACATCACATATTAACAAGTTCAAGTATTTTTAACAAGTTCAATGACAAAGTCCAGTATCATTACTTTCGATGGCGCAGATGATCACACCAATCGCTGGGTATCTGCCTATTTATGAATTCCATCCACGTAGCATGCCGTAGGATGATGCGGTTGCCACGGTATCGCTAATCGCAATTTCTATCTGATATTAGTCCTACAGCGATCCCAATCTCTAGAAATTCGTACGCTGTTGGTGTGTCAGCGCAAATGTTCTTCCCATGTTACGTGCGCTACAATGAATAAGTGAAATGATATGTATGTAGACAACATTTTTTTACAGATACATATGAAATACAGTTCATGTTGACCGTAAGAATCCATGTCGAAATTTTCCAAGCGACTGATGCAGTATCGTTGCTCCAATCTCTATTTAAATATTCTCTCCAATAATTTTTGTAATAAAAGATTTTCACCACATCTGGTGATGACATCAATGTAATCTAATACTGCAAAATTGTAATATTTACTGCAAATTTGCAAGTATTAATATGACTTTGTCAGTATAATATAAAAATCTTTTTCAAGGATATTTAATATGTTACGATGACATCATCATCATCAGTGTAATTGAATACGACTTGCAAAATATAATGTTTGCGAAAAAATTGTTTAATTTGATGCAAATATGATAGCCATATTTGATTTAGCGTAATGATGAAGAACTTTTTTAAGGATATTCAACACATTACGATATGTTTTGACGACATTATCAACGTAATTTGGTATAACACCTGCAAAAATGCAACATTTGGAATTTCATCAAAAAATAGCTGCTTTGTTAACGAAATTTAAGATTTTTTTCAAGAGCATGAGGTGTCTGATATCATTAATAAAAATAACGCTCATAATGATATAAAAATAACAAGAGGCGCATCGCGCCATTAATCAAATTAACAGCGCAAATGACAACAGCATGATTTGATTGAGCAAGCTACCTTGCTTAGTACTATAGACGAGTATAACGTGTGAGAACAACATTGCTATGAGTTTATCGAATCTTTGGAGCCGCATCAAATGTCCGCGATTATCGATCGGTAATAGATAATCACTGATCGCGCGATTCGAAAGTCTGAAGGAATCTATGCACGGAAGATTCATGCATGTGGGCATCGGATACGGACTCCGTTGACACGAAATCAAAACATTCGAAAACCGTATTCTCATATAGGGCGCGAACTCTAAACATATCGAGCCTCTCCGATTTCTCGAAGACGCGAAATTGTGCTCAAGCGCGTGCATAGTAATGCAACAATATGAATCTATAAAAACTATTTTCAATGGCGAATTCGTGGCGGGCAAAAAAACGTACAAATAAGAGTACCGCCACTCGG
The DNA here is from genome assembly GCF_000143395.1 of Atta cephalotes. Classification (NCBI taxonomy): domain Eukaryota; kingdom Metazoa; phylum Arthropoda; class Insecta; order Hymenoptera; family Formicidae; genus Atta; species Atta cephalotes. The sequence continues at coordinate 1,486,218 of NW_012130093.1, read as the reverse complement.
AACTATGAACTATATCAATCCACCGATTTGCGCAAGTGATACGTGTCGCGCATAGTCGAGCCTACCTTATCGTCGCTGGAAGAATTTCAGGAACGCGATAGCGTTTGGACATCGCGTATATTGAATTTAACGGTACAAACAAGCACAATCCTCTGCGGGCGAGTATGTCATACCAAACTCTCGCGAAAAATTATGCTAAAGAGATTGATAATCAACGTACACACCGCGGACAATGCGTGTTTCGCGTAGTCTATTGTTGCCGTTCTACACCCTTAAGGAAATGCACATCTAGAATCCTCGTATCTGTGTTACACATCGGTTTTTAATCTCGCGGACATCGAATTTCCAATAACGTTGAGTCAAATTAAAAAATGACAAATTCGAAATGACATTTCCATCAATCGTCTTCACCAATGAAAAGGGCCGATTCGAAAAAGACTGAAAAAGGAGCAAATACATAAACCTCTTGTACATGGAGATGACAACGCGGGACACTTTGTGCTCATCAAGAATCTATTTCAATTAGTCAGCTCACAACTTACCAAAAAACAATATAAGAAATATTTCTGCGATAGGTACGTAAAAATTTTTTCTTCGTGAAATAATGAGGCACGTCCGTGTCTCACGTCATAGCTTAGCACCGAGATACTACCAGTGTCTCCAGATAATAATGATAATAATGATAATAATAATATTAATAATAATAATAATAATAATAATAAATGCGCGGTTTTTTTACATTCTTGCATTACTTCAGCTCAAGCGCTAAATTGGATATCCACAGCGAGGACTGTGAAAAATTAAATTTTAAATGTGCGATCAGATTGCCGAGGAAGGATGATAAATGGCTAAGTTTCGACAATCAGTGCAGGAAGGAACGCATCCCGTTCGTCATTTACACTGACCTGGAGTGTGCAGTGGAGAAAACAGATAAGTATCTCACATGAGCTAAACGTGTCAACATCGCAACGTGTTTAGCATTGAATACTATGTGCACTGCTCGTACGATAGCTTACTATTGAGCAATTGCGATAAAGATTGTACAGCGTGATTTGTGGAAGAACTTAGGGTACAGTCTATAATTTCAGCTATCCATGGTAAATTTCATGCGAGACGATTGGCAAAAATTTAACAGCACCACATTGCAACATGCGAGAAACCATTCGCGCCAGACGATACGCGAATGCGTGATCATTGCTTATGGGGCGATACAGAGGTCCCGCACGCTTAAATTGCAATCTGAATTATAGGGATTCGCGTTGCATACCCGTAAATGTTTCACAATTTATCCGATTATGATGCTCATTTCGCCATCAAAAAAATTACCGCGTACGAAGGACATGTTGATCTTTTACCGATAACTAAAGAAAAATATATCTCATTTATTAAACATATCACTAAACATATCACACTTTGATCATTTTTAGTGCTATCACACGATGCTATCACACTAAAAACGATCAAAAGAATTGCGTACAATTACGTTTCATTAATTCGTACATATTTCTAGTTTGAACAAATTAGCATCTTTTTTCTCAGTAAAGATAAGCTACAGTTATTGCAACACAAATTTTTCAATTTGTCAGAAGAAAATTTTAATACGAGGCCGTCTTTTCATACGAATACATTGACTGTGTCGAAAAGTTGGAGGAGATATGTTTACTACCTCGCGAGTCATTTTACAGTTCATTGACGGACGATGATATCTGAGACCGATTACGCGCACATCATCAACGTGTGGCAGCGCTTCTTCATCCGAACTCGGCAAATATATCTGAAAACAAATGTTTTGTTATTGGCCGACATTTTCGAAAATTTCCGCAACAGTTGCGTCGCGAGTTACGGGCTCGATATTATATGCCTTGCGTATTATTACACCAGACTTCACGTGCCATGTTAAAGCACAGGTGTAAGATTTGAACTGCTCACAGACATTGACATGATAATATTTATCGAGCGCGGTATACGCAGTGGTCTGAACCAGTGTTCAAACAGGTACGCGCGAGCTAACAACAAAATATGCCATCATATAATCCATAGAAACCGTCATCGTACTTGATGTACGAGTACTATGATGTCAACAATCTGTTGGACAATGTGTCAACCATTACCTTACGCCGATTTTGGATCGACGATAGATCGACGACATACAAAATTTTGACTTTATAACCATCACGTTAGATTCGCCAAAAAGCTATATTCACGAGATAGACATGGAGTACCTGCAACATCTTCATGATACGCACACTGACCGTTCAGTCCGACGCGCGAGAAACCACCCAGCAAGCGCGATGACAAACTCATCGCAACATTATGCGATAAACAGTGTTACATCATACATTATCGTAACCTGCAGCAACGTACTCGTCATGGCCTTCGTATCGGAAAAGTTCACCGTATATTGCAATTCGCGCAATCTCTATGATGTGATTACATTGAGCTTAACACAAAATTTAGAACATTGGCGAAAAATGATTGAAAAAATTTATACAAACTTATGAATAATGCGGTATTTTTAAAATCATAGACGTATACGATCAACATACACGATCGCATCAATGTGCACTTTCTCACAAAATGGGAAGACAGACACGGTGCGGAGGTAATGATCGCGAAATCAAATTTCCATAGTCGAAACGTTTTCTTGGAGAATCTAATCGCGATAGAACTGTGTAAACTCGAGATGAAGTTCGACAAACCGATACATGTGAGTATGTGCATCCCCGACATATCGAAGACATGATTGTACGAATTTCATCAGTACACATGGCATTTTCGCTATTTGGCAAAAAATGTAAAATTATGAGTGTGATCGAGTTGCCACTACGAATGCTTCGAAGCATTTGATTAACCAATTGGAAGAAAAAATTTTACTAATTGATCAATCAAAAAATGCTTCGAAATATAGCGGTTCATAGCGGCAACTCAACCGCACCCTACGTATACTAATAGCTCATTTACTATATAGAATGCGATAATATCTTGAATATCTACGATATCATGAATATATCATGAAATGCGATATAAATAAATTTGTCACGAGCGATTACACCGTCAACAACGCGTACGGCAAATATTCCGCTCCCAAATAAAAAAATTTCAGGTCTTGTGAAAGATGAAAACAACGGTGACTGAATTCTTTGAGTTTAGAACGAAAATGAACGCCTTGCCTGAAGAAAAGAAGGATACGAAGAAGGCAAAGGGCGTTAAGAGCAACATTGTAGCGAGACAATGAGAATTACAAGCAGTGTTTGAATGACGCAATCGCAATGAACGTGTAGGCAGTCGTGCATAAAATCTAAATTGCACAAGGTATACACCATATCAGAAACAAAAATCGCTCCAAGTCCCACGATGATAAGCGGTATATTCCACCGACATGCCTAGGGGCTGATGTAATAAAACACATTTGTATTATATAATATGTTTTATATATATAACATGTATGATATGTATAATATGTATGCTATGTATACATGTATAATATAATATATAATATAATACTATATATATAATACTATATATATAATATAATATGTATAATATGTATACCATGTGTACTATGTAAATATGTAAATGTAACATATGTATAGTATGTAAATATAATATGTATAAGATATTTAATATGTATAATACGTATTTATATTTTTTTATAATAAATATAAGTTTTACAGCACATTGTCTTTATGTATCCAATGTATGTATGTATGTATCTTATGTAAATTGTCAAATCCATGTCACTTTTCAATGAGATGTTGGAGTTAGCGACGCTGTGCAATTCGTATTAGTAGAATTCTCCAGCGATAGGCTCCCCGCAAGAATCTTCCAAAAGATACGTCACTGGATTAGTTTGCTGCACTTTGATAATTTTAAACATCTTCGTAATCCAATTCAGCGTAACCTTTATCAAAGACTATCTTGAATTTGCTCACGCATACCGAACCACCCACTTTGTATCACAAGGGTATGATAATTTTTACGCGATTGCAAATCGTGGTTAAGAGCCTGTCGACGATCGTGGGAATAATAACGTCACCGTATTGGACGCATACCAATAGTTCGATGCTTCAGCGCATTGTAATTTGATATGAGACACGGCAGAATCGATCCATTTATAATTTTCGTTGTGCGTAAATTGTTTCCACATATCGTTCTTCTACAATTGAACCGTTCGACGACTGACGCCTTCACTACGCAATACGTAGAATAATAGTTGATGTTGCGTTTCTTTAAGAATTCTGCATATCCGAGTTATAAAATTCCTTTCCTCTGTCAATCTGCAAATTTTTCGGACATCTTCCATCGTCTCAAATTATCAAATCTTTGCGCCTTTATCATATTATTTCTATTCTTGATTTTAAACGGCATAACATGCATACTCAGTACGTCGATAACGGTGAGAATGTAGTGGTAACGTCTGTTGAATCGCGTATAAGAACGCATCCGCCTGCCATAGGTCGTATCCGTGTATTATGTGTCTTCGCAGAAAATTTCTTCTTAACGGAGTGTGAAATTCATCAATCAGCAGACATTTCTTAGACATAGCCAATAATTATTCGGCACGGTGCACTTCTCGAATCGTCTTTCCAAATTCTTTTAGCATAATCTGCACATTATTTTGTAAGGCTGCAATCTTCAGCTCGATTTCGTTCAGATGATCTTTTAAATCTTGAACACTCTGCTACACATACCGTTGTTTGCTGCGTCAGCATCATACCATTGGTAGCACTACTCGTCGAATTTTGCGCGACTTTGCGTTAAAGTCTTTGGCTGCAACTATGCAAAGAGCGTTGTAATTTCTGAGCAATCCACTGATAGTGCAATTCGCTCCCTCCTCCGAGCGATAGTCCAAACTTGATTGGCATTGCGATGTCAACTGAACGACGTATGTAGAACGAGGTTAATTTATAATCAGACCAACTTCGCAAAGCTCTTCGATAATCGACAAAATCTCATTGTCGTGATTATTGTGACCAACCTAGCGCGAGGACTCGAGCAATCCCAGACGATCCACAATTTCATTGGGATTATCCCAATGGATATTGTCAATCTTATTATCGTTTAGTGTCACCATATGCGGTAAATCCCTCCTTTTATTTATCCCCGTTTTAACGTTCCCTCTTTTACTCGACACCAATGGCGCTATTATGTTCTTATACTTATATCCTTTATTATCTATTACTTGATTACTCGAGCTATGACCGCGCCGATGAGCGTTTGTCATCAGCAGAATATTTCTGTAGGTCTGTACGTCATCCGTACAAATATTTTCATTGGAAAATTTCATGAAGATTAACTCGCACAGACCTGGTGTTCCATCATATCTTTTCTCATCAATAATTATATCGTCATTTTTGTACAAGATGATACGTTTGTTATCGAGCATCGTTCCTTCGTCTGAAATAAACTCCATACACGACGTCTATGACGGCTTTCTTATCGCTCAGGACCGCTTTCAGATATTTCTGTCCCAACGGACTATAATTTGCATGCAACTTTTCTTGCCCCTCGGGTATTTGAAGCAGATGTCAAATGGATGTTACAAGCATTTCATCGGCAACTTCGAAAATTTCTTCGACGGAAGAAGCGTGATCATACGATAAATCGCGCGGTTGTATTATTTCAGACACTTCGTTCAAAGTTGATGGTATGGTTTTCGATTGACTCAACTGATTTCATAGGCATAGAAGCCTGTATAGGATTGTCGAACAAAGCTTGTTCGTTTTCTTTTGAGTTTCCTTTTCTCCCGAAAAGAATGTTTCAGTAACAAGATCCTTGAAGGAATCAACGATGTTTTCGACAATCTGTTTCAATGAGTCAATAATAGGTTTGAAGTGTCTCTCTAATGCGATGTCTTCTTCCATTTTACCAATCTTCAAAGCGCGGTATTGTTTGCAAATCGAATCGCTCGATTTCGCAATCTCCTTAGTGATCCTTTCAAAATCTTTGCCATTGTTCATGTCAACTTATTACATTACGGTATCACAAAATCGTTTTTGATTGCCCATCAATAAGCGCATTGTCCTTGTCAATCACTAGGAATCCATACTTTTACCAATATTTACGACACAAATCGCTGAAATCTTCATAGGACGTATCGGTATTCACGTAATCGTTGTACATGCATTTCAAATTGATACGCAGACGTCGACTTCTATCTTTGGCAGACGTAGGTAAAGATATCTTATACTTATTTATTTTCAAACAAGATTGCATTATAAGGCTGTATCTTTACGTCTGCCAAAGATAGAAGTCAACGTCCGCGAGTCGTTCCATTTATCGCGTCCTACTTGTCGCATGCCACCATCCGAGATAAAAATAGAATTTGGAAGCACTTCGCTCGGTGGAATGACGCTGTTATTGAAGAATATAAAATAATCAATTTTCTCAATCGGTGCTAACATTCATCAAATATCGATATTTCAGCTGTTTCAGCGATTTCGAGTATACGTTTTCGAATCATATGCTGTGCGGACTTTCCAGACTTATCAGCACGTTCGTCTTGCCGGAATTTGACGATTCGCTGGCGAATAGAGGCCGATAGCATGTCGCCATCTCTTTATTAGTTTGTATTTTACCTTCGAGATTCGTTATTTTGATTGCTCGCGACTGGCGCACGAACCGCATATTTTCTTTTTCTACAAAATACTGAAAACAATATCGCGAGCGGATCTAGTAGTATTTATAAAATTATAGTAGTATTTATAAAATTGCGTAGAGTGAACTCACTCAGTAATCAAAATGTTTCTCGTCGTGTCGGACGATCTGCACAGTTTACCTTCAAAAAAGCCGGAATGCATTTCGAAAATTGTACTGCTGCGAGAGTTTGAAAAATTGCATAGATCCCACAACAGATAAATTACCAGAACATATACTAGCAGATTCGGAGGTACCGTCGATGCCTGAATTATAATTTGCCGATTCATCAAATGCGTATTGACGGCCCGGCGCCTTTGGTAAAGAATTGCAGCAAATGCCATCGAAAGACTTGTTAAATCGTGCGATAAAGACGCTATCTATCGAATTATATTTCTGTTTTGCGGCCCGGGAACGGATTGGAGAAACGATTGGCCAGAGGTATTAATTCATTGGATGCTGCTGTCGCAATCACGACATAGCATATTCGCAGCAATGATTTCGCTGAACGACACGTGGCTAACAATATATTCGTCGAGAAAGGACGGAAACGCGAATGATTCGATTCTCGGAGAGAGAGCCACAGCCACAGGGGAGCTATGAAAGCCAAAACGAAGATTGATATGAGCTTGAAAACAAAGAAGAAGAAAAAGAAGAAGAAGAAGAAGAAGAGTAAGAGGATTCTTCCGATAATAATATGCGGCATCCTGTCTGTTCTACCGTTGCTGAGCATTCTCGGATCATTGGTCGAGGGGGCGACGGGAGTCGCCAAGATCATAAACGATAGCAAAGCGGCGCAGCGTCAACTGGATGAATATCAACATCATAATCGCGTCAAGAAAAATCGCGGCGTTTATCTCGCTCCCTGCAAGAGCGGACAAAGTATCGCGCTTAGAAAAAAAAGCATCGATAAAATGTTAAAAATGTCGAGGGAATAACTACTGACATGCAACAACTTGCAAACCGTATGCGCACTCCTATTTTAGAGGCATCTTTATGCGCACTATATTACAATTGAAGGAGTACGTCGAAACGAGAGTAGTATCATATATCTAGACATTGCCGAGACAATGCTCGGCAATGTACACATGGATGGTATATGCGAAAAGAAAGAATCCCGTCATGTATTTTGACAGTTTCGGCAATCTTCGACCGCCGAAGAAACTCAAACGATATATGGCAAATACTGTAATCGAGTACAATCACCTTATCAGCGTTACAATCAGAACATTTACGGCCAGTTTTGTCTATTTTTCTGCGGTCGATTGATAAGCAATTTAAGGACCGACATTGCGCTGTTTAACTCATATGTTTAGCTCATTCAAATATGTCGTTGACGTTTACGCTGGCAAGAGTAGTGTCTTTACTTCTACCGAGCTACTTTTCAACGGTAAATTTGGGCGATGACAATAGAGCTTTGACGGACTTTGAAATGTACTATACTCTAGTCAAATTAAATAAATTCGATAAACAACAAGTTTTACTATGACAATGAGGAAATTGTCATTCTGGAAGGATCGTACAAACTGTGCAGTACCTGAAATTTTTCTCACGAAGGGCAAGAAGGATGAAGAGTTCCCACTGGTGATTTGTGCTAACAACAATACGATGAGAAGTGAGATCAAATCTTGTCTCTCAATCTTAAAAATAATAATTAGAAATTCAGAACAAGGCTAATGAGAGCCTAACGCTGATGAAAGAGCGAAGAGTTAAAAGATAATACTCAGATGTTGCCTTCATTTATTGTATCGTTTCGGCTTACTTTGGTGTTATCCTTAGTGAAAAAGTAGAATATAATACATCATTAAAAATAGTCACTCACAGAGTGACAGAAATGCAGTAATCAATACGCTCAAACAATACCAAGTTCACAAACATTGATTCACAATTCTCATAAGATATAAATTAAAACAAATCATTCCTCGGATTATCGTGTCATAAACGACACATCAAGATGAACTAACACGATATTAATCCGAGGAACAACTGTGTGCGTGCATGCGTGCGTGCGTGCGTGTGTACATAGGTGCATATGTTCATTATCATTTATTTATATTTTATTTACATTTTATATTTATTCTCATCCGGATATTTATTCCGATTTTTCGAGATGTAGAAAAAACAATCTGATATATAATACTAATCTTGTTCATATTATTTTAAATGATGCGAAAAGTTTCAGGATGATATTTTGATATTCTCACTAATAGCGCAAATCCCATTATCCCTTTTTGTTTATTTGCATTTTTATATCTTTATTCTTTGTTCTAGATACGGTATCGCTGACGTCGTTACGTAGTTGAATGACGTTATGAACGCCCTCTTTTAGATTTATTAGAAGTAGGATTTCAGAGGATTTTAGAAAAGTGAACAAAAGATTAGATAAGAGAGACGAAGATCAGGATGATAACATATCATTTGTGCTACAGCAGCGTAGAATTCACAATTAATAAAATGATCCCTGCTATCCAATTGAATCTGAAAAGAAAAACTGATCACTTCACAGAGAAACATTATTGATACAAATACAATGAACATTGCATCATGAACTGAATGTATTTATTTCATATTTCATCGAAATGATATGTACTGAAGATGGCTAAAAATTAATCAAAACATGTTTGCAAGCAATTATATAAAATTTTGTAACTATTTGTTCTAATTAAATCTGATACTTGACTAAATGTTAACATTAATATTTGATGATATCATACGCTTTTTACAATGCTAATTGCAATATAGCCATAAAGTTTATTACTACATTAATTTATTTATTTCAAGAGTTAATATTGCTATTACTTTTAATAAAATAATTTTAGCGAACACCGTAGTTTTAAGAATTATCATTATATTGAAGAGGATCCAAAAATAGAATAAATAAATGTAAAGATTAAATATTTCGCTGGTTTCTTCCGTGTTCAGATCCATTTATAGAATGTCAATGTTTTGCAATTCACTCGCCTTTCATCAGAGCAAGGAATAATCTGATACTGATCTGTTCCTTCAGCCGTTCCTTTTGTATTACGCTACTTGTTGGAGTTATGGGAGGAAAAGAAGGAAATTGTAGGTGGAAGAGGGGGAAGGGAAAGATGGGGGAAATCGGCCTTTAATAACCGGGAAAATAGTTTTCCATATTTTATTTATATTGTAACCATTTCTATTTAGATTAAGGTGTTTTTATATTTCTATGACTTCTCTGTACTTTCTTGAAAAGTATGATGTAATGTTGGCTATTATGATCGTTTTATCAAACAGTATTTAATATTCTGTTTTTAATATCCTGATGTTGTGTTCTGATAATTCTGTGTGGCGTGTTTTAGCTTGATCTCGTTGGTGTTTTTTAACCGTAGGTTGACAATTTTCCTGGTTTCTTCAATGTATATTTGTCCGCCGGAACAAGTATTTTGTATATTCCTGCGGAGCTGAGTGGAGGTCTTGATCTTTAGATTTTCTTAAGATTTGTTCTATCTTTTTGAATGGTTTGGATTATGTTTGTTTAATATTCTGCTAATCCGATTTGTTGTTCCTTTGACATGGGAAAATGGATAAAATCCTTTTGTCTGGTTGTATGTCAGAGACCGTTGTCTTGTTTACATATTTATTGATTATTTTTGTTATATCTTTTTTGTCATGTCCGTTTTTCTTTAAGTAGTTTTAGGTGGTTGAGTTCTGTCTGTAGATGTTCTTTGTCAGAGATGATAAAAACTCTATGTACAAATGAATTGATTGTATAATAGACTATTTTTGTGCTGGGTGGTAATGCAACTCAGCATGTAGATATCTATCGAGTGTTGGTTTTCTGTACACTTGATGATCTAAAATATCGTCAGCTTTCTTAGAGACAAGAACATCTAAAGGGAGTTTTCCTCTATGTCTATAGTGAAATGAATGTTGATTTAAATGTTGATTGAGAAAAATAAAGAATTTACGGAGTTAGTCGCGCGATGGCCTTCACCCGCTGACGACAGCCTCTGACCCCGCGTGACATCATCGCTGCGATGTAATTTTCGCACATCCTGCGCTATGTAATTTCCCCGTACACTCCGCGTCCATTGACATTATCCTCGTCCCCCGCATCATCCTCCCTCACCCCGCAACATCATTCCCTTGTGATGTCATTCCCATCGCCTTATGATGTCACCTCTTATGACATCATCCCTCTCTCCCTCCCCCGTAACATCATCCTCCTCTCCCTCCCCCCTATGACGTCATCCCTCGCTTAGTGACGTCGCCTCTCTCCTCCTCGCGGACCTTCCGCGCCCCCTTCCCCCTTTCAGAGTCCTAAATTAGAACCAGCCTATTTTTACTACTGACATGTTTCTTAGGTTGTAATTATTTTTACATTTAAATTATAGCTATCAAAAAAAATCACAGTAATTAGTGGACCAAAAGCATCAACAAATTAACTTTAAATTTACAAAAACTTAGATTTGAGAGAAAGATTTCCTCCCTCACGTCTGGCGACACCCAGATAAATCCTAAACGGGGAAGAATATCGGAAGATTATTAAAATGTTAAATGATGAAGAGGTAGCTGGGCTGCAGACGGAATGGCAAACTTACGCTGATAAGAATTCTCGTTTTTATAAGGTGATGAAAAGAAGAATCGATTCTGAGACATTATCGAAGATCTGAAAAGAAAGGACTACAAAATTCTATCTTAGAAGTCAACATTTTTAAGACTCTTGTCAGAAAAGACCCAAATGAATTTAAGTCTATCAAGTCATCAAATTTAGGCTGTTTATGCTTATATTTGACAACTCTAAATCAATAAATAAAATTTATGATATCAACATCACAGGATATCAAGTTGTAAAAATAGAAGCAATCCGTACTAATCCAACCCGAATAATACAACACAAAAATTGTTAAGAATTTAATCACGTAGTAGTTGTCATCGGAAAACTCACTGCGTTAAATGTGCTGGTGAACATCCTACGGAAGCATCTAAGGAGTCCAAAATATGCAAATTGCAGTGAAGCACATGCGGCAAATTACAGAGAATGCATTATTGCTAAAAAGTTACAAAATCATCGAAATGAAATCATCAAAAACAAGAAAGAAATTGATATAAAATCTAAACAAATATTTCAAAGAAAAACAAAATAACAGAAAAGAAAATACTGGGAGTAAATCAACATGTCTTATAGTTCGAAAATGAAAAGTAACATATGCGGAGAAAGTAAGGTAACTCTAAGAAAGTAATAACAGGTAGGAAAATTGTAAAATACTGGAGGCTCTGGATGAAATCATGAACCGTTTAGATCAACGAGCTTAACAAAATAAAGTTTGACTCAATTGATAGGCAACTAGTCAAAATTATGAGGAACTGGCAGGTATAATTCGAATTGCTATTTGAAATGTGAACAGCTTACGTCAACATATGTCTGAACTTGAAATTTCTCTGAAAGATAAAAAAATAGATATATGTTTAATCTCTGAAACCCATTTTACAAAATCCTACTTCAATATCCATGTAAAACTTATTATTCTATTCCCGATCAACAAAACTCGTGGAGGAGCTGCTGTAATAATTCGTTCAAATATAAAACATCATGAGAAACAATAACTGAATCCAGAAACAATAATTGAAAGCATACAAGCCTTTACTGTGAGCATTCAATGGAAAAGAAATAAACTTATTATTTCTGCATATACAGTCCTCCCAGGCACATTATCAATCAAGATGAATATCTAACTTTCTCAAAATCTGGGTATTTCCTTCATAGTAGATGGAGATTTTAATGCTAAGCACCTACTGGAATAGTACATTCATTTCAAAGGTAAAGGTAACTATTTTCTGCAGGAAAGTCGTTAAAGTGCGAATTCCTATCGAGCGGCAACCTAGTTATTGAGCAAATTGGCTGATATTAAGCTCCACTAACCAGAAAATTAGATATACTTAGAAATAATCAAGAAAAGGCTAACCTCTTTACGGACCATCTTGAAAGCGTATTTCAGCCAGATAAAAAAAATCACTAATGAATCGAACCAGTTCTTCGGTAAACATGGACACACAACAATTCTACACACCTTCTTCCAAGGAGATATTATACCAAAAAAATAAGTTATTTAAATCCAAAAAGGCATTCTTCATCCTCATTTTAAGGTTGAACCGTATTTCGTATATTATAAAAACTGCCACGTAAGAAGATTATGAAAATGATCCAGTTGTTCAAAGCAAACTATTCCTGAAACACTTCCCTAATCAATGGAAGATAATGGAAATAATTTTAATACTGAAACCTAGAAAATCACCTAATGAAGTTACCTTGTGTTAGCTCGATATTATTTCTCTCTGCTTTAAAAAATCGATAGAAACCTATTGAATAATTGATAAAGATTTAAGCTCTATCTATACCTTATCATTTCTATCTTGTTTTTATTCCGTATTTTCATGATGAATATTGACATGTTTATTAAATATTTCAATCGTATCTAATTACTAAAAGTTATATTAATCTTTTCATCAAACCATAATTTTTATACGATTTATACAAAACCGCAAAATGTAATGTAGATACTGATCCATAAGAATTTCCTAATAGAATTAAAATTATCTGGAGTAATATGAAAATCCAGATACTTACTATATTGTCCTGTATCCGATTTTCCCATATGCGTGTAATCGATACATGTATATGGTTCACGTATACGGTTCTATACAATATTTCCGAAATTCCTACCTTTATCAGAACAAATATGAGACTTCCGATCAGATGTGTCATTTTCAATGCGCATTGAACCTTGTATAAACGACCCCATTCGGAATTTCCGGAAAGTTATACCGTTCTATCGGAACAAATATGAGACTTTCGATGAGAACGTTTTTTTAGTAGAGATATTCCGAGAACCGAATCTCGCGTATATGGCTCTATACGGAAATTCCAAAGTTTTTACGACTCTATGGAAACAAATATGAAACTTCCGATGAGATGTATCGTTTTCAATGCGCGTATTCCGAGAATCGAATCTCGCTTACTGACTATACGGAATTTTCGAAAGTTCCGCTCTTTTGGATGTCAATATTGTAATAGAAAACATGATAGATTCATGTATGTCCCATACAACACCATAAGTTTTCAGAATTCATAAAATAATTTTAAAAATTCAGAAATATTTTTAAAATATTTCAACTGAAAAATGGAACTCTTCATAAAAGTTGCGAAATATCTGCAATATTTCTGAGATAGCTTTGGAATCGTAAAATTTGCAAGTCTTGCATATGAAACCTTGTTGAAAGGTTGCTAAATATACAGAAAGAATCTGCAATCTTTTAGAAATATAATCATCAAGTTTCTGGAAATAATTGAAACTTTTCGAAATATTACTGACCCTCTCAATCGGAAGTACTTAAATAAATTTATTAAGAGTCTTGTGACGTATTTACATACTACAAAACTTATATATTGGAATAAACTTAAATTATTTCTCAAAAATAATATTTAAGTTTATTATATTCAAAAGATTGCAAGTAACTAAGACTTTACAATAAATATTATACATAAAATAGTATTTTCATTATATGATTTTATTTAGTATTTGCAATTTCATTAATATAATATAATAAATGTAAATGTATGATTCCTGAAATATATTTAATAAAAATAATGCATATTATTATATATAAGACAACATTTTATTTGATTAGTAAACATCTATATTGCATTACCTCCTACATTGCATAACATTAATACATTATATTATATGTTATATTACTATACTATATACTATGTTTAATGTATTGTAACTTTATATATATTGTATACTATAATGTACTATAGTGTATTGTAACATTATATACATTAAACAATACAAAAAGTTAAATATAGTAAGCTAATGAAAGTCAGCAACGATAAACGGTGCAATTATTTAATGAATAATCAATAATCAGATATTGAATTGATGTCTTTATTTTGAATGTTTTGACTCTCTTTGGAATTCTCCTAAACAAGAAAAATACATATTATTAGCTCACATGTCCATAATGCTTAAGTCATCACAAAATGACAAAGATGCAGCATTGTTATTCTGACATTTTTAGAAAAAAATCTTATTAGTGATAGATGCGTAAACAATTTAAATGATTTATCATCACGGAACATGAAGCTTTGTTGAACATATTAAAACTTAAAAAGTAGAAATATTAAAATTAAATATAAAGATCACATGTTTTAAACACACGTCCACGTATGACGACGTCCGTGTCATTCAGATATGAATTATTCTCGAAGTAAGAGGTCACACAGTAAACATTAAGGCAAATTTGTAATTATCAAGAATAAAACATGTAAATTATTGTTAATCAAACTGATGAGAACCGTAATAAAATATTATATAGGAATTAAAAACTGTAAAAAATATTGAAATTGTAAAATAAAGAATTACATAATAAAAGGAAAAAAAAAAAGAAATTCAATATAAAACATATTTTGTTAAAATTGTTACAATTTCGTTAACTAATAAAATATTTGTCAATTAAATTAATTAATCTAAATAGGTTACTATATAAGTCAGGAGAAATTTTCTAGCATCGCTGCATAGGCAGTCCTTCAGTATCTAAACGCAAATTAAGATTATTCTTTTGCATGTGTATGAATGCCATTCCCAAAATCAATCTTTTATTCAAAAATTTCTCCTTGTCTAAAATTTGGACGTTCTCTCAATCGAAGTCGTGTGAAAATTCAATACGATGTTCAATAATTATATAGAGTGAGTGTCAGTGTTCCAATAATGTCTACGATGTTTAGATATTCTGCTGAAAAGTTTTCTGTATATAATGAAATACGTCAAATTAAGTACTAATTCTAAAGCTACAAAAAATTCTTTTTGCGGAATAGTCGTTGATTTTTTTATATATTGGGAGTAAAGTTTCTGCCTTTTGCAAAAGACGGCGCCACTAATAAACTATAGTTAAAATTGTTTGATGTAAAACGATATATCGTAAGATTAGACATCCGGCAAAACCATAACCTTGAAATATTAGCGATTTTGTATCAGCATCATATATTTGTTTTATACGAAAATGTCGAGTTTTGAATCGAATAAGCGTCATTTGCGGAAACTTTTCATTTACTTCTTTAATTTGAAGAAATCTGCAGCTGAGGCTCATAGATTGCTTATAGAAGCATATGGTGATGCTGCCTTAAGTGAGAGAAATTGTCGTGAGTGGTTTCAAAAGTTTAACAATGGTAAATTTGACGTCGAAGACAAAGAATGTAACGGAAGGCCGAAAGTGTACGAAGACGCGCATTATTAGATGAAGATTCGTGCCAAACGATTCGTGCAAAAAGAACTTGCACTTACATTAGGAGTGACTCAACAAACAATTTCATATCGTTTGAAATCATTAGGAATGATTCAAAAGCAAGAGAATTGGGTACCATATGAATTGAAGCCGAGAAACGTTGAACGTCGATTTTTCATATGATGTGAAATGCTGTTTGCCAGGCATAAACGGTTTTTTGCATCGTATAGTCACTGGTGATGAAAAATAGATCCACTACGATAACCCAAAGAAGAAGAAATCATGGGGACCTGGCTATGCTTCAACATCGACAGCCAAGCCGAATATTCATGGAAAAAAACTCATGTTGTGTATTTGGTGGGATCAGCTTGGTGTCGTGTATTATGAGTTGCTCAAACCGAACGAGACCATTACTGGGACTCTCTACCGAACACAATTGATGAGATTGAGCCGAGCACTCAAGGAAAAACGCGCCCAAACGCGTACTACTCCAGGCATGACAAAATTATTCTCCTGCATAATGCTCGACCATGTTGCGGCGCCGGTCAAAACCTAGTTAGAAACACTCAAATGGGAAGTTCTACTCCACCCGTCGTATTCTCCAGACATTGCTCCTTCCAACTACCACTTGTTCCGATCGATGACGCATAGCTTGTCTGAGCACTTCACATCATATGAAGATACTAAAAATTATATCGATGATTGGATAGTCTCAAAAAATGAAGCGTTTTGCCGATGTGGTATCCATATGCTACCAGAAAGATGAAAAAGTAATGGCTAGCGATGGCCATTACTTTGAATAAAACATTATGTATTAGGTGTACAACTTTGCTTCCGCCGTTTTTTTTCCGAAATTCGAAGCTTTATTGTAAAAAACTGGTTATACATTTATGATTCAAAGTATTGTCCATCACTGGCCACTACTTTCTCCCATCTTTCGGGTAGCGTACGAATCTCGCGTCGAAAAAACTGGTCATCTTTTGAGGCTATCCACGAATCGATCCAATTTTTTACTTCTTCATAAGACCGGAAGTGCTGGTCAGCCAGGCCGTGTACCATTGATCGAAACAAGTGATAGTCAGAGA
>NW_012130093.1:1464145-1469231 GCF_000143395.1 Atta cephalotes | reverse complement strand
GAGCAACGTCTGGAGAATACGGCGGGTGGGGTAGGACTTCCCATTTCAACGTTTCCAAGTATGTCTTGACCACTTTCGCAACATAGGGTCGAGCATTGTCATGCTTCAAAATCACTTTATCGTGTCTCTCGTTGTATTGCGGCCGTTTGTCTTTCAGTGCTCGGCTCAAACGCATCAATTGCGTTCGATACCGATCGCCTGATTGTTTCAGTCGGTTTTAACAATTCATAATACACTACGCCGAGTTGGTCCTACCAAATATAGAGCATGACCTTGGACGTCAAAATCACGTTCTTGAAGCGTTGAAACCACTCATGACACGTTCTTTCACTAATAGCGGCCTCACCATAAGTATTTGAGAGTATTCGATGAGCCTCAGCCGCAGATTTCTTCATATTGAAGTAAAAAATTAAAACCTCCCGCAAATGACGAGAATTTGATTCGTAAACTGACATTTTCAATTGAGAATAACTTTATGATGCACAAATCGACTAATGTTTCTATGGGGTTATGTTGATAGATGCCCAAGTTTATTGTATGACGTCTATGATCTATTTATTTCGACCACCACTTACCGCTAAAGCTATCTATAGGAAAACGGCGGAAGCAAAGTTGTACACTAATAGACACAGTATCTTCATTGTAGTTCTTCATTGTAAAGACTTCTGGTCACTTGGAATGAGAATGCATATAAGAAGCATGTGACTTTTAAAGGTCCAACAAAATCGAGATGTATTCTTTCGAATTGTTTTTCCGTTTGAGGCGACTTTATTCGCGAAGCTTTCTCAGATTCAGCTCTGAACGACTTACATATTTCACAGCTCTTGACTAGATTCTCCAGATTTTGATTCATATTCGGATACCAGAAATAGGATCTCGCTAATTGTTTAAGTTTTGTGATGTCAAAATGGCTTTCATGAAATTGCTTCAACATTGATCTAATTTTTTTAGAAAGATTCTATACTCCTACATCAAGATATCTTGATCTACTTAAGTTTGTTTCTGCGAGTATAGAAAGATTTAAAGTCTTCTTCCACCTGCGATGGCCCTGAATCATTGACATAAGTCATTGTACTTAAATGGGGATCACTTCGGGTTGCCTCACGAATTTGTCAGACAGTCCATGGGAAATCCGCTCTCCATGAAATGTAAGTATTCAATATCGGAATCTTTTTCCATCTCCGAGGTAGATATGGGTAAATGATGACAATCCATCAGCTCCTCCATTTTCTACCTTTCACATTTCATAATTGAAATCAGACAAGAATATAGCCCATCGTTGAAATCGACCATGACTCTAATGCCTTTTTTTTCGCCGAATAAAGCCAGCAGTGGTTTGTGATCCGACGTTAGAATGAAACATCATCCCACGAGATATTGACTGAACTTCTTCACGCCCCAATAGATGGCTAATGCTTCTTTGTGAATCAGAAAATGTCCTTTTTCTGCTTTGGATAAAACTCTTGAAGCACACGCTCTCGGCTCCATCCGGATAAATGTGCAACAATACTACACCAATTCCATGTTGCGAAACATCTGTTGCTAACTTTACTGGAATAGTTGGATCATAATGAGCTAGTATGACATCTGACTTTAAGATGAATTTGACTTTCCTGAAACTTTCTCTTCTTTCTCTTCACAGTTACGGTCCCATTGGAAAATCGTGTTTTTCTCCAATAATTGATATAGAGGTTCTAAAATTTTCGGTAAATTGGGAATGAATCGTCCATAATAGTTCACTATGCCTACAAAGATTGCATAATATCACTTGGTTTGGATGTCTTTTCAATAGCTTGAACCTTGCTTTGATTCATGTGTAATCTTTTAGCATCAATGCCTTTGCTTTTAGCATCATGACCGAGAAAATGCAAATTATCTCCAAAAAAATTCACATTTATCTATATTTATTTAAATCCAGCTTCTTTGAGTCGAATTAAAACTGCTTTCAAATTGGATAAATGCTCCTTCTCGGTTTTTCCAATGACAAAAATATCATCAATGTATACAGCTATTCCTTTGAGGTCCCGTAACACAGTCCATCCCGATGGTTGATGGGTCTGCCACCCACGTCGCTGCGCTTCAAGTTTATGTACACGCATCCGGTTGGTGCCAGTAACAACCAGGCAGTACCTCGCAGGCCACCGCAGCCATCCTTACCATCAACGCGATCTCGTTCACTGGAGCTGCTGGATCAACAGGATCAGGAGCAAAAGTCAGTCTCTTCTACGATCGTCCAACGATCACCACTTCCTAGGCCAAGATCACGCAATCTGGACGATTTGTTGGATGAAAATGCGAAGAACGGTGAAGAGCAGAACAAAGAGAAGGATCGAAAATGCCCTTCGATGAGTTCGGAAGAAAATAAAATTGTATCTGCTTCAGATGAAAATCAGAAAAAGCCTAATATTGAGGCTGTTGAATCCAAGGATGAACTCAAGCCAATTTGCAGGATAAAACCGAAAGTGCCCAACGAGTTCAAATCCAAAACGGAGGACAAGCGAATATCTTTGAACAAGAATGACAAGGAAGCTCTACCGATACATCCTCTAAAGCCGAGTCGACGTTCCAACTCGGAAGGATAGTCCTTAACAGGTTCCAGCAAACAATGCGCAGAACAAAAGCATCCAATTGAAGAATAGAGGATCAAGAAGGTAGTGTAGGAAAGATTGAAGACACGAGTAATTGAAGACAAGAGTGACAACGAAAATGATGACAACGACGACAAATCGACGATGCTACTTAAGACATCAAGAAGTTGTGATGCGGGATTAGACTCTGATGGGAGCATTTCGTCAAGCAAATGTCATCGCGCAAAGGGACCGGATTCACTGTTATCACTACCAGTGGGCGCGAAACTTAAACACAAACGAAACTTCATGGACAAATGTGAAGTCGTTCATAAAAAAGTGAAACAATAAGACTTCTTGTTATTTAATTCCGCAAATTGTCGAAGTAAGGCACGCGTGCGAACCCCAATAAGTCCAAATCTAAAAGATGCTGTGATAACTGAATAATTATGATATTCTGATCACTTGAAAAATTTTATATCTTAAAAGTATTTGAAAGTTTTCAAAAGAATCAGGAAAAAAATTGTAAACGTCTCGATAGTGAGATTAGAAAACATTTATAAAAAGCTTCAGTGATCAAGATATATTAAATTTTTTATTATGAGTATCGAATAATATATAGTCTTAAAGATCAAAAGGACGCATTTAAAAAAATATTTAGAAAAAATTTGGCTGAGCAAACTATATAAATATCTTTTATACATTATTTGAAAGAGTCTTTGAAATTATTGCTTATGAAAATATTCAGTCGGTGATTCTTGAATTTCGTGTATTTAACTTTACGATACGAAAACATAATTCGAACTTTGTGATCCGTTTTGTGTACAATGACAGGCAGCATGAAAATATATAGCGAAATGTGCCTAAAGATGCAACACAAGTGTCTTCATAGAAGCCTTAAAATCTTGACTTGGCAACATATATTTACGCGAATTAGCCTGCTTTTCCAGGTGCCTTTTTGTATTGTATTTTCTTTTAAATTGTATGAATTATATATGTATATTGTATATGTAGAAATGAACGAGAAATTAAGGCGGCTAAATCGATATTTGTAATACTATTTTTCTTTTCTCTTTCTTTTCTCTTAGACCTCGTTTAAAAAGATGCATGTGACTTGCGTGGTCACGAATATATTGTTCTTATTGCAGCTAACACCGAAAACACATTGTACACAGTTATATATGATTGTATGGAGTGCTCGGTACGCGCGGTTCGGTGATATTCTTCATTGAATATCAAGATTATATTAAAGAAAAAACTAACTATTAATTAAACATTTCCTTTAATATTCAAACGCAACGTATTTTTTTATAGGTAGAATCTCAGAGTAGTATATCTCTTAAATATCTTGATATATATCTCAAATCAAGTTTCCATCGAGATGAAATCTTTCCAAAATTAGTCAAAGAATATTTTACAAGATTTCTATCTTTTCTATAAAATCCTGAATTATTCATGTGTTTTTAACGGGGAAAAAATAATTGTACGTTCCTATTAATTTTTAATAAGGAATATTGTCATGTGTATGTGTCTGTGTGTTTGTGTGCGTATGTGTGGAAAGATAAAAATCGAACACTCGATACATAATGTGACTGTTTCCTAGATCGCGCAATATTTTATTATTTAACATTATTTTTATTATTGCCTATACACTCTCGCCGAAAATCGAAACGGCAACGCTTCGATATTTATAGTTTAAGAAATCCGCCTGATTATTGCAAAAATTATAATGATGTCTTTACGGCTCGAAATCTCGATTTATATATAATTATGCTTAATTTATATAGGGCATTTTTAACATAACACATATAAATAATGTCATTTTTTACTTGACTCAGAGACACACGACGAGATAATAATTTTATTATATGATTGAAAAGGCGCTGAAGAGAGATAAGCGATTTTGTCTCGCTAAATACAATAAAATTTATTTCTACGAAACATTCAAACATTTCAATAATATCCGTAACTTTATGAAACTTTGGTAAAATATACAGTTTCGTTCAGATTTTAATCGTTTTAAAAAATATGATAAAATTATTATTCTCGTCGTGTGTCTCTGAGTCAAGTAAAAAATGACATTTTTTATATATATCTTATGTTAAAAATGCCCAATATAAATTAAGCATAATTATAAATCGAGATTTTGAACCGTAAAGACATCGTTATAATTTTGTGCAATTCTATATGATAGAGCGAGGCTTTTTCTTGCGATAATGTTTATGTTTCTGAACAGCACATTGAACATTTAAAGGTTGTGTTCTTAAGGAGCAATCATAATTATATATAATGTAATATTGGGAGTACAAATTAGTTCGGTCCGTTTTCCTGAAGATAGCTCCAGCTGTTGTGAATGATTCATAGTGACAGCTGATTTTGGCGCTTTTAGAGGTTAAACATCTGTTAATAATATTCAGTTTATATCGTTTATATCAGTTTGAGTTTCATACAAAAACCTTGATTTTTTATTGTGTTTGAAATATTGAATTTTGTATTATCCAAGCAGCATTTGCGGGAAG
>NW_012130093.1:1442943-1464125 GCF_000143395.1 Atta cephalotes | reverse complement strand
ATTGGGGATAACTCAACAAGCCATTTCTGTACGATTGAGAGCCATGGAAATGATTCAAAAACAAGGAAATTGGGTGCCTTATGAACTGAAACCGAGAGACGTTGAAAGGTGATTTCACTTGCGAACAGCTGATTCAAAGACAACAGAGAAAAGGTTTTTTGCATCGGATTGTGACTGGAGATGAGAAGTGGATATTCTACGACAACTCCAAGACGACAAGAAGAAAAAATATGCTAAGCCCGGTCAATCGTTGCCATCGATCTCAACACCACGATCGAACATTCATGGTTCGAAGATCATGCTCTGTATTTGATGGGACCAAAAGGGTCTTGTTTACTGAGTTGCTGAAACTTGACGATTCCATTACGGGCGATCGGTATCGACTACAATTGATTCGTTTGAGCCGTGCATTGCGAGAAAAACAGCAGGAATACGAGCAAAGACATGATAAAGTTATTCTTCTTCATGACAACGCTCAGCCTCATGTCGCTAAAGTCATAAAAAAATATTTGGAAACGCTCAAATGGGATGTTTTACCGCACCCGCCGTATTCTCCGGACATTGCTCCTTCTAATTACTGGTTGTTCCGAAGGATGCAGCACGATTTGGCAAGTCACCGGTTCACTTCTTTCGCAAAAATCGAAAATTGGCTTCAAAATTGGATCGCCTCCAAAGACGAGTCATTTTTTCGAAATGGAATTCGAAAATTGTCTAAGAGATGGGAAAAAGTAATAGGCAGCGATGGACAATACTTTAATTGTTCATTTTCTTCATTTTACTTTGAAATAAATGCATTTTTGAACACAAAAAAACGGACTGAACTAATTTGTACTGCCAATATATACATGGTAGATATAGGGAATAAAATAATATATTATTATAAATAAATAATATAAATAAAGACCTAAATATTATTAAAATTATAAAGATAATTAAATTATTTAATTTTATAAATAAAAAAATTGAATATCATTTTATAAAAAATATTGAAAAAGAAGGAAGGCCAACTATATTAAAAAGTATGAATAAAAATACTAAATTAAAGTTAATATTATTAAATACAATAGAATTTTTAAATATTTTAAAGGAGGAATAATTGAACAAAGGATTAGGATGAGATAGATAATAAAAAAATTATTTAATTTAATTAAGGATACTATATAAAAGGGAATAATTTTTTGAATAATAGAGAGAATAAAAAGTATACTTAGGTAAAAATTTTGAAATTAGAGGGAATCAAAAATGAAAAGGCGGGATGCTAAGTTTAATTATTAGGGAAAAAAAAAGAATGTAATAGATATAATAATTAAATATAATAATATTGTTAACAGTAATTGAAAAAAATTATTAAAAAAGATGAAATAATTTGAATAATAAAGTATAAAAAAATAATTTTTTTATTATTCATAAATAAATTAAGTAAAAAAATAAATAAAAAATTAGAACTTTCTAAAAAAAATCAGATAATTATTAAATCATGTATAAATAATGAAAGATATGGAAAAATAATTATAAATAAAAAAATCAAATAATATTTGATTTAAAAAAATATTAAATAATTATTAAAAGTTAAAGTTAATTTTTTAATTTGAAAAATTAATATGTAAAATAAAGTTATAGTTTTTATTAAATTAAAATTAAAAATTTGTTATTATTTTATTATAATATTTTATTAAATATTAGATTAGATATAAATAAGAATAATAAAATTAGTTAAGTTAGATCATAAGAAAGTAATTTTATATTATATATTATATTTTCATTAATATAATATATATTTTAATGTAGTAAAGCATAAAAATTTTTGAAATTTTTAGAAACAGTTCAATTCTTAAGTATATAGAATGGGTAATAAGAGCTGATAATAGAGGGAATGAAAATTAATATTAAAATTTAAATTAAATATTTATTTAATAAAATATAATGAAAGTATATATTTAGATATATACATAATTTATTCATCAAAATAATTAGTTTTATATATTATAATTATATTATAATTTTTAAAAAATGAATGGGAAGTGAGATAGTAGATTAATTTATTTTTGTGGGTTAGAAAAAAGTATATATTTATTTTTATAAAAAAAATTTTGTTATTTTATTGTTAATTTGTTAATTTTAATAAAAATTATAAAAGTGAAAGAAAAAGAAAAAGATAGAAAAAGGTATAATTTTTAATATTAAATTAATAAATAAAGTTTAATTATTTAACTAGTTTAATATATAAAAATAAATTATATTAAATTTATATTATATTAAATTTATTTATGTAATAAATAAGAGAAAGGTTTTCTCTATTTTTAGAGTATAAGTCTAAAAGCTTAATATTAGCTTATTTATTTATTTAATAATGATTAAAAATAATAATAAAATATTTTTTAATGAATAAAAAAATTTGATTTATAAAATATTTTATAGATATTAAAAAATAAATAGATATTAAAAAAAAATTAATTATATTATATTATAAGATAAAAAATAAGTAAAGATGTAAAAAATAATATAATAATTTATATAAAAAGTAAAATAAAATAATTAAAAGGAATGTAATAAAATTATAATGTAAGGATTTAAAAATAATAAAAAAGTATATAATTAAATTAAAGAGAAAAATTATATGCTATAAAAATATAAAAATTTTAGTTTAAAAAAAAATAGTTCATTTACAGTGAAAAGATTTTATAG
The DNA here is from genome assembly GCF_000143395.1 of Atta cephalotes. NCBI lineage: Eukaryota > Metazoa > Arthropoda > Insecta > Hymenoptera > Formicidae > Atta > Atta cephalotes. Next base: position 1,461,440 of record NW_012130093.1, on the reverse strand, counting down.
TAAAAATAAAAAATTTTAAAGTAATTAATAAAAAGAATAAAAAATATATATAATAGGTATAATTAATAAATGAAAAATTTAATAAAAATGAAATTTTATATATATAAAAAAAATTTGTTAATTATAAATTAATTAATTATAATATAAATATATAGTATAAAATATGATTACAAGTAGTAAATAAAAAAAATAGAATTAATAAATTTATTAAAATAAGTAATTTATAATTAAATTAAAGAGAGAATAAAATTTTTTTTATTATTAGAAAAATTAAAAATAAAAATTGATAAATTTAAATAAAATTATATAAAAAATAAGGAAAATAATAAAAGGTAATTTAATTTATTAAATTAAAAGTTTTTATTAGGATAAATATTAAGAAAAATTGTTTTTAACAAAAAATAATACGTAAAATATATAAAAGATAATTTAAAAAGTTAATATATAAAAATTAATATATAAAAAAATAAAACATTAATTTATATTAATTATAAAAAATTGAATTATTTAAAAAAAAAATTAAATTAAAAAATCATTAAAATAAAATAATATTAAAATATATAATTTTATAATCAAATTTTTTTTTTAATTTAAATAAAAACATAGTAAATAAAAAATATTAAAGAAATTAAAATTAATAAAAAATATTTTATTTGAATATAAATTATAAACAAGTATAAGTATAAATATAAAAAAGAATGAACATATAAATATACGTACATTTATAATATATACTATATATATAATAGATATATTAAATATAAATAAATAAATTAATAATAGAATTAAAATCCATTAATTTATTTATATAACATATTATTAAAATAATAAAAATATAAAAAATATAAAAATGGGAAAGAGAAAAGTTATATAGATTAAAATAAAAATTTTTAATAAAAAATTAATACCTAAAAAAATTTAATTTATGTTTAAAAATTTATTTTATGATGAGTATAAATAAAATTTTGTAAGAAAGTAAAAAAAAATTTAAATAATATTTTAAATATAAAAAAGTAATATTTATAATGAGTACATTTAAGAAATTAAATTTAGTAATTTATATATAAATAATGATAAATTTTAGTGCCAGCAATAGTGGTTAGACTATATAAATAAATTTAATTAATTAGTATTAAAAAAGTAATAATAATATACATTTGGTAATAAATTATTTTTAGTATTAGGTGTACAACTTTGCTTCCGCCGTTTTTTTTCCGAAATTCGAGGCTTTATTGTAAAAAACTGGTTATACATTTATGATTCAAAGTATTGTCCATCGCTGGCCACTACTTTCTCCCATCTTTCGGGTAGCGTACGAATCCCGCGTCGAAAAAACTGGTCATCTTTTGAGGCTATCCACGAATCGATCCAATTTTTTATTTCTTCATAAGACCGGAAGTGCTGGTCAGCCAGGCCGTGTGCCATTGATCGAAACAAGTGATAATCAGAGGGAGCAACGTCTGGAGAATACGGCGGGTGGGGTAGGACTTCCCATTTCAACGTTTCCAAGTATGTCTTGACCACTTTCGCAACATACGGTCGAGCATTGTCATGCTTCAAAATCACTTTATCGTGTCTCTCGTTGTATTGCGGCCGTTTGTCTTTCAGTGCTCGGCTCAAACGCATCAATTGCGTTCGATACCGATCGCCTGTGATTGTTTCAGTCAGTTTTAACAATTCATAATACACTACGCCGAGTTGGTCCCACCAAATACAGAGCATGACCTTGGACGTCAAAATCACCGTTCTTGAAGCGTTGAAACCACTCACGACACGTTCTTTCACTAATAGCGGCCTCACCGCTAAGTATTTGAGAGCATTCGATGAGCCTCAGCCGCAGATTTCTTCATATTGAAGCAAAAAATTAAAACCTCCCGCAAATGACGAGAGTTTGGCTCGTAAACTGACATTTTCAATCGAGAATAACTTTATGATGCAGACACAAATCGACTAATGTTTCTATGGGGTTATGTTGACAGATGCCCAAATTTATTGTATGACGTCTATGATCTATTTATTTCGACTACCACTTACCGCTAAAGCCATCTATAGGAAAACGGCGGAAACAAAGTTGTACACCTAATAAAAATAACTTTTTATATGGTGGAATATGTAAGAGATTTATATATATAAAATATATATATATAAAATATATATATATAAAATATATATATATATTAAATATATATATATATATATAAAATATTAAAAATAAAGTATTTTTTGAAATAATTAAATTATAAGTGAAATTAAGATTAAATATCCTATTATTATAAAATAAAATTAGAAAAATTGAAAAATAAATGTGAATCATTAAATTTAAATAATTTGGCGGTATTTTAAAAAGTTAGAATTGTTTTATAAATGATAGTCCACGATCTTAATAGAGATTTTATGTATTGTTGTTTAAAAATTATTTTAATATAAAATATAATTGATAAATTGTTAATTTATTAATTTTAAAATTTGAATTCAAATCAAAATGTAGAATTGTTAAGTAGGAATGAGTTACATTTTAATATATAAAAAAGTATTTTAAAAGTTTTAAATATTTTGAATATGTAGGATTTAATAGTAAATTTATTAAATTTAAAATTAAATTGAAAATTAAATGGAATATGTACAAATTGTCATTTTCATAAATAAATAGTTGAAAGAAGTCATAACAAAGTAGATATACAGGAATGTGTATTTAGTATTTAGAAATAGTAGATATTAAGAATAAATAAAATATTGGGAGTACAAATAAGTTTCCGCCGTTTTTAATCAAAAATTATATATATAAAATTATATAATAAGCATTTATTGTGAAAGAACGGTACATAATGTTTTATTCAAAGTAATGGCCATCGCTAGTCACTATTTTTTCCCAACTTTCTGATAGCATGTGGACCGCGTCGGAAGAACGCTTCATCTTTTGAAGTTACCCAATCATTAATACAATTTTTAGTATCTTCATATGATGTGCTGCTCAGGCAGCCATGCGTCATCAATCGGAACAAGTGGAAGGAGCAATATCTGGAGAATACGGCGGGTGGGGTAGAACTACCCATTTGAGTATTTCTAAGTAGGTTTTGACCGGCGCCGCAACATGTAATCGAGCATTATCATGCAGGAGAATAATTTTGTCATGCCTGGAGTAATAGGCGCGTTTTTCCTTGAGTGCTCGGCTCAATCTCATCAATTGTGTTCGGTAGAGAGCCCCAGTAATGGTCTCGTTCGGTTTGAGCAACTCACACGACATCAAGCTGATCCCACCAAAGACACAACATGAGTTTTTTTCCATGAATATTCGGCTTGGCTGTCGATGTTGAAGCAGGCCAGATGGTCCTCATGATTTCCTCTTCTTTGGGTTATCGTAGGTGGATCCATTTTTCATCATCAGTGACTATACGATGCAAAAAACCCTTTCATTTATGCCTGGTACAGGCATTTTCACATATGAAAAATCGGCGTTCAACGTTCTCGGCTTCAGTTCATATGGAATAAAATTCCCAATTCCCTTGCTTTTGAATCATTTCCAATGATTTCAAACGATATGAAATTGTTTGTTGAGTCATTCCTAATGTAAGTGCAAGTTCTTTTTGCGTTTGGCACGAATCTTCATCCAATAATGCTTCCAATTCCGCGTCTTCGTACACTTTCGGCCTTCCGTTACATTCTTTGTCTTCGACGTCAAATTCACCATTCTTAAACTTTTGAAACCACTCACGATAACTTCTCTCACTTAAGGCACTATCACCATATGCTTCTACAAGTAATCTATGAGCCTCAGCTGAAGATTTCTTCAAATTAAAGAAGTAAATCAAAAGTTCCCACAAATGATGCTTATTCGGCTCAAAACTCGACATTTTCGTACAAAAAAAAATATATGATGCTGATACAAAATCGCTAATATTTCAAGGTTATGGTGTTGCCAGATGTCCAATCTTACGATATGTCGTTTTATATCAAATAATTTTAACTATAGTTTATTAGTGGCGCCGTCTTTTGCAAACGGCGGAAACTTATTTACTCCCAATAAATAGAAATTTAATTGAAAAACATATGGTATAATGTTATTTGTTGTATTTATTAGATTAATATTATTTATAAAATATTATTTTAAAGATAAAATTTTTTAATATTTATAGAGTATTAAAAATATTTAATTTAGTTAGATTTGATAATAAGAAAGAGATGGCGATAGATATAGTTATAGAATGTGTGAAGTATGGAAAATAAAGAAGTAGAAAATATATTATAAATAATATTTAAAGTGGAAAAAATAATTTATGGATAATTAAAGATGTATTAAATTTATTTGAGTTTTATTAATAAGAATAAAATAATTAAGTATAATTGTATTGAAAGTAATATAAATGGATTTAGTTAAATATGTAAAAGTAATTTTAATTAAATGTATCTTTTGTATCAGGGTTTATTAAAATATAAATTATAAATTTATTATTATTATTTTCTCGAAATTGAAAGAGCTAATGATAATAAATGATTTTATATTATTGTAAATTATTTAAAATATGGGAATAGTTTAGTATTACATATTAGTTTAGTGATAGTTATTTTGTTTTTAAAAAATAACAGAGCAATTTATAATTAATAAATGTAAGAATGTTAGAATTATAATAAAAGAAATTAAGTTTTGAGATAAAAAATGAAATAAAAAGTTGAAAGAAAGAAATTAAAATAATTATATTTGATTTGAAAGAATTATTATTGGATAATATGATATAGGTACAGAAATATAATTGAAGATTTATAGATAATAGTAAGCGTCACTTTAAAGAGATATTGTTTGCAGTGTAAATCATATTATTGAAACTAACGGAATAAGCCCCGCCTTATTCTATTTATTTTCGTTAATACAAATCTGTATTACATAAAAAAACAAAAAATATTGCCTCTTATTCAGAAAAAAACTTATTCAAAAAAAAGAATTCATTCTATCTTAATGCATCTTAATGCATCTTAAGGTATTTGAAACATTGATCTACACACACACATACACATCTATCTAAAGTTATATAAAATAAAATTCTTATTTATTGATGACATCGTTGCGATCTCTCAGCCTGCGCATTAAAATCATATCGTTTCTCGTAAGAATTTAGCCGTGATGCCAGCAATACTGCGTCTTCAAAGAATTGCACGAGATACATCTCAGTCGCTTCTTGCAGGGCTTCAAAAGGAGTGACTTGTATTCTATAAATGAATTACTTAACTTTGTTGAATGCTGTAATAATCGAGATATAAGAATCTCCCATTGAGACTCATATTTGTTTTGATAATTTTTTTCATTATATATAAAAGTCTAATAATTTTAAATACATATAAATATATAGTATGTTATATATTAAAATATAATATAGCATGTTATATTAAAATAATAAAAAAAAGAGCATATATTTCATGAAAATTTTACTATATGTATGTATATAATAAAACACTGATTTTTATTTTTTTCATAATTTTTTTATACATAAAACATTCTTTTCTACAGCACATGTAAAATAAAATTACTCTCTTCTTAATTAATTAAATCATACAATCATATAAATGAATATATAATCAAATAGTACTATGTAATTGATGAAAAATTTATGTTTTATAAATTATATTGATGTTATATTTACCTGATGATATTCGTTCTGAGAAATATCGAGGATAATTTCTCTGACTAAACGTGCAAAACATATTTCAGATATGAGAAAGTGTATGGTTCTCCTTAGACGTTTAATTTCCTGCAGCATATGACTCTTCCATTTACTCACTATTACAATTGTCTGAGAACAATTATTCAAAATCAAAATATAGAACAATATAGAACATAATTAATTTAATTAGTATTTATAGCATATACATATATATATATATATATATATATATATATATATATATATAAATATATATAACTATAAATATATATAAATATATATAACATAATTTATTTTATTAGAAAATTTAACGCATTCAAAACTTATATAGGATTCAATCTAACATGTATCATTAAGTGTCTTTCATTTAGTAATATAAATTTATACAAATGTTCTATCTTTCTTTGCAAAGACAGAACGATACTTGTGTCAACTTATAATATGTCATTAAATGAAAAGTATCTATTTGTCTTTATTTTATTTGTCTTTATCTGCCCTTTTCTTGTTTGTTGGACTGAAAAATATACGCTATATAACATATACAGATATTTCATTAAAAAAATAATATTAGATATAAAAAAATGATACAATAAAAATATTAATTAATAAATACTAAGAGATTACTAGATTATTATTACATAAATTCACAAAGAAATATGTATATAAATGACAGCATTAGTGAGACATAATTTATTACACTAATGATTATTACATCAATATGTAAAATAACTGTGATAATTCTGATAAACAAGTAGACATCTAATAGAAATAAGATTAACCTTGGAATAATTTTTCGTCTAACCATCGTCTCTGAATTGCAGACGTTTACAAATTCTTAAACAACTAATTTAGATTCAGTCAAAAAGAATTTATCAGACATCAATAAAGAATCCGATCTGAACGTAAGCATGAACTAACAGTTGGCGCCAATTCTACTCGAACCTACTGTCTTAACTTGAAAATGAACCAATTGAAAGAACACAAGAACACAGCGTTCAGAAATTGCGTCCAGATAAATTATAGGTTACGTCACGTATGTATATTATAGTAAAAAAGTACTCTAGAGCGTAATTTCTAAACGCAGCCCAATTTGGAGAATTTGGAGATGAAAAATTTATTCAAAAGGATGTTACTAGAATATTAAATTATTTAGAATGTGGAATGTTGATATCAAAAGGAAAAAATACCAAAAAAACGCAATTTAACAAATAATAACAAAAAATTAATAGAAATATGATAAATTAACAATATGATAATAATGGGATATATAATAAATATATGATAACGACGGCGGAAACTTTCGATGGAATCAGATTTTATTTCGAAGAATAAATTTCACACTAAGAAGTTGGCGAGCTTGACAACTGCGGGTGGTGACAGTGTAATGTAGTTGTCATTTTTTTTCCTAAAATGTGGTGGAGTGATTTTCACGTTGCTCTCATATATTATGGTTTCTGTGATTGTCGTACATAAAATGCGTGTCGATCTCGCAGACCAGCCCGAACAGCATTTCGCTCAGGTGAGACCGCGATTTTCATATTTAGCATTTTGTGCACTGATGCGAACTCGTCACGCGCTTTTGAGGTTAACTCTCGCTCATCAAAGGAACTGAAGTTCCTTTCACTCCTGTTGAAGAAGGTACGCATTGTTGTCACTCGTCGATCTGATAGTATTGGTACTCGCGTATATTCGCGAATACTAGCTTGTATTCGTAAATACTCGCGATCGCTCGCGCAATTTTTGCAATTGTGTCCAAGGGAACATGAGAAATTGGCGATGACACGGTCTTAGTTTGAAAAATCATAAATTTTTGAATTGATTAAATTTTTGATTTATTTCGCAAAACTCAGGCATTTAATTTAGGCTGTTTATCTTTTAGAAAGTAAGTCGTCATAAACATTGTTCTATCCTTCTCCATTCAATGAATAAAAAAAATAGAATATTTTGTTTCTTAAAAGGAAAATAGTAATCAATGTTTAATGCATAATCAATGTTTCAAATTTTCCTTCTTGTCAAAGTTTGATTTCACTCTAACTTGAAGATTGTAGTAGCATTTTTTACTTCAAAATTTAGTTAATTGTAAGAATATGCCGAATAAAGTAAAAAATTGTAATTAATTTACAATATACTGCCGATGCTATCTCTTTTTTCATTCATAGCTCTATTTTTCAAATAGAATTAATTTAAATAGAATTTGATTACAGTCGCGACACTGGTAATTTGAATAGCTTCGATCAACCAGGAGTTCTCCGTTACACGTATAGCATGCCGAACGCCGGAGTAGACATGCACTCGATACGAAATCTCTCGGAGGATTACTGGCAGAGTGTGGCATCACCAATAATATTCATCGGCTCAGAATATTTGACACCAAGAATCAAGAATATCAATAACCAATATCAAGAATATGCAGCAATCAATTCAGCTCGTGCGAGTATAAATCGCCTAACAAGTCCCTTGACATCTTCATCAGTTATTGTATATCATATAACTCGCAATTGGCAAGTCTGTTGAAGGTATATCTACAGCTGCGGGGCTTTAAGATTTTCATCGACGTCGAGAGGCCGGCAAGACTTTGACAACAACTTGCTACAGAGCAGGCAGGCCAAACATTTCCTCCTCGTACTTACACCCCAGGTTTTGGAGAGGTGTATACAAGACAGCGAGTGCAAGGATTGGGTACATAGGATGAGTCTGAATATCTTTCATCGTATTTTTTTTGTTAGAAAAATATTGAAATATTTTTACAGTTTTCTTTAATCCTCAGTACACACAGTGGGATTAGCGTAATCTCACCCGATTTTCATAGTTCACGTTTTCTTCCGATCCCTTTTCACTTATTGCAAAATATCTTTCGTGCTACGACATTTTAGACTTTCTAATTCAAAAATTCTTTTTTTTTCAGTCTTCAAACGATAGATTAAAAAGTTTGTTAAAATCGATGCATCACAATCCGAGAAACAAGCAAAAGAAAAGCTGGGTTACAAATATCCTGATGTTGGTAGATACGGACTGCCAGAGTTGTGTGTACTAAGAGTTAATTATACACTATTATTTAAAATGTATGCTTGCTTTTTTCATTTTATCAATTTCGAAGTCTCAAAAAAGAAACGAATAAATTCTCAATTAACTCAATTCATTTTTTAGAAAATTTAAAATTAAAGAAGAGAAAGTTTTAAAAAATATCTTTCACTAATTATCTTTTTTCTCAGCAAATGAAAATACTCTAAAATTGAGAGTATTTAATTTATTTTGCGAAGTATAGTATCAATTTATTTTTTATTATCGTATAGAAAATTGTTGCAATCACAATGCAACATAATCCTGATCATTGACAATTTTCAATGGCCGGAACCTGAAGAATTTCCTGAAGACATGCGCGCGACATTTGCCATTTTGACAGTTCATTGGATTCATGACTATAAAGACGCCTGCGTAGACAAATTAGAAAGGTAAAGTATTGTAATTAATTTTTTTTTACATTTCTTTTTTTTTTTGTTAATAAAAAATGACTTTGATCAGAATAAAGAAGACAATTTCTATTCTCTAAAATAAATTATAGCTGAAATATTTACCAGTCGCTTTCTAAAATTAATAATTTTATTTTAAATACAATTTTAAATACAATTACTGTACCACAAAATAATTGTTATAATAATTTCATTAATTATTTAATTATTTTACTTTGACAAAATAATATAATACAAATATATGCATATAAAGATATATGATAAATACTTAAGATAACTTTTTAATGGTTGCTTTTCATCATTGTGCAGGTTTATGCGAGGTGAGATACCTATGAGATCTGATCTGTCTACTGGAATTCCATGCAGCATGGCTCCCAAGGACGTGACCCAACCGAGCACATCAGCTAACGCGAATATGCGACAGCCGCCGAACTATCAGCGAATGCACAGCAACGAAAGCAGGGGCAGCGACAAAGATTCTACGGGCGGGCGAGACTAGACGGCCTGCCCACAGCTATATCGAGCAGGTAATTATCTCTGATAATTTAGCATATAACGTTGAGTTGAGCGAATCGATTTGTCAATGTTCAAGAAAAAAATCTAAAATTTGCAGAATACATTAACACCTCGATACCAAGAACTCTTAATCTATGTATTGATAATCTGATGTTAAATCAATTATTATGAATAAAAAGAGTTTATCAATAATTTGGAATCATTTTATTAAAAATAATTGAACAAGGAAAATTTATAATACAATAATAAATAACAAACTAGATTTATCGTAATAGACTGAAAATCTTTTAATAAAAAGTTCAAATTTCTTAAAAATATTCAAAAGAGAACTAAGCGATTTTAGATAATAATAAATATTTTTAATGATCCGAATTACTAAAAATTAGCAAATTTGTTACACTGGCCGCTAACGAATCGATTTACCATGCGATTTTGAAGCGAGCTCTACTAACGCAATGCTAATTTTTGTTTTCACGCAGCCAAGATTGTGAATCGCTCTATGACAATCACGACTAGGTCAGTCAGCGATACAAATTCTTTATCGATGTTTAAACGGTGACAAAATATATCTATCCTATCGCTTTTGCTAAACCCTTGTGCTAAATCAGTCCTTGGTACCTTTGATATCGTTGCACTTTTTCAGTTTCATGTTACGAAGATATATTATATGTGTCGTAGACGTATAATTTAAGGTGAAGGTTTAGATAAATTTTTCTACTTGATGTCAGATGTTTATTACAGTCTATATGTAGAATAAAAAAAATTATCCTTTAATTAAATATCTCTTAATTAATAGATAATACTCATACATTGCTAAAAGTTAATCAACATAAAGATTTTATGTTTAATTTTTAATCTTAATAACAAATCTTAATAACAAATTTTGTTGATTCTATAATTGACTTTTTATGAAAATTTAAGAAATATATATACTAGCAAATGCAATAATTTTAATTTTTCACACGTAGACGTCAATGTTTACATACATAGTATTTATATTATTTATTTTATTTGATATATTGATTTTATATTTATTGATCTAAATGTGAAACTGCACGATATAATTTTGCATGATATAATCCGATAATTCTTCGGTGTTCGATATAAGAAAATTTGAGATAAATTCACAATATTAGAATTGTAGACATATAAAATGAAAATATTAGTTTCTCGAATGATACGATATATACATAGAGTAGATTCTATAACGAATCAATGAAAATTCAAAATATTTATTTTTTCTAAACTTTCTAAAAATTATTTTTAGTATTTTGATTGAAGATATATGAAAGATATCTAAAAGAAATGAGATTATGAATATCCTTGTTTTATCTGTATATACTGTATAATACTGAAAAAAGCAAACGAGAAATGCATTTCTCGCTGAGTCATGATTTTGTAATAAGTTCTATTTTCGTCTTGTAGACTTAGAAAATCGTCGAGTCCATCCCGTTGGTTGATGGGCCTGCCACCCACGTCGCCGCGCTTCAAATTCAAGTACAGGGTGGGTGCCGCGGCAGCCATTCTTACCATCAACGCGTTCTCATTCGTTAGAACTGGATCAACAGGCTCAGGAGCAGAAGTCAGTCTCTTCCATCGCCCAACGATCACCACTTTCTAGGCCAAGATCACGCAGTCTGAACTGGTTTGTTGGATGAAGATGCGAAGAACAATGAAGAGCAGAACAAAGAGAAAGATCGAGAATGCCCTTCGATGAGTTTGGAAGAAAATAAAATTGTACTGCTTCAAAAGAAAACCAGAAAAAGCCTAATATTGAGACTATTGAATCCAAGGATGAACTCAGACTGATTTGCAGGATAAAATCGAAAGTGCCCAATGAGTTCAAATCCAAAACGGAGGACAAGAATATCTTAACAAGAATTTGACAAGGAAGCTCTATACGTCCTCCGAAGCCGAGTCGATGTTCCAACTCGGAAGGACAGTCCTTGTTGGGTTCCAGTAAACATTGCGCAGAACAGAATCATCCAATTGAAGAAGAGAATCAAGAAGAGAGCGCAGGAAAGATTGAAGACACGAGTAATTGAAGACAAGAATGACAACGAAAATGATGATTATGACAACGATGACAAATCAATGCTGCTTAAGGCATCAAGAAGCTGTGGTGCGGAATTAGACTCTGACGGGAGCATTTCGTCAAGCGAATACGGTGGACATCATCGCGCAAAGGGACCGAGTTCACTGTTATCGCTACCAGCGGGCGCGGAACCTAACGCAAATGAAACTTCATGGACAAGTGTATGAACAAAGTGCGGTCGTTCATAAAAAAGTGAAACAATAAGACTTCTTGTTATTTAATTCCGTAAATTGGTCGAAGTAAGGCGCGCACGCGAACCCCAATAAGTCCAAATCTAAAAGATGCTGTGACAGATGACTGAATAATTATGATATTCTGATCACTTGAAAAATTTTATATTTTAAAAGTATTTGAAAATTTTCAAAAGAATCAGGAAAAAAATTGTAAACGTTCCGATAGTGAGATTAGAAAACATTTATAAAAAGCTTCAGTGATCAAGATATATTAAATTTTTTATGAGTATCGAATAATCTTAAAGACCAAAAGGACGCATTTAAAAAATATTTAGAAAAAATTGGCTGAGCAAACTATTTAAATGTCTTTTATACATTATTTGAAAAAGTCTTTGAAACTATTGCTTATGAAAATATTCAGCAGTCAGTGATTCTTGAATTTCGTGTATTTAATTTTACGATATGAAAACATAATTTGAACTTTGTGATCCATTTTGTGTACAATGCATGAAAATATATAGCGAAATGTGCCTAAAGATGCAACACAAGTGTCTTCATAGAAGACTCAAGATCTTGACTTGGCAATGTATATTTTCGCGAATTAGCCTGCTTTTCCAGGTGCCTTTTTGTATTGTATTTTCTCTCGTTAAATTGTTTGAATTATATATGTATATTGTAGAAATGAATGAGAAATTAAAGCGGCTAAATCGATATTTGTAATATTATTTTTCTAGGCAGTTCTTTTCTCTTAGACCTCGTTTAAGGAGACGCATGTGACTTACGTGGTCATGAATTATGATTCTTATTGCAGTTAACCGAAAATTGTACACAGTTGTACACGATTGTATGGAATTTTCGATACGCGCGGTTTGGCGATATTCCTCGTTGAATATCAAGACTATATTAAAGCTAGAAAAAAACTAACATTTCTTTTAATATTCAAAATGCGCCTTAAAGACGCCTCATTCTTTGTAAAAAAAACATTGACTGTATCCAGAATCTTTGTTTTCTTATATATTTCTGCTGTTGCAATAAAACATTATAAGCGAAATAAAATTTTCATATACTCTTAAATATCAGAAAAGCATGCCAACTTGGCATATATTTCTTGCCTTTCACAATAATTTTAACATTAGTAATAATGCTACTTTTCCATCGTTGTAGATTATTTACAAAAAAAGTTTCTGAATATTCGTTTCAATTTTTAGATTCAACCAACTTAGTTGAAACATGCCATTCTGTTCCGTAAAAATTTTCTTTACCTGTCCCATGTAATCGGAACGCAATGAAATTTTAATAACAAAATTGATCTCATTCTTATAATTCAGTATTTTTGAATACTTAAAGTAATGTTGTAGATAAGATAATTGCATATTATTGCATATTATTGCTTTTAGTCGCATTAAAATAATGAAATATCGATTAAATTAAACAAATTAGTTTACGACATTCCGTCTGTTTCCATTCCGTTTCGGCTATATGGGACAGGTAGAGAAATTTCTTACGGAACGGAATTGTAGTGAACTCAATTTTTTAGACTACGTTCCAAACTTTTCTCTCTGAGAAAGATTTTACTCTATATGCTATAGTATACGTGATGTGTACTATATATTTCAAGTAAAATTTTTCTCGGAGAGGAAATTTTGGAATGTAGCCTTAGAGTGCGTTCGGGGAAACACTTCGTGCTATGAATGCAAACGCTACCAATACTATTCTTAAAGCCAATAGCAAGCTTCATGAACGATCCTAGCGTAGCGTTGGTAGCGTTTAACCAGAAAGCTATATTCATTGAAGTTAAATTAATGTAGGAGATTCTGTTTTCAATCATTAACCAAACTTTTCCCTATAATTAAAAATTTATTTTTAAGATTTTGTAAAATATTTATAATGTAAATTTTTTATTTTCTCGTAATGAATAACAGAATGCAATCTCAATCGCAATCTCTATAATAGTTTATTGCCGCTAAGCTGGAGTAAACAATGTAAACTAAATAAAAAAATTAGTAGTTACTCTGAGTAAATTAATCAGATATAAGAAAGAATCCTTGAGCATCCATAGTCGATTTCAGAAGAAGAAACATATCTACATTTAATAAGGATCTTAAGCATCTATAGCGGAATACCCTGCCATGCTATACCCTAATAGTAATTTTTTTCCACGAGAATTAAAAATTGCCAGTAACAAAATACTTCTGACTTTCACATTTATAATGAAATTAAATATATAAGTTGAACTTCGCAGAAACTGAAAAGTTAAAGATGATACACAAGCAAGAATTACGTTCACTCCAGCCTAGTGGCAAGCCATCAATCAATCCAAGCAGAGATTAAAATTGAGATTGCATTCATTATGATAAAATTTGAAATTCACGCATTATGTACGTATGTTTACTCTAAAAAAAATTTTACGAATACGGAGAAAAGTTTGGTGCTCGAGAACAGAATCCTCTCAAACATTAAGCTAATTTTGACGAATGTTAAATGTTACCAACGCTACGCTAGGGTCGTTCGGATTTGTGAAATGCTAACGCTACTAATATACTATAATATACTTCCTCAGAAGGAATAGCATTGATAGCGCACAGTTGTGACGTAATCGCTATCATTAGTGACGTTAATGATCGTGATCGTGTTTGTAGCGTTATCTGCAGCTCCGCGAACAGTTTGTAGCGTTAAATAGCGAATAGCGTCTCCCCGAACGCAACCTTAGTAAGAAATTTGTTCCGTCGTTCCGATTCTGTGTACATGGGATGGCACCTAATGCCTCCGGCACACCAGCACGATTTGTCGCGCGTGACATGCGATATCCAATGAGTACATAGCTTTACCGATATTCTCATTTTAAAGGTATACTGTCATTGAATATCGCGTGTCGCGTGCGACGAACATCGCGCTGGAATCATAACTCAATCATGTTCATCATAAAAACGGATATGAGGATTGACGTCTCATGAGCAAATAATGAAACGGAATAACGCAACCACGGAATATTAAAAAGGAGTAACAGAGATTCATTCGATAATCTAGGTTATGCGATTAGAAGTTGAGAAAGCAATGGATATAGCATATATGAATGCGTATATGAATGCACTCTCATACATTCTCCGATATTTTTAATCCCGTGAGCCACTCGAACGGGTCGGACGTGCGTCTCGCCTTGCTTCGGATGTTGCATCACCTCAATCATATTTTTGAAAAGCGCGGCCAGCTTCGAGACTGTGCAATTCCATTATATTACTGATAGCCCCTTTATTTGTCTGGACGTTCATGCGGCGCCGAAACATCATAGATGTCCAGTGTCTAGAGGCCGCCTTTCATTTTTACTTTAATTGCATCATCTTTTGTTACATCTGCCCGGTTTAAGGTGGCCGGTGCATTGCATTCCAATTTTCGATTTATTCAATTCTGAAGATTATCAGTGACCTAGTCAGGCTGCGGAGCCAAAAAAAAGAAGAAAGAAAAGAAGATATTCATTGTAATGATTGATAAAATTATAACATAAATTTTGTATACTATATGTTTTTAGCACTAGCAATTTTGGAACACAGTTTGAAGCTGCTTTTTCATGTAAGCAAAGAAAAGCGTTTATTCCCTCCATTATAAGAAGAAAAAAAAGAAATCCGATATTCATCATAATGATTAAATTATAATATAATTTTTAACAAGAGGTTAAATTGCTTGAATTGGTGATTCCATAATTAGTTCATCTTTTCGGAAAAACTAGCTGCTGCTTTCGTTTAAAATTTATTGACAATTTAATGCGTTTGTCCATGATGTCTGTTTACACTACTGCCAGTCTATTGCAATGCTGTTCCGTTTATTTCTAGCATTAAAATCTAGCATTAAAAAGCTAAAACTATCGCTTCCTTCCTTTTCATGGAACAAAATTTCTCTCAAAGTTACTTCCACTATGCCATAAATAAAGAAGCGTTGAATTCGAAAAATTGACCAATCAAAAAATGCTTCGAAATATTTGATCAATCAAGTGAGCTATAGCCAAGTAAGTTATTGCTTCGCTCAAACCCAGCGTACTTGAAATGCAGGATTCACACTATGCACAACATCCGCCATACGATTCTGATGTTTATTGTTACGATATTTATCGTTATGCCGTATGACGAATGTCCTACATAGTGTGAATCCTACATTTCAAGTACTGGATTCGGAGTGATTCCGAGCAGCTCCCGAAAGACAAAATGAATAATGCTATAATTGGACAGTTTTTACCAAAGTAGCGAATCCAGCGAATAAACGCTTAAACTTTGAGTGTTTATTCGCTGGATTCGCTACTTTGGCAAAAATTGATGGAGAATGGGTAAAAGCTTTTACTCGCTGCGTGAAATTGCACCTTGAGGATTACAAGAAGCGCAGAAATGCGGAAACGCGAAAGACGAAATTAACTAAACTTTACTAGATTTCACGTTTTGTTCCGCCTGTTTTGATCTCTTAATATTACATGGAGCACAATTTCCGCAGAAAAGCGGAACGATATAGTAACAAATATACTATTTTATATTCATTAAAAAAAATTGTATTCACTTAATTCATTGCAATTTTTATCAACATATTTATCTTTTCAGCTTGTTAAATATAAGTATTTTAACCAATAAATACTGTTAAAAATTAATAATTTCTAATTCCCCGCTCAAATTGTACGTAATATCAGAAAATCAAAACAGGCCAAATAGAACAGCACAGGAAATCTAGTAAAGTTTAATTAATTTTTGTCTTCCGTGTTTCCGCATTTCTGTGTTTTATGTGAGGGCACGTTCACATCTTGACGGAAAAGTAGAAAGCGGAAAAGCAGCGGCAAATCAGACTCTAGATGGTAATCTACAGCTTTGGCTTTTTGTTATAAATTTGGGCAACAGAAAACAGCAGAATCGGCAGAATAAAGTCATGACCAATCATGAAATTTCTGCAATTCCGCCATAGTATAACCCTTAGGCCAGGTTCACACCTTGATGGAAAAGCGGAAAGCGAAAAAACGGCTACGAAACTCTCAGTAGTAGTATAGGCGGTATATTTTGCTTGTCTATTTCTGTCCTTCTGCGAGTTCTGATTGATTTCCACTTTTCCGTCAAGGTGTGAACTCGGCTTTAGATCATATATTACTAGACACAGCAAAGGTCTATAATTCCTGTTCACTCGGCTGAAGCCAAAAGATTGACAAGAATGGAGAGATGAAGATCGTAGATTGTAATGTGCATGCTCCATACAATCAGATATGCGTGCGTGGTGAATGCTCAAGTTGAATAAAGTGTACCGTTTATCATAAACTAGAAAGCACGTTAATTATTTGTGAACTGTGTTTAGTTCTACGAATAGAAATTATAAGTGGCAATGTGGCAATTGCTGTATTTGCAAAGAAAAAAAATCAGGCGTTTATATATCACGTGTATAATTATTTGTGAGTATAATATTAATACGGAATTTATAATGTTTGGAGGTTAGGTTAGGTTTCGTAATTGTTCTTTAATTATTGTAAATAAATGAAATAATAAGTATGTCAATTCTTCTTATTGTAATGGCATCTTAACCTTAATTTCATATTTCCGATGTGCTGCAGCTGGTAGCTGTGTATAATTCGCCTGCGCACGCACCTCTCTACAGTCATACGCATTACCAACTACGATCATCTATTCTTCTTTGTCAATCTACTCAGCTTCACCTATAAGAGACTGCTCTGTTTAGTAATATATGATTTAAAGTATAACCAGAGAGAAATCTGAGAGAGGACTAGAGAGGATATGACGGCCCAAAAGCTTGTAATTGCAAAATATACATTCATACTACATGTATCACGATTATATGAACCAAATACCGATTTATCATCTCCAGCCTTAAAAAGTGTACTCTAAAGCGTGGAGCACAGACTCTTGCATAACATATAAAACATGAAGTATAAAAACATCAATCAATCAGAGTCCTTTATTTCGCAGAAAGGAAGGAAATAAAAGACTTCGATTGGTTCATTTTCTTATGCATTATGTAGTAGTCTGTGCTCCCCGTCTAAGAAAAGTGGACGTTGCTATGTAGTTTATCCACTTTGTCAGAAAGCAGTAGTGCGCGGCAGCATGTGGTTACATTGTGGCTCCTGTAGCGCCGAGCGTGTTTGGGCGTCGACGATAACTAACGGCGAAAGACAATTAGCGGGAAATCGTTAAATATACGAAATGCTACTCAATGATTCTGACTCATATTGCCATAAGGCGGTTTAATACAAACTCAAATGATTGTTATACAGATTAAAAGTAGAGACGTGATTGCGTGCGTATGATGGCTCAGATAACAGCATTACAAGGTTAGAAAAACTAAGAAAATTTACTACATAAACATTTATCTGACGATGCGAACAATTATCTAATGTCATGAACAGTAAACGATATTGATCTCGCAGGGAACATAAGGTGATTATAAATCTTACTGAGCGCTAACTAAAATCTATCGCTGAGACTTACAAGGGATCCGCACGCAGAACGTTATGATACCAGAGAGAGAGAGAGAGAGAGAGAGAGAGAGAGAGAGAGAAGGAAACGGAAAACGGAAACGTACGTACGTAGTAGTACGTACTAACTAACGTACGTCG
>NW_012130093.1:1412298-1441981 GCF_000143395.1 Atta cephalotes | reverse complement strand
TTTTGATTTTCGGCTTTAATTGAAAGAAAAGTGCGGCTGAAGCCCATCGAATGCTTGTCGAAGTTTATGATGACACTGCTCCAACTAATAAATCATGTAGGGAATAGTTTCAAGGATAGAGATTTCAGCGTTGAAAGCAAGCTTCGCTCTGGACAGCCAAAAAAATTCGAAAACAAAGAATTAGAGGCATTACTCGAAGAAGATTAGAGTCAAACGCAAGAGGAGCTTGCAGAATCATTGGGAGTAACTCAACAAGCTGTTCTGTACGATTGAGAGCCATGGGAATGATTCAAAAACAAGGAAATTGGGTGCCTTATGAACTGAAACCGAGAGACGTTGAAAGGCGATTTTTCATTTGCGAACAGCTGATGAAAGACAACAGAAAAAAGATTTTTTTGCATCGGATTGTGACTGGAGTTAAGAAGTGGATATTCTACGACAACCCCAAGAAGAAAAAATACGCTAAGCCCGGTCAATCGTTGCCATCGACCTCAACATCAACACCACGACGGAACATTCATGGATCGAAGATCATGCTCTGTATCTGATGGGACCAAAAGGATCTTGTTTACTATGAGCTGCTGAAACTTGATGATTCCATTACGGGCGATCGGTATCGGCTACAATTGATTCGTTTGAGCTGTGCATTGCGAGAAAACGGCCGGAATACGAACAAAGACATGATAAAGTTAATCTTCTCATGATAACGCTCGGCCTCATGTCGCTAAAGTCATAAAAAAATATTTGGGAACGCTCAAATGGGATGTTTTACCGCACCCGGCGTATTTTCCGGACATTGCTCCTTCTGATTATTGGTTGTTCCGAAGGATGCAGCACGATTTGGCAAGTCACCGGTTCACTTCTTTCACAGAAATCGAAAATTGGCTCCAAAATTGGATTGCTTCCAAAGACGAATCATTTTTTCGAGATGGAATTCGAAAACTGCCTGAGAGATGGGAAAAAGTAGTAGCGATGGACAATACTTTAATTGATCTGTTCATTCATTTTGTTTTGAAATAAATGCACAAAGAAACGGACCGAACTAATTTGTGTTCCCAATATATACTCTAACAAATATAAATCAAGTGATATAATTTATACATTGCTGAAATTTATTTTGCAATGTAGTATTTTCTTTTAAGAAAACACATCTTGTTACACATACAAGTTTGCTACATTCATGTAATTCTATTCTATTTATAATATATAAGACTATTATCAGTTTCTAGTAAAGCGAAAGAAATTTTCAATTAATGGAGTATTTTTTATTTATTCATAAAAATAAATTTGATTTTATAATCTAACTTTAAAGGACAGTTTATAGTTCTGTAGCGTTCGGAATTAATTCTTGACATTCGGATTACTCGAAGATTACGTGAAGCTCGCCATCTGCTGGCTCGCATTTCAGATTTACATTGCCGAATGCATCTACAAACTTATCGATTTTTCGAAAATACCGATTGCACCGGTTGTCGCAACTTAAGCGATCAATCAGAAACTCGCAATAATACTACTGTCAATGCCTGTGTACTAGCCACACAATACGAATGAGAGTTTTTGATTGGTCGCTTGAGTTGTGACACATGCGACATAATCGACACAAGTCGGTTTTCGAAAAATCGAGGATTTGCGATTGAAAAAAATTTGAAGTTTCATCTATGGCCGTGTCTCGATATGCACTGCCAATACTAAAAATCTATAATTTACGTTTTATATATATATATATATACTATAGATTTTCAGTATTGGCAGTATATCGGAATACGCCTTATATCAAATATTGATATGATACAAATTCAAGGTTAATTATATAGAATAGCATACTCCACCTAAAATTTTAATAAAAATACACTCGTCCGACATGTTTTCATTCAAAATGAAAGAATCTAGCAAAAAATGCGGCAATTGGCTTCGTGAACCGAGATATTAAGCGTTAAAGTTCGAAATTTTAAAGATTAAGATATCTGTCATTCTGACTCGTTGCAGCTCTACGATACGTAAGTATCTGTTCTTTTTCGAAGAATTCTGAAATAGTGCAATAAGTTAGAGTGAGTTGTAGATTGGAGACTTTCATCTGATTGGTCTATATTTTAGGATCTAATGAAATATGCCAATCAAATAAAAAATCAAATGAAAAAAACTCATTAAGCATTCAGTAAGTGGTTGTCGTTTTGGAATATATACTTCTCTGCTGTAGACTGATTTAGAGTATGGTCAACGCGATGCTACAAATGCTTTGAAGCGTTTTTTAATTGGTCAGTTTGTAAAATTCTTTCTTCTAATTGGTCCATCAAATGCTTTAAAGCATTTGTAGCGAGACTTTAATAACCACGATTTTTTAATCATATAATAAGTAAAATGGCATATTTAATAGAGTAACTGAATAAAATCCATGGCTTGCTGTTCAAGATGTAGTTGGACATGCAAAATTGTGGCCAAAGTTTATCCGAAAATTGTTCTGGGATCGCAACTTAAACGAATAATTCTCGTAAATTTCTCTTTTATAAATGCAATATCGGAAGATTTTTTTTATACGACATCTTATCCTTAAAAAAAGTGCATAAAAGATCAGAAAATCGCGCGATTCACTATAGGTTTAATTATTTAAATCATGGTAATATTTTTAATTTTAATTAATGAATTAAATAATACATAATGAAACATTTGTAACATTTTGTAAAATTTTAATCCATATAAGAAAAATCAAAAAGGTACATTTTAAATAATAAGTTCTATGCTTTAAAAACACTACTTTAAAAACAACAATTCACTGCTTTGAAAACAATAATTCACTGCTTTAGAAATGACAATTCACTACTTTAAAAACAATTCACTACTTTAAAAACAATTCATTGCTTAAAAAATAATTTACTGCTTCAAAAATAACAATTCACTGCTTTAAAAATACAAATTCACTGCTAATGCAAAGAATTTGTTTAAAAATGTATTGTTGCTTTTAAGACAGTGAATTGTTGTTTTTAAAGCAGTGAATTGTTGTTTTTAAAGCAATGAATTATTTTTAAATAGTGAATTGTCATTTTTAAAGCGCTGAGCTAAACTACAACTGTCTCACTCTAACTTGTTGCATTATTTCAGAATTCTTCGAAAAAGAACAAATCTTACGTATACGTAGTGCTGCAGCGAGAATGGCAGATATCTTAACCTTTAAAATTTCGAACTTTGATGCTTAATATCTCAGTTCAAGAGATCAACCGCCGCATTTTTTTGCCAGATTCTTTCATTTTGAATGAAAAACGCATCGGTCGAGTGTATTTTCATTAAGATTTTAGGTGGGGTATGCTATTCTAAATAATTACCAAATTCAATATCGATATTTGAAAATATCGGAGGCTAGAATATTGATTAAAAATATCCCTAAATCGGCTGAGAAAATATCGATATTTCGATATATCGATAGTATATCGCCATCCCTAGCCAGAGCCATGAGTTCTACTGAACGCGACCTATCTATCACATCGAGCACGAAGATCGAAGCTTTTTTGTTTTCACACAAGCTGGCTGGTAATCTGGACTGGCTGGACTGCGGACATGTCAATTACAATAATGTTGGCATCGTAACGCCTCATTCTCGATCTGACGATCTGATGAGCTGATGTATGATCGGAAAGCTGTTAATTGCTAAGTGTCCCATGACCGAATTCAAGACGAGCCGCGTGCGCTTTAACGAGTCACTGTGAATAATTTATTGATAATTGACATGAATCGTCCTAATAATTCCAACATGGTATCTCGCAGGTGAGACATTTCGCCGCGTATAAGAAACATGTAATTTTGTGGTTGTGAGATCGTCGCGATTTGAGTTCTCATATCTCTTCGTAAAAGTGATACAAAAGCATTGTTCATTCTGATACAACGTAAACAATCTCAAGTGCAATTTGATTCTTGATCGCGAGCATTGGCGCGACAGATTAATGATTCAACCGCAATCTCTTACAATTTAAATTCTATCCTGTGTGCTTCATTCTCATATCTATATTATATTCACACATGCTAATTATGAGAGTAAAGAATAACAATTACGTTTTGCGTTTTTTTTTTTGTGAGAGAATGATGCGAGTGAAAATCTATACAAAGGAACGAATTGTCACCACTTGGTCGTATAAGGTGCAGCATTTGTATGTTATCATTTTTAATATAATTTATAATACTCGTTGCTGTGTGCATTCTGTAAGGCTGATTCTATTACGAGTCAGTATCCAGCAAATGAGAATGGATTGAAATAAATTGAAATGGATTCAGACTTTCAGAAATATTGATTCATAAATGTTAAAATAAATGCTTTTCAATCTTAAATGCATTTTTATTCATTTTATAGAGATGGAGCATATCTTTATACCTTTTAATCTAAAAATAATATTAGTTTTTTCTATGTGAATACTGTTTAATTCAAAATTTTGAATAGGAAATGCAGTTTTTCAATCTAATTGCATTCAATTGAATCTAATTAAATCCAATTAAATCCAAAAAAAAACAAGTATTTGCTATTTAAAATACGCATTTGGATAGAAAAAAATTTCAATCCATTTAAATCCATTTTTGTTTGTTGAGTAGTCCCTCAGTAGTCCTTTAATATACTCTAATAGACTTTCCATAATAAGTCATTATCTAAGTTTTAAGTCTTAAGTCATAAGTAATTGATCAATCAAATTTACGAATCAGAAGAATAATCAGTTAAAATTGGACAATTTCTTATGATTCAGATTTAAAGATTAGGTGATGGCTTACTATACAAGTCCATTAGCGGTCAAGTCAGCCAACAGCCAACTTGTACAACTGACTAATTGTAAGACTATCGAGTTTCTTAAGATTGGCCAAATTCAACTTTATTTCTTCCCTTTCTTACTAGAGTTCTATAATGAGTTGACAATCAGTAGTCAGAAATCTTAACCTAAATAGGTGACTATGATTTTTTTGTATCTACAAATTATTAATCATAATCGACAGCAAGTCAAACTTGAGTTAACTTGACTAACTGGGGAGGAATAAAATTAAATTTGACCAGTTTTAAGAAAATTGCTTATATTAGTTGTACAAGTTGGCTGTTGGCCAATTTCATCGATTCATTGATAAAGGAGCATAGGAGTCTATCGACTATGAATGTAGAATTAGTCTTAACGACCTCGTTACCAAGATGGTTATAACTGAATCGTGAAACACGAATTGTAATCGTAGATTTTTTGCAATGGATAGTGTTCGATCAACTTATGATTTATGTTTCACAACTCAGGGTCATCTTTGTGCTTAGGCTTAATTCAAACTAGATATAGTAAGCATCAAACAGTGGAGCAGTAACCAATCAGTAAGGTGATATTTTTTATGCCTTCGTATATTTCGCCTTGCTGATTGATTGCTGCTCCGCTGTTTGACGCTTACTGCGTCTAGTCTAAACTATAACTCGTTAGAACAGTAATGATATCGTTATTGTCATAACAAGTTATGGAATCATAGCTCTAGATCTTTATTCTATAATGGGTTTTCTAAAATAAGCCATTACATAATCTTTAAATTTTAAATCATAAAAAATTGACTAATTATAGTCTATTATTATTCTTCTCACATTGAACTATGATTAATTAATTTCTTTTTGCTTTTAAAACTTACATTATAAAGCTTAGATAATGATTTATTATAGAGAGCCTATTAGCAACAATTTGATATTGTTATATTGTTGTTTTTTTATCATATATAATATCTATGCAATGACAATATAATGATACCAAACTGTTAAGATGTAGCATTGGGATAATTAAAAAGATAACAGAGTAAAGGTCTTAAAAAAAGTTTTTTTTGTTAATTTTCTTTAACTATAAGTTTTAGAAATATGAATTGGTATATCAATTGGGCACTTTTAAGAATTTTTATATATCAAAATATAAATATATGATGCTGCACAGTATGTTTCATGTTCAAAAAACATGGTCCATTGGCGACGTAGAGAACTCAAGTTGTAATTACTATTCGTTTTGTGAAGCTACTGTTCAAAGCTGAGGCCGATCGGTCGAAAATTATTCGAATTATAGACACTGCCAGTTAAAAAAAACGTTTTGAGAAAAACACATTTAAAGTTTCAATATTGCATATTTTGCACTGCGCCTGTTTCTTAACAAACTCATATAAAACTCGCATAACTTGAGTAATACTTCGAATTTTATAAAAATTTTTCAAAAGCATATTTTTAAGATATTAATCTTCCGAAGAAAATTTTTTTAATTTTTTGAAAATTTTAATTTGTTATACTCCCTTAATTAAATACACTATTGACCAATTGAATATAATTAATCTTGGCCATTATTAAATCAAGAAATAGAAAGTTATTTTTAAAAGTAATAAGTTACAGTTATTCATTACCGAGTAGAAAAAGTAACAAGTTGTCGTTACTTTTTTGTTATTTTTTTTTAATCTATGACCGCCAATCACAGCAGACAGACCTGGATGCTTCTCTAGTCTCAAGCACTATGCACTATAAAAAATTTTTGTGTAAAATTACAACTATTGTAATGGATAATTTTGAGACCTACTGTAATAGTTGTAAATGTCCACACGTTTGTAAATTTGCAATATGCAAATAAAAATTTCTTGGTTTGTAACTACGCAGATTGTGGAAGTACAATTACAATGTGTATGTGTAGTTACAAGAACGATAATACATTCGCATTATATATTATATATTTAATAACAATACGCGAAAAATTTCTGTTATATTACTAAAATTTGAATGATTATAGAAAATATTCAAAATATCCTATTTATATAATTTTCAATATAAAATAAAATATTTATACAATAAAATTTACATAATTTTTATGGACTTACATAATTTCCGTAACATTGCATGATTTTTTTATATATTAGGTGTAGTAAAAAGAAATCCATTATTTTTCTATTCAATTTCATGCAAAAATAATGGATTTCTTTTTACTACATCTAATATAATATACAGGACTAATCATGTAATCCATTTTACATCTATTATATATGTAAAGAAATTTTTTTACAGTGTAAGTGGCTTGTATCATATCGTGTCCAATCATGTGCAATGCAACGATAAAAGTAATTGTAAAATTCGTTATCGTTATCAAAAAAATGTAACTTTGTTATTATTATAGTTATCAAAGAAAAAAAGTAACGCAATTATTAGTAAAATTATCAAAAAAGTAACTTGTAACTGTAACTTCGTTACTTCTATTTCCTGGTTATAATTACTAACAATTGAAGATTAAGACTTTGTATGCAAGATATTTCAAATGTGATGTTTTCAAATGTATAAAAAGTATATTGATTAATTCGGTTTCTTGGATTCGATCACTTGCGCTATGCTAGATCAGTGCATACTAAAAAGCTGGTGTACATAAAATAGCAAAGTTGAATGTAAAAATATATAAATATTTTAAACGGTAAATTACTATTATTATTACTAATGATTATTATTACTAATGATTCAAGTTGATTATATTATATCATTGCATTGAGATATTTTATATAAAGCAGCTTTTAATATGCGCTGATCCAGCGTAGTGCGAGTGATTTTCAATCGAATTCACCATAAATTTATAAAGTACATTTATGTGGTGCATTTAGAGAGACATAATCACTGCTATATTTGTATCAATGGATGCATTCAAGCCAGACAAAGCTGCCTAGTCTGCTCACAAAGCGAATGAATGGGCGCGTTCAAGCTGGCAAAGCAGCTAGTTTGCTCGCCAAGCAAATGAACATGATTGGTTGTTACTTATAGATCCAACCAATTCCACATTCAATCATTCGGCAAGTAAGCCAAACATAGCCATTGGCTGCGAAAGAAAAAACCAGTTTTACAATTATTATAAAATTCTTTATCAATATGATCGGTTTTATTCTTAGTTTCTCATTGGATTTCTAAACGTATAAATCAATCATATTAAAGAATTATTATACAACAGTTGTAAAGCTGCTTTTTTTTGCTGAATGCAGCTATTCTATCTTCATCATTTATTAGATGTAAAATAAGGATAGAATAACATAAATAATAAATACTAATAGCGTCTTTCTGAACATACCATATCGATTTGTTGATACAAGTGTACTTAAAGTCTCTTTTACCTCGGTTAAACTAATCCACGATTACATGAGTAACAACTGAACAAGTCTCATTTTGAACAGATAAATCCTTTTTTAACAGAAAATTAATTGTCAGTACCAAATGTGTGTAATAGAAATACTATTAATAACAAAAATTTCACTTGCAGATGGTTTCACCCCAATATTACAGGTTTAGAGGCGGAACGTTTATTAATGGAACGAGGAGTTGACAGTTCATTTTTAGCACGACCAAGTTCTTCAAATCCTGGTGACTTTACATTGTCTGTTAGGTGAATACAAAACTATATTCAAGTTAATCACTACATAAATTAATTGTAAATCATGCAAATATACTAATTTGTAATTCGGATACTTTTTTATTTTCATTATTTTCAGACGAAACGGTGAAGTAACTCATATTAAAATAAAAAATGCAGGAGACTTCTATGATCTTTATGGTGGTGAAAAATTTGCTACTCTTTCTGAATTGGTACAATTTTACATGGAAAATGGTGGACAGTTACGCGAGAAAAATGGTGAAATTATTGAGCTTAAATTTCCTCTCAATTGTGCTGATCCTACGACTGAAAGGTACAAATTATAATTGTTTGTGAAAATGTTTTTATATAATATTTATGTAATGTTTGATCTTTTTATGTATTTCTTTTTAAAAATGATTTCTTTTTAAAATTGATATTTGTTAATATTATTTTAAATTATTGTATAATATATCATATATTAATAATAAAATGCTACTAAAGGTGGTTTCATGGCCATTTGTCAGCGAAAGAAGCAGAACGGTTAATGCTGGAACGTGGGAAAAATGGATCTTTCTTGGTGCGTGAGTCTCAAAGTAAACCTGGCGATTTTGTACTATCAGTACGGACTGATGATCGTGTTACACACGTTATGATACGATCTCAGGTTAGATTATATAATATATAATAATATTTTATATACAATTAAAAGTAGAAACCAACAGGGTGAATGAGACTACTAACAGATCGCAGTTATTAGTACGCAAAATAATAAAGAAAAAAATTGCTCTATTCTACAGTTTATGATGTAATCCAAACAATTTGTTTCCGATTCACTTTGAAGCAAATACAAAATCTGTGCATGCGTGCGTGCCCTTTGCATGTCAAAAATAAGTTGAGTTATCAACAAATTGCCAGATTTGATATCAGCTTTTTTTGCGTAGCTGTTTTTTAATGTTGAAAAATGTTTATGTTTACCCAAATTTGAGTGAACTGTAACAATTTCATATAGAGGATGTTTGATAATTAACAATAAAATTTCTCGCATAGGGATAGAATGAATTAAACTGAGAAAAAAAGTCCTGTTTCATTTTTCACACTAGTTAACGAATTATTAATTTATAAAAATAACCAAATTTGTTACCGGGTTACCGTAAAATGTAAGCGCGCGGCGAGATAAGCCCGCCTAGCGAGGCGTGCGTTCGCCGTCGCTAGGCATTAATGTCAATATCACTTGTTTTATCTCGCCGCGCGCTTGCATTTGGCTGTAGTCCGGGCTAATTTGACTATTTTCATAAATTAGTAATTCGTTAACTAATGCGAAAAATGCAAAATAGTAGAGGACTTTTTTATTATGCATGCATGCGTTAAACAAGCTTCCCGACAAATGGTGACAAATAGGGGACTCGTATTTAAAACACACAACTGACCAAAGATTACCAAATGTTTTTGTCTGATTCGTCACATGCAATATGCTAACATATGAAAACTTCTCTCCTCGTGAGCCTGAATCGATTTCTTTAAAATCAACAAAGATGTTACCTTGCCCATCCCTAAAGTATTTATCAAATTTGGAGAAAATCGGTTAAACCGTTTGCGACATTTCGTGATACTACACATGACATTTGAAAATTGTTGATATATCTTTATTATCAAATTTTATTAATTTCTCACATTGGTTTCCAGACTTAAAAAAACATATTTTCGTATTCTGTAAAGTACCTTTAACAATGATCCACGTGTATTTTACTTTTCGGATGGGCAAAAATCTTTTTATCTAACCTTCTTTATGATTTAAATTTGCCTGTTTCAATTGTTCTAGACAGAATTGCTACAGATGGGGAAAATCGGGAAAAGTCAGGAAAATTAAAATTGGTCATAGAAAACCAGGAAAAATATTAGAATTTTAAATTTTGTTCATAATTCCCTTAAACTACTCCTATGCCAAATAATTTTATAATTTTTAAAATATATAACATTTATAGTCAAATATTTTAAGACTCGTGCACTTTAAACGATTTTAAAAAATAATTAAAATTTATATTTTATTCAGTAATTTTATTTGATCGTTCTCTTTCATAATTGCAATCTTTTTTCCAACTAATTTATTTTTTGTTGGCTTGAATTTGCTCTTAAAATTTTATACTAAGCTTCTTTTGCGTTTTTAATAATATAAATTAGCTTTTTTACATCTTTTTTTAATCCTTGATTCTAAATGGTAAAATGTTTTACATATTTTATAATGTTAAAATTTTTACATATTTTATATTGGTATCATGAAAATTTCCCATTTTTATCTGGAAAACCTAAAAAATCAAGGAATTTTAAAATTCTTGGGGTAATCCTGAATTTATTATAATAAATTTAAACTTTACCTAGTATAAATATTCATTATTTGCATATTTGCGTATTTGTATATAAGCGTGATTTACACGGGGCGACTTTTATTCAGAAGCCGCATCTAATGACGTTAATTCGTCAGAATTTTCTCGACTCTGCGGCTATTCGCTTGAAGCAAGTTTCTTCATTCGTTCACGAATTCGTTGATAAAAAGCTTCTTGTATATGCTTCTTGTACATGCTTCTTGTACACGCTTTTTATTCGCTAGCTATTAAAATTTTGAAATCGCAGCGTTAAGTGATCGTTAGTGATCAAGCGAATAGTTGGTCACAAAGCAAGCGGTTCGAAATATCATTCGATGACATGATTATTCTCTGATTCTTACGGTTTGAGTAGCGTTTCGGAAAAATTCTTCTTTTCATTTTGATGACTTAAAAATTCGCTCTGGGGGAGCAGCAAGAAACCAGCGACAAGCTAGCGATAAGCGGTATTCGCCGCGACTATATGCTATAAGAACAGACTCCGTTTAGAAGAAGTTTTTAGTAGCGAATTCGCTATAATGTCTAGACGCGGCTTCTAGCGAATAAAAGTCGCTTCGTGTAAATCACGCTTTAGGTAAGTGTTAGGATGGGAAAAGATTCTTGCCATTTTATCACTACTTCGAAAAAAATATAACTTAATCCGAATTAAATTTTAATTTCAAATTAGAAATTACTTCACATAGAAAGTTGAAAACCCATGTGGAATAATATAATTCTAGGCATCGTTTTGCTATAAACAGGGGAAAATGGAGTTTATGCTTTTCATGGAAAGTCAAAACCTTATTTTATGTGGATCTTTGTTTTGTAAAGCGTGTGCACGCAGTGGATTTTGATTCTTTCTCATGAAGGAGAGAAGCTGAACAAAGAGCTGAACAAAAACATTAAAAAGCTGAACAAATAGATTGAATGTAGAACTTTATTTCATATGAATTTACAGCTTTCTACGCGAAGTAAGATTTTAATCCAAATTTATTTGTTTTTGTTATTTCGAGTTTTTTGATGGTCGAGTCTCTGTGGAGAGAGAGAGAGGGGGGGGGGGGAAGAAGAAGCAGAATTCTATGCATAACAAGAAATGAAATTTTACTTAAATTTATGACTTTCCATGCAAAGCAAGATTCCTTCTACACTCCCTGCTTATACAATAAAACGAGTTTTAAAAGGAGAGCTTGATGTAACGGGTAAAAAAAATTAATTTTTTTTGTCTAAATTGTTAGAACATATCTGAAAAATGTTTCCAAAGTCCTAAATTAAAGTCGAAATTCGAAGTTGTAACGATTCTACCAACAATTTTATGCCTGCACGTCACACAGATATATTACATGAACGAGCGCGCGACTCGTTTCTCCACTTGGTCTCTTGCACAACAGATCTTTGATTATGAACTGGATTATATCAGGCAAATGTTTTCTTATATGTATACAACGTATATGGGTTTATTTCTGTATATGGATCTGGAATAGTAGATTAGTTGTAATTCGAAAACAAATACTTTTTCATCTCAAATCTTTAAACGCGTGTGTCTTTAAACTATATTTTTTCGAATTGGTGTGCAGCATAACTAAAAAAATATTCAACCAATTGACTTCTCCCTGTGCATACATAGATAATTAAATTCCCCTCTAGATGAACCTATTAGTTTGATATTATTATTATTATAAAATAATAATTATTATTGCACAATTAATGTGAAAATTTTTTGTGAAAATTGCAATTTTTTTTTTCTAAGACCCGTCATTTTGTAAATTTGGTATTTTTTTCTTAGCAAATAAATTGATCTAGAGCGGAATATTATTATAAAACTAACATGCATTAAATTTTTGCTTCATACAAGTACAACAGATGCTATTCTGCACGCCGATTGCATAACGTCGCAACCTCTGAGATCTATCTTTATATTTACCAAGTATACTTTAAAAATATTCTATAATTTCAAAAAGTTTCATTAAATTACCTCTTTAAAAAAAATTTCCAAAAATCACGTTATTTTCCGCATGTTACATCAGGCTCCATCCTTAAATTATTATTATTCTGTATCTTAAAACTTATGTTTTACCCTGGTGAAAATTTTTCTCCTGGTGAGAATTTTCCATATATGTTAATTATGAAATATCATAAGATTTTTAAGATTTTTTGAAAGTATAACTCTTATGAAATATTATAAAATCTAAAAAATTTTTAAATATTTTTAAAAATTATGGGATGAGAAATCTCAGAATATTTCAGAATTCATTTGTATGAAAAATTCTGAGAGAAGATGTAAACTTTCCGAATATTTCTGAGTATTTCTGAAAAATGTTCCAATTCATATAAAAATTATAAGAAAAATTTTTACCAGGATATATTTATAAAACTTTTGTTAGTAATTTTTAAACAATTACTGAGCGATGGTTAAAGTCTTCTGAAGGTTAATCAGGATTATCACAGTTACTACTTTAGTGTAACTGTTTAGTGTAATGGAAATCAGTTGCTTGAAATTGTACTTTGTAAAAATTGCATTTATTTAAAAAGATAATATTCTCATAACTTTTATTTTTACAACATGTAATTTTGATAGGCATTTGATTTTCAATAAGATAGTGGAATAAAAAATCTTCGGTAGGAAGAGAGCAACCGTGATCATAGTCTTAACAACATACATTATTCCTAATCTGTAAT
The DNA here is from genome assembly GCF_000143395.1 of Atta cephalotes. Classification (NCBI taxonomy): domain Eukaryota; kingdom Metazoa; phylum Arthropoda; class Insecta; order Hymenoptera; family Formicidae; genus Atta; species Atta cephalotes. Next base: position 1,428,609 of record NW_012130093.1, on the reverse strand, counting down.
ATGATTCCTAATTTATATATTTATTTTAATTTTGATTTTAATAAACTTCTTCAATACATCACAAATTATTATAATATGACAAATTATAAAAATAGCTTTTTTTGCAAGTGAAAATAGCTTTTTTGCAACTACAAATTTCTCAAAATTGAGATGTAATGGAAAATGAATTCATATTAAAAAAAAACTACGGAAAATGGTTAGTCTTATTCTAGTATATTTTTGTGTCCAACAGTGTAATCACACTGTTAAGATTTGAATAATGTATAAAAGATGTATAATGATGGTTATAAAAATGAAAGGGCCATCTAAAAATTAGTAATATAGTTATTTTATTCATGTGTCTCCATCGATAATATTATTCATTACACAATAGCAATACTTTATATCAACCAAAAAAATATAATCGACTATTGTCGAAATAAGATGTATATCATATTGCGAGAATCTTAAAGCGCTCTAAAGCACTTTAGTTTGATCACAATAATAAAATTAAATTATTAATTATAAGTAAGTTTATTAACACAAAAAAAAGATTGTTAAATAGAATATCTATATAAGGGCAAATGAGTCTAGCATGTTATCGATGCAAAACAGAATATATTGTTCAAATCTTCCAAACGATTCTTATAGAACTATCTTCTATGGTTGTGTTAAATGTGTTAAATTAAGTGGTTAAATGACTTGTAAATACATATATAACGTCTTGTCTTCCTTCAATTAAACATAATTAAATTACATTAAGATTGTCGTGATTTTTCGTAAGAGTATCGAATTTGAAGTGGTGATCTATGATAAATTAAAATAAAAATTCTTTTACGTTTATGGTATGGATTAAAAAATTTGAGAATTGCTAGATCAACAGGAAGAATAATTAGATTGTTGGACACAGTCAGATTGTTAAATATTAATGCGATTTCGTAGATTAGGTATAATAAAATTATAGGTATAGTAAAATTATAATAAAATTTAGTTATTTATTTAGTTTATTTATTTAGTTTATTTAAAATTGTTACGAAAATAGAGCGAAATATTTACTATAGAGTGAAAAAATAAAAATTTCAATTTTATGTAATGAAGGAAAATCGCAACAAAATATTGCAAAAATTATAGGTCATTTAGAGAAATAGTGGAAAATATATATTATAAATATATATAAAACTAAAAAAATAATGGAGAAACTCAAAGTCCTACACAAAAGACTATGTACGGGATTGCTAGTAAATGCATTTCGATCCACAAATTTTGCTTAACAATCTAACAATTTAGTTGCTTCTTTTTTTTACAATGAAAAATCTTTGTGTTTGCGAAATTATTTATACGTCTTGTTACTGTGTTTGCTAACGGATGTCTGTTATATATCCGTATTACAACGTTAGGTATCATAATATAATTGTCAACACGTCGTCATGAGAAACAATTTTAAAGTTCCTAACAATATTCAACAAGCTATATTTCAAATTGTGTTTTTAAAATAGATCCATTCAAGTTGAAATTAAAAATAAACTGTATCTTTTTGTAAGTGCATATAATACATGTACGATTCGATATAAATTTCTAAATGAATGTAATTTAAATGGTAGCTCTGTTAGGAATGTTTATATTTTAACAAGGTTGAGCAATTTAGAATTACTGCGAGTAATTTCTTACGTGTGTATAATACGTATAATTTTATTTGAAAAAAATCCATATTAAGAGTAGTCTCTTGAATAGTCATCACAGTCGTATTGAATGAATCATGACATTACACTGAGAGAAATGATTTTGTTATTGAAACAGATCAAGAGAAAGCAAATGTGATATTTGTTAAAAAAAAACGATTGATTTGTTACGATTGCAAATTAATTTGTCAATGTATAATAATAAATAATATCGCTAGCAAATAAGAGACTCATATATATATATATATATATATATAAAAGTTATAGACGGTTGCAGGGTCTCAAATCGTAAGAAATTGACCAATTCTCAAGTCAAGTATTCTTCTTATATTTGTATTTGGTTTCCTATGACTTAAGATTTCACGATCATCTACGAATTCTATGTAAACGAACCTAAAGTCTATCCAAAAGATAGATTAGATTCTATATAATTTGCTTCAGTTACTAATAATTGATTGATATAGCAAACTAGCAGCAATCACAACAACAAAATTGTCACATATTTACTGATCACTGGTTAAAGGAACTGGTGGCTTGCTAAATTAACAAAATTCTTTTTCTCAGTATAGAAGTGAGAAATGACACGTTAATTTTTATTATATGTCATTATAAATAAAAACAATTTGAATAAAATAAAATAATGAGATTGTTTTAAAATATTTGTAAAAATGGACGAAAATTGTGCTTATTCCCCCTGATAGTAAATAATTGTAAAAAGTGATAAAAGCAAAGTGTAAGTGAAAATAATGCATGCGCATTGAATAAAAGAATTTCATGTGTCTTTCATCACTTTTTACGATTATTTACTGATTGTCAGGGAGGATAAGCATAGTTTTCATTCATTTTTACAAATGTTTTAAAGCAATCTCATCATTTTGTTTTATCCAAGTTGTCTTTATTTATAAATGTCTCGAATCTCTCGAATATATATTATTGCCTTTTTTTCACGACACTGATTGATTCTCTTTATATTCTTATTTCGTGAATATTTGTTGTCATTGATAACTGTCGTTCACGAAGCATGAATTTTGACAAAAAAATTATTATAAAACAGTGAGTTATATGCAGTTTAATAATGTCAAATATATGCTAAATAGCGCGCGCCTGTTTTGTATTACTAATACTTATTAATACGTATAAAATGTACATATAATACATATAACATACGGTACAAAAACCATGTACGTTATGTTTGAAGAATATGAGATGCAAATTACACTTAACAAAAGATTGTATGAAATGGCAATGTGATAAAAAAGAAATTAAAATAGTGAAGAAGTATTTTATAGTCAGACAAAACTATTATAAAATAAATTTAGTGGGATATAATGGAAGATATTATGTGAGAAAATCACCAAATCAGGGATTGTTACCAAAATCTTCATTTTAAAATATTTTTTCAACAACCCCATTTCATATGATCTTTTGTAAATTGTCTATATTACAGTCATCAAACTCAAATATGGGATTAACAGCTCTATTATTTAAATTATATTCTTAGAATCTTCATCGAATCGTACATACATGCATTTACAGTAAGGTTAAGTTCAATTTTTTCATTTGATAATGAATTTTTTCATTTGATTTGATAATAACCTAATCTATCTTAGAAACACGTACAATTTAATGATCAATTCAAAATGTTGTTTTTCAATTAGAATTAAAAGTTTCTTCATTATTTTTGAGTCTTAATGCATCGTTTTTTAAGAATGACTAATATTTTAATTTAATTTTAATTTTAATTTCTTGTTGCGATTTTTCTTCATTGTATGAAATTAAAACTTTATTTTCATCAGCTCTTTAGTGAATATTTCACTTTATTTTCCTTGCTATTTTAAATAATTGATTAAATTTTATTTATATAATTTTACTTATATTTATTCATGAGAACACATTAATTAAATCAAATAACAAATAGTATAGTATACTCTTAGTTTTCAAAAGACAATATAAAGAAGTATAGGGCACTAAAGAAACATTCGTTAACCAATGAATAAAAATAAAAAGTTAAAATTAAAATCTGAATGAAATAAAAATCTGTTAAAATGTTCCTCTCCTATTTCTCATCCTGTTGTGATAATAATCAAATTTTTCATCCACAAAATTAATATATCTGAATTCCTTCTTAAATAGTGAAATTTCATCTTTTCTTTTCTCTGTCAGAAACAAATGGTTTGTGAATCTCTCTTCTACAACCATTCCGAACGATATGCAGAGTTTTTTTACAACTTGATGAGAACTTTGGGTTATCAAATAGAAATAAAAAGAACATTATTTTTGATTTCATTAAGAGTATATAATATAGAGCACTTGAAAATTGTCAATTGATAAAAAAATTGATATTACAAATCATTCTATACCCATACTTAATAATCTCTTACTTAATTTCCTCTTTTCTTTTCATAATACCCATTGATACAAAATTATTAGAATTAGAAACTGTCACAAAAGATTTTTTAAAATTAAATTCTAACATAATATTCACACATGCTGACAAGGGTAATGTCACCTTCCCAAGAGAAAAAGATTTTTACATTGATAAAGTGAATGAAATGCTTAGTGACACAGATATGTATGAAATAATAAAAAGAAATTCTTATAAAAAATGACATCTCTCAGAATTATACTTATAAGATGGAGGACTTGCAAATATATATTAATGAAGCTCAAGCTATAGACGTTTATATTATATGTAGTGATGGGTTCAGATAGTGATGAGTGAAGATAGACTTCAGAGGGCCTATGCAGTGCCGAAGATTCACAAACTGAATTGTCTAGGATTATAGTGTTTTCAATAGATAATTCGTTATATTCCTCATTTTTACACAACATCATGTTTGAAACTATTCCTAAAGAGAGTTATATAAAAAATAGTTTGCAACTTGTTAAAGATCTAAAAGGGATTAGAATTGACAATAATTACAAATTAATCTTATTGGATGTAGTTTCTCTCTTTACTAACATTCCATTAGATATGGCTATCGATTGTGTAAATGACAATTGAAATTTCATAAAAAAAAATGTGACTTACCTAAGACGGAGTTCCTGATGGCTTTTATTCTAGATATTCAACATATTACATTTTACATTTAATAATATCATCTATAAACAGAATTTCGGTATTTTCGCATGAGTTCTCGTTATTATCCATCATTGCAGACTTAGTAATGCAAAAATTAGAGAAAATATCTTTGTTATTTTACAATAATCTCTAAAGTTTCTTTTTTATTATCGTTTTTTATTATGCTGACGATCTAGTTGTTGCTGTTCCTTTCTCTGAAATTCATTTTTCGAAAGTTTTAATTCGTTTCACTCACGTTTACAATTCATGTTAGAAGTAGGTTCTGATTCACTAAATTTCCTTGATGTGACGATTATAATCAAAGAAAAACATTTAACCTTTGATTGGTATTAAAAAACCAACTTCGGGGAAGTTTTTAAATTATTTTTCAAGTCATCCTATCTCTCAAAAGAAGGGTATAATTTTTGGTTTGATAGACAGGGCTTTATTATTATCTGACTCTGAATTCTATCATACACTGAAAAAAAATATAGTCAATTTTAATAAATATTTAGTTGAATACTGCCAACTAAATATTTAAATATAAAGATATATTTATTTAAAACAAGAAATGTTAATTTGATTGAACAATTTTTTTTTATTGAACAAATATTTACTTATTGTAAGTAAATGTTTAGTTAGCGGTATTGAACTAAATATTTATTAAAATTGACTATATTTTTTTCTCAGTGTCTCTCAAGAATCTTACATTGATTGTTAATATACTAATAGAGAACGATTATCCTCTCAAATTCATTTTTGACACAATCAATGTTAGAGTCAGAAGCATTCAGCGTAGAGGAACAGTAGTATTCATGATTTCATGAACAACAGTAATGAGACAAGGAATGTTACATGGTTTATTGTGCTGTTTGTTTCATTGATAACAGAAATTCAAAAAATTTATATAATAAAGAGAATATCAAAATTTCTTATTATAGCTCTAATAAATTGAATAAGTTCATTAAAGTATAAAAGGATTCTTGTTTAAATTGGTCAAAGAACAATGTAGTATACCAGATCATGTGCAAGGATTGTGATGCATCATATGTTGGACAAACGGGTAGACAATTTAAAACCAGAATTATAAAACATCATAATCATATTCGTTGGAAATGTATCCGTTCTGTAATCACCGAACATAGACTGTAGGTGACACATGATTTGGATTGGAATAACATCCAGATACTGAAGATAAATGAAGAGCCATGTTATAAACACTTAATTTCTGAAAGTTAAATATTAAAAAGCAAAAAAACAGTTTTAATCTCCAAACAAACACAGAGGACCTTCACAAAGTGTATACATCAATTATAAACAAAATTTGGCATTATTTTTATCTAGTCATTTTGTCAATCTATTAATTACCGCTCAGATAGTGACAGTCAGCCTTATCGTTAATATATCTTTCAAAAAGTTCTTTCTGGAAAATTCGATCTGTACTGATTATCAAGTTTTAATATAAGTTTTAATATAGTGACTGTGTATTATGTATTATTACTATTTGATTACCTTTTATAATTTACACAATTTTATGATAAATTTGATGAAATATTTCTTTTTAAGAAATGATAACTGTGATCACATTGGTGAGTGTTTTATTGAAATGATGTTTTTACTTGGTTTTTAAATACAGAATAAACACAGTTTTACAGAATTTTAAAAGTAGATAACATTTTAACAGATTTTAATTTTAATTTTTTATTTTTATTTATTGGTTAACGAATACGTTTCTTTAATTAGAATATCATGAAATTCCAAACAATCGGTCAGTAAATCGCTTGCAAGAAATTCATGGTCTCGGTGAGGCATTCATCAATTGTTATATAATCGCTGAACAACTTTTATCACTATTTTTCTATGACGATGGAAATGAATTTTAATTTTAATTTTAAGGTTATGAATTTTGTTTTATCTGAGGATGATCTGAGGATCTCAATCCAAGAGCCGATACATATGATGTGTTTTACAGTGTATGTTTATTTATAGAATTTTTTAATATATTTTATATATCATATTACAGTTATATATCATATTACAGTTCTTGCATTTGTAATTAATTATATTGATTTTCATATGCTTTATACTTCTTTGTATTGTCTTTTAGAACACATTAATATTAAACAAACTTTTTTTTATATTAATAAATAAAGAAATTGCTCGATTTCTTGAATAATATGCATGCAATGCAGAATTCGTTCATGCATTGAGCGTTGTATGCCGATATACATGATTTTTATATTTATTATACTTTATTGGCCCAGGAAAATAATTTTTTTTGCGTTTTGGAGACAAAATATTGCCATAAAAGATTTGTTTACGAGAAATTCGAAATGACGTATTATACAACATATTAAAAGTTCTGACTGCCATGCTAGTGGACTTGGAACACTTTCCAGTTCACTTTCCATTAAAAAAACTGATAAAACGTGTGGTTTTTAAAAAATATCTCAGAAAATATTCATTTTATCGAAATAAGGATCATTTTCAAAAAGAAAGTTGATAAAATTACGAACAATTTCTTTTTGAAGGTTATACGATCAATACTTTTTGTGATAGAATTTTTTAAAGAATGTTATATTTTTGATCATTTCATAAAGAAAGTGATTTTTTCACACTTTTTTTCGTAAATATTTCGGATCTGGCTACTTTTACGTACAAAATACTTCTTATGAAAATTGAAAGTTACTGAATTCCCTATGAAATTATTTTTTTGTCCTTATTTATCCTTATACAACAATAGTTTCCGAGCTATGATTTTAAGAATGTCCCTTTATTTTTAAACAAAACTTTTTTTAAAATTTTATGTAAATATTTCGGATTCGGGTGCGTAATCGGTGCTGGAATTGGTGCTCTTAAATGACTAACAAATCTTAATGTCTTGAAATATATTGCACATTAATGAATGTATCCGTAGTTATTTTTATTACAATTACAGTGCTCATTCCTAATTGCCTTAATTTACTTGTTTTTTTTAATTAATAAATCAGTTAAAAATATATATTATATTTCTTTGTATTGTCATATTTTTGCCGCAACACATATTTTTATTAATTTGTATTTCTTAATTTTGTACAAGTCTTACTTCATTTTTTATTCAAATTAAATTTTATTTTTATATTTAAATACGTATGCATTAGGGATGTGTTGGTGGATACTTGAAATTACGAATATTTAAGTCTCGGATTCGGATCGGGAATTTTTTTTCGGGATCGGGTAGAGACCTGAATGTTTGTAATTTTCGGGTATCCGTAAATTTTGGATACCTGAATTTATTATAAAATCGGACAGATCTTTTTAACGGCTTAAATGTGCTTCTTCATGATTTTTTAATCGGATTTTTCACTTATAATAAACTATAGCATAATTAATTAATTAATTAAATTTAAAAGTCTACAAGGAGGAGAAACAATTTATGATATATAAATTGCAAAAATATTATTTTACAATTGTTACTAGTATTGGAAATCTCGTATATGGTGGCAAATTGCATTTCTACCAATCTATTCTATCGGTATTTTGGTGAAGAATTTTTTCCGAAAAATAAATTTGCATTTCTTTATTATTTATACGGAAATAAAAAATAGTTATTTTTCTTCTATGTTACCCGAAGTATATAATTTTGTAGGAAATTCAATAATTTTTAATTTTCATAAGAAGTATTTTGTACGTAAAAGAGAAAAAGAGAGAGTAGCCAGATCCGAGATATTTACCAAAAAAGTGAAAAATCGCTTTGTTCTCGAAATGTTAAAATACAATATTCTTCAAAAAATTTCTATCTATGAAAGTATTGATCATACGACTTTCGTCGAAAATAAAAAAATAAAATTATTCGTGATTTTATCAGCTTTTTTTTTTGATAATGACCTTTATTTCGATAAAATGGATACTTTCTGAGATATTTTTGAAAAACTTTTTAGTGAGTTTTTTGAAGCTAGCTAGTTTTCCAAGTCCGCTGACGGTCAAAACTTAGTATGTTGTATGTATAATACGTCATTTCGAACAACTTCTCGTAAATCTTTTATGACAATTTTGCCTCCAAAAAATCTAATTTTCCTGGGCTGTCATAGCTTTTTTTCTCGCATGAAGGTATAAACCAATCAAAAGAAACAATTGCTAATTTTATAGTTATTTGTCAAGCGTTATGTATGCGTTATGTATCAAAACAAGCATGCAACATGCAAGTAGTAACATGCAAGTAATAACATGCAAGTAGTAATATGTGTGCATGCATGCATGCTTATCATTCAAGAAATTGAGCATCGTGTGATTCCATCATTACATTAATAATTTGATTTTATTATTATGAGCAGACTATTTATAGCACTGGACACTTTAGGATTCTTGCAATATATGAACTTTAGGATTCTCTCAATATAATATGAATTTTATTTTAGCAATAATTCGTATGTTAGTTGATATGAATTGTTGGTGATGTATTATAAATGACATTACTGACGAGATAGACGATAAAATAACAATTTTATTAATTTTTATATAGATACCATATTTTTATATGGTTCTATTTTTATAACCACCACTAATATATAAACTTGGAGCCTTTGAATTTAAAATAGCATAAAAGAGCTGGTATGATAAATTATTTAAAAAATACGAGGTATTGCAAAAAGTTTTATTTAAATTTCTAGATTTATTTCTTCATGTGTTTAAAGTTATTACTTTTTCAGTTGTATCAGGTAGAAAAACATTGTGCGTGCGTGCGTGCGTGATATGTGTGCGTGCGTATGTATGTATATATAGGGATAATTAAAATAAATATTTGACTATATTACAAGCAAGTAAATTAGATGAAACTGATTAATATTGCAGGATAATAAATATGATGTAGGTGGTGGATACAAGTTTGACAGTCTTAGCGATTTAATAGAACACTATAAACGAAATCCAATGGTTGAAACAAGTGGAAGCGTTGTTCATCTTCGGTAAGGATTTTATATATTTTATTTTGTATTATTTTATGTATTTTTATATTTATTTTTATATTTTTACATTTTTATTTTTATATTTATATATACAATAATATATATGTTAAAATTATAGATATTGAAAACTTTACTTAAAATTTATAATACTTTGATTTATTCTATAGTATTTTTCAATTTTAGAGCATTACAATGTTTTTAATAAATTCAAATCATTAATTATTTATAGGCAACCATTTAATGCAACGCGTATTAATGCTAGTAGTATCGAAAGCAGAGTTAGACAATTACACAAAGAAAATGGTTGTTCCAATGGTTGGCTGTGTTGGAATGGAACTAGTGGAAGCAATGAGGATGGAGCAGGTCGTGGCAAAGGAAAGGCTGGTTTTTGGGAAGAATTCGAATCGTTGCAACAGCAAGAATGCCGGCATATGTTTTCAAGAAAAGAAGGTTTACGTTCAGAAAATCGTGCCAAGAATCGTTATAAAAACATTTTACCATTTGATCATACTAGAGTACGATTAAAAAACATAGTGTCTGATATTCCTGGAGCTGATTATATTAATGCTAATTACATAAGGGTAATATTATTTTATCGATATCTTTGATATATTTAGCATCTTAGAAATTAAGAATATCATTAAAAAGTTTTTTTAGCAAAGATGTTGAGCATTCATGATTTAATGCAATTTCTCAATTTTTCACATTAATATGTATTAAAAACAAGTTAAAAATCTAAAATTAAAACTAACTTAAACTTCAAAAAATTTATAGTTTTTAAAATGCTTATTAGCATCAAATTATTAACAGATTTCTAAGACGCTTATTTGCAGCAATAATATTAAATTACTTATCAATTTAATTTTTAATATTAGTACTCCAACTTCACTTTAGGATTGTGTTTCTCAAGTAACGATATATGATTAGGCAAAAATTTGCCATCTTACAAAAATCCTGTATTTAAATTTTTCATGACTTAACTGTATAAGATATTGAAATTTCTAGATAATGTTAATCTTGTTTTTTTACAAAAATATCAAATATTATTAGGAAAGTCATTTTTTGGAGATTAAATCTCGATTATTTTGGAAATTATTTCGCTTATCTGATGTGCTGAAATTTTTTTGCTTGCAACATCGTGTTTGCATCGTGTTCAAAAGTCTATAAAAAACATTTAGTCCTGTTTAATATAATTTTTTTTTTATTATGAACTAGTATGTCTTATTCTTTTCATTGAAAAATTGATTTTATATTAATCAAGGAATCTGAAAGAATAGTTCAGATTTTGGAGAGTATTTTGTATAGTATTTTAAGTATTTTGTATAGTATTTTGTAGAGTATTTTGTATAGTATTATAAAATTTGTATTATTTTTATACGAAAAAAATGATTTTATAGAACAAAGAAGGAGATGAAACAAGTACTACTGTTGATAGCGGTGGTGATGATTCATCATTTGGCAAATGTTACATAGCTACGCAAGGTTGTCTTCCGAATACTATACAAGATTTTTGGCACATGGTTTATCAGGAGAATACTCGTGTGATTGTTATGACTACTAAGGAAATAGAGAGGGGAAAGGTACGTGAATTCTAAATGCTCTTACAGAATGGAAAGCTAATTTTTTGAGACATTTTCTCTTTCATTTTCTTAGAACAAATGTGCGCGTTATTGGCCGGAAGAAGGAGAAAGTTCCGAATATGGTAACGAGTGGAAAGTGCGTGCTGTATCTCGAACTTCAACCGCTGATTATACACTGCGTGAATTTTTTTTGCAAGGAACCAAACCGGAGTTTTCCGAGTCCAGGAGAATTTATCATTACCACTTTCAAGTAATGTATCTTCATATAAATATATATTCATATTCTTAAAACAATGAATAAATATTAAAAATACTGGACAGGCGACTTCGCTCGGATGATCTTGATCTTGATATAATACATATTACCAAGGTCATGATCTTGAGTAACCTCCAACAAATTTTAATCGGTTATCCGTTAAAAAGTTATTATTAAAAAAAATTTAAGAAATAATCAGCTTTCATCAGTGTTAAAGAACATAATTTGCTTTATACATATATTACATATATAAGGGTGATTCAGACTCGCACATACATTCCTCATGAAAAAATGAGTCGAAAATGTTAATAGCAAATGTGATAGTTTTTAAACGATGAGCTCTAGAAGATGTCCAACTACAGGATATGAAATTCGCGCTATTAGGAGCGGCGGAACTAAGCGGCCGGCCGCGCGAACGCGGCTTTGATGCTGCTAAATGGCACGATACCGAATAAATAAAGGTTCGTGAAATCTCTTGAAATATTAACATTTACTGTGATATTCTTAAATTGATGAGTAATGTCAATTGCAAATGTGATGCAATGTTATTTACATCAGGATATCGATCATGTAACTTTTTTCCTAGAGTGGAAACGTGAAAAGTGAAAATTTTTGTATAAAAATATTCACTTTTCACATTTCATTTTAAAGAAAAAGTTATATGATCGATACTCAGTAAAAAGGATTTTTTTAGTTTTAAACACCGTTTAAAAACTATTGATATCACATTTTGTTATTGATATTTTCGATTCACTTTTTCATGAGGAATATATGTGTCGGTCCGTGCAGATGGCCTAGATCACCCTGTATAGATACAATATGTATTTCCAGAGGGATTCGATTTTTCACGAAAGCAAGATCCACCCTACCTCTTTCCTGCCTACAGACGATCGATTTTTCCCTAGGCAAGAGGAGAGATGGGGTGGACCTCATATCTCTTTTACCTTTATTCCGTTTTTTGGTATAAAAGAAGAACATTATTATTAAATTACACAGCAGAATATATGTAAAATATATAGTAAAATATATGAGTACAAACTTATCTTTTTAAAAAAGGTGAAAAGAGGCGCTAAGACGTGCTTCTCGAATAAAACTTAAGTGTCCAACCCAAGTAGTAATAGTTTTAATTCCTCTTCAAAGATATTCTTATTGAAGGTCTTCTTATTCCAACTCAAGTAATAGCAGCTTTAATTCTTTGTCAAAAATTACTCTTCGAAGAAAACTATACCAAATTAAAAATTAAAACCCAAATGTTACAGTCTTAACTAATCAAGTTCAATTCTATAAAATTAAACAAATCTAATCGATACTATTTTTGTTATTTACTTAATTCTAATATGTATTGATAATGATATGTATTATTTGTATAAAATATTTAATATTAACAACTGACATTAAGTTAAATTTCATAAAATTTTATGTATGATTCGTATAAAAGATTTGATATCAATAACTAGCGCTGAATTAAATTCTATAAATTAAGAATATAATTCAAGTGATACGGTCTTTAATTTTTATTGATAAAATTAAAGAACTTTTACTATTAAATAATAATGTAAAAAAATGAAGGACATACAAGAGTCAAATTTAAAATCTTAACATATGAAATATAAAACGTTTAATTATATTCATAAGATGTAAGTTATGAATATTACAATATACATATATTACATGTTCCGGTATCATGTGCCGATTGTGCCATTCTCAGATATTTTGAGTAGACGCAGTAACAATAAATATAATTATTAAATGTTAGAGTTGACGCAGAGAAAATCGAGATATGTAAGATGAAGCCTGATAACTGATACGTAGAGAGAACGAAATTGCTCGCAAGCGGTTGAAAGACTGGTTGTTAGAGAATTTCCAAATGTTCTATTAGAATAGAATTATAAATTAAAATAAATAGAAATATCGTCACTCTTCGAAATGGCAATATAATTATCCTTCACATGATTTGTATCCGATGCTCGTCAAAATGATTAAGATAGTCAATATAATTAAATAATAAATACTAGTAAAAAGTGTAGATATCGGAAATAAAAATATCTAAACTGTCAGTTATGAAAAAGTTAAAGTTAAAAATATATAAAAATATATAAAATGTCATACAAGAATTAAAATTTTATTGGCTTATAATGATTACGGTAATCTAACGCTAACTGAGAAGCTTATAGTTAAAACATAAACTTAATACTGCGTGATGTCTTGTTTACGATTAATATGTAAGCTTTATCAAGGCCTTCTGTATCTCTCTGTAAATTAATGCTGTATTTCTGTTTCTTGATATTGAATAGTTTCGAAATCAAACATTTTTTATAGCAAGGTTCCTCATCTACAATTTTAATATTCTCTCAGTCAAAATCATGCCCAAGATGCAATCTGTGTTTAGATTATCACAAAATGAGCAGACGTATTTCAAAGAATGCGATGTTCGGCAATTTTTTTTTACTTTTTTTTTAATTGTCTGTCCCATATATGAAACATCGCAATCTTTGCACATGATTTTGTAGACTACATTGCTCTTAGATAAATGGGGGAGGGGATCTTTATGGACTTTAATAAATTTCTGTAATTTATTGAAATTATAAAAAAAAATTTTGATGTTTCTACTGTTAAATTGGTTGAATTTTACCGTAATAGAAGAGATGAACGGAACTGTAAACCATCAGATTCGATCGGTTGAATTATCAGATTGGAAAGACCTTGTACTTTTGTTTTTCGTCGCAGAAAAATCTTTCGAATTCTTTTATTAATAGTATCAAAAATGAATTTGAGCGAATAATCGTTCCCAAGTAAGATGTTAAAATTTTAAGTTTCTTGTGTGATTTACGTCATCCGATAATAAAAATATTTCATCTACTAAGTCTATAATGGTATCTCTTTTTTGAGATAGCGGATGATTGGAATAAAAATTCAAATATCTGTCAGACAACCTTTGCTTATGATCAATTAAAGTTAAGAATTTTTCTTTTTCTTTAATGATGACATAAAAAAATTAATGATGACTAAAAAATTTAATGAATCGTCTCCAACTTTTAAGTGAACTGAAGACAAGGATGAAACGAATTAAAACATTTAAGTAAAGAATCAATCAATTTGAGATGACGGAACCGCAGTGCATAAATCGTCCACATAATGATAATAAAAAAGTAACTGGTTATTGAAAGACAGCAATACACTATTTTTAATCTTTGCAGCATCAAGTTAGCAATGATGAGTGACAACGGAGAGCCCATGGGTATGTCAAAAGTCTGTTTATATAGAGGAAAGCCCTCTATTATGAAATAGGTGCCTAATAAGATAGCGGCGTTTCTGCTAAAGTAATAAACGCTATTTATTGGTTCCAATTTATTGCTCTTGGATTGAAAACTATTTAGTAGAAAATTCACTAAAATTCAATTAGATCATGACCAATATGAACTTGGCGCTCAACTTTATCAAAAATAAAAATGAATACTGCAGGCCATTTGTACTTCGTTTGTACTTGTTTGTACCGATCATTATTTCGTTTGTACCTCAAACAGTTAAACAAAAAGTGAAAAATAAGAAATGGCCAGCGCGCAACTTTAAGATTTTTTAATTTCATTTATGCCATTCGAAAGAGAATCATTTGTACCCGTTTGTACCTCTCCTACTTTCGTTTGTACCTCGAAAGGTTTGGAGATACAGCGCGTTTCAGTTTTTGCGCGACTTCTGTAAAACAAACTTAGCCAATTTTTATATCTTGGTCCCATTTCGATATCTTGAAAATTGGCTAAGTTTCTCCGAACCCTTTGAGGTACAAACGAAAGTAAGAGAGGTACAAACGGGTACAAATGATTTTCTTTCGAATGCCGTTGATCCCATTTCGATATCTTTAAAATTGGCTAAGTTTGCTATATAGGGATTGCGCAAAAAATGAAACGCGCTGTATCTCCGAACTCTTTGAGGTACAAATGAAAGTAGGAGAGGTACAAACGGTTACAAACGATTCTCTTTCGAATGGCATAAATGAAATTAAAAAATCTTAAAGTTGCGCGCTGGCCATTTTTTATTTTTCACTTTTTGTTTAACTGTTTGAGGTACAAACGAAATAATGATTGGTACAAACAAGTACAAACGAAGTACAAATGGCCTGCAGTATTAATATATTTTTATTTTTGATAAAGTTGAGCGTCAGGTTCACATCGGTTAGATCATGCCTGTATGCATTGTAAAACAAGATTTTAGAATTTGGATGTCTTCAAGATGAGCATTTAAACCTTATTTATTATTTCATAAATAAATATTTGGCAATAAATTTTTCATGTAGTGATAGAGTAAGGTTGTACTAATAGAAAAATACGGGATATATTGAATTGTTTAATTACAGAAGTTAGTAAAATTATAAGGCAAAGTCTCGTAATATGAAATATTCAAGATATTCCTAATATGAAATAACTCTCTTATGTTATAGTGAAAATCGTTACTAAAGTATAAATGTTATTGTAGAATAATAAAAAGACAATTGGAATGAATGTCGAATACCTACATCTGTTTGTGATGCTTGATTCCAACTACTCTGAAAATAAGTTCTGAGTATAATCTATCGCATTTTTTCGCGCTTATTTTTCGCGCATGCTGGCTGTGTTTATTTGTATTTTAGAAATAAAGTTTTTGAATTGCAATACTGATATACTTTGTATTTTATATCGATTTTTTTTGTATCGATTTCTCGGAGCATCTCATATTAGGAGAACAATTTTTTTAAACTATATATATATATATATATAATATACTAAATAGTAAATAAAAACTAAAAAAAATAAGTATTTATAATTAGTTAATGCATTGA
>NW_012130093.1:1406915-1412170 GCF_000143395.1 Atta cephalotes | reverse complement strand
ATCTCATATTAGGTAGAACAATTTTTAAACTTAATATATATATATATATATAATATCTAAATGTAATAAAACTAAAAAAAAATAGATTTATAATTGTAATGCATTGCAAAATAAAAAAAATACAAAAATAAGAAAATTATATAATAAATTTGTATGATACAAATATTATACTGTAAATTATTTTAATTAACATCTACAGCATATGATGCTTGTTTTCCTAGATTTCTTGCGTTTTAATAAATTATTAGAATTGCATCACATAAAACGCAGATTTCTAGTTAAAATGAAAGCAATTCAGCATATATACATATCACTAAGTATTTAAGCGAGACTGACGAAATTGATATGTTTACAGGTATGTGTATATGATTTTAGTTAATGGTTTATCTCTCATTGCATTGTTGTTTTATTTCCGGTTTTGTTGCTGGTGGACTTTATAACAGCAATTTTGCTGATGCCTAACCATTTGCAAGCTATTAATGTATTTTATTTTATGTTATGTCTACTATAGTCTATTGTATCATATTTTGTGTCTATTACTCTGTTAACATATAGTCTTTCTCATGAAGCTTCGCAATAAACTAAATTAAACTAATTAAACTGAACTAATCATGATTTCTATCTCTTTCTCTGATCCATATTTCAGCTATTCGAACATTTAAATGACCCTAAAGAGAGAAAAAGAAAGAAGTGAGATAGAAGTTTAAATGACATTACTGGATATACTTATTTATTTCGCGCATGCGCACTTCATTTTGGACAACATAAAATCAGGAGAGTTGCATTACTGTATATACTGTGGTCAAATTAATGACACTATCTTATATCCCCCTCAAAGCCATATAATTTTTTGTCTGAAACATTTTTTTCTAAGATTAAAAATATTGGGAGTATAAATTAGTTCGGTCCATTTTTTGTGCATTTATTTCAAAACAAAATGAATGAACAGATCAATTAAAGTATTATCCATTGCTGCCTACTACTTTTTCCTATCTTTCAGGCAATTTTCTAATTCCATCTTGAAAAAATGATTCATCTTTGGAGGCGATCCAATTTTGGAGCCAATTTTCGATTTCTGCGAAAGAAATGAACCGGTGACTTGCTGCACCCTTCGGAACAACCAGTAATTAGAAGGAGCAATGTCCGGAGAATACAGCGGGTGCAGTAAAACATCCCATTTAAGCGTTTCCAAATATTTTTTTAGTGACATGAGGCCGAGCGTTGTCATGAAGAAGAATAACTTTATCATGTCTTTGCTCGTATTCCGGCCGTTTTTCTCGCAATGTATGACTCAAACGAATCAATTGTAGCCGATTCCGATCGTCCGTAATGGAATCGCCAGGTTTCAGCAGCTCATAGTAAACAAGACTCTTTTAATCCCACCAAATACAGAGCATGATCTTTGAATGTTCGGCCGTGCTGTTGATGTTGAGGTCGATGGCCGGGCTTAGCGTAGTATTTTTTCTTCTTGAAGTTGTTGTAGAATATCCATTTCTCATCCAGTCACAATCCGATGCAAAAAATCTTTTCTCTGTTGTCTTTGAATCAGCTGTTCGCAAGTGAAAAATCGCCTTTCAATGTCTCTCGATTTCAATTCATAAGGTATCCAATTTCCTTGTTTTTGAATCATTCTTATGGCTCTCAATCATATAGAAACGGCTTGTTGAGTTACCTCCAATGATTCTGCAAGCTCCTCTTGCGTTTGACTCTAATCTTCTTCGAGTAATGCCTTTAATTCTTTGTCTTCGAATTTTTTTTGGCTATCCAAAGCGAGCTTGTCTTCAACGCTGAAATCTCCATCCTTGAAACGTCAAAATCATTCCCTACATGATTTATCAGTTGGAGCAGTGTCACCATAAACTTCGACAAGCAACTTCGATGGGTTTCAGTCGCACTTTCCTTCCAATTAAAGCAGAAAATTAAAACCTCCCGTAAATGCTGCTTGGTTAACACAAAATTCGACATTTCAAACACAGTAAAAATCAAGGTTTTTATATGAAACTCAAAGCGATATAAACTGAATATTATTAACAGATATTTAACCTCTCTGAAACCGCCAAAATCAGTTGTCACTATGAACTATTCACAACAGCTGGAGCTATCTTTAGGAAAACGGACCGAACTAATTTGTACTCCCAATAAAAAAGTTATTTGGAGTGAGACATTAAAATGGGACATTCCTGTATGTGTACTATATATATATATTAGGTGTACAACTTTGCTTCCGCCGTTTTTTTCCGAAATTCGAGGCTTTATTATAAAAAACTGATTATACATTTATGATTCAAAGTATTGTCCATCGCTGGCCACTACTTTTTCCCATCTTTCGGGTAGCGTACGAATCCCGCATCGAAAAAACTGGTCATCTTTTGAGGCTATCCACGAATCGATCCAATTTTTTACTTCTTCATAAGACCGGAAGTGCTGGTCAGTCAGGCCGTGTGCCATTGATCGAAACAAGTGATAGTCAGAGAGAGCGTCTGGAGAATACGGCGGGTGGGGTAGAGCTTCCCATTTCAACGTTTCCAAGTATGTCTTGACCACTTTTGCAACATGGGGTCGAGCATTGTCATGCTGCAAAATCACTTTATCGTATCTCTCGTTGTATTGCGGCCATTTGTCTTTCAATGCTCGGCTCAAACGCATCAATTGCGTTCGATACCGATCGCTGTGATTGTTTCAGTCGGTTTTAACAGTTCATAATACACTACGCCGAGTTGGTCCCACCAAATACAGAGCATGACCTTGGAGCCGTGAATATTCGGTTTGGCCGTCGACGTGGAAGCATGGCCGGAAACTCCCCATGATTTTCTGTGCTTGGGATTATCGTAATGAACCCATTTTTCGTCCCCAGTCACAATGCGATGCAGAAATCCCTTCCTTCTTTGCCTTTCAAGCAGCTGTTCATAAGCAAACAAACGCCGTTCAACATTTCTCGGCTTCAATTCGTACCCAATTTCCTTGCTTCTGAATCATTCCCATGGCTTTGAGGCGTTTTGAAATGGCTTGTTGAGTCACTCCCAATGATCGTGCGAATTCTTCTTGATTTTGACACGAGTCTTGCTTAAGTAATGCCTCCAATTCTGCATCTTCGAAAACCTTCTCTCTTCCACCACCGGTCTTCGACGTCAAAATCCGTTCTTGAAGCGTTGAAACCACTCACGACACGTTCTTTCACTAATAGTGGCCTCACCATAAGTATTTGAGAGCATTCGATGAGCCTCAGCCGCAGATTTCTTCATATTGAAGCAAAAAACCTCCCGCAAATGACGAAAATTTGGCTCGTAAACTGACATTTTCAATCGAGAATAACTTTATGATGCAGACACAAATCGACTAATGTTTCTATGGGGTTATGTTGACAGATGCCCAAGTTTATTGTATGACGTCTATGATTTATTTATTTCGACCACCACTTACCGCTAAAGCTATCTATAGGAAAACGTTATATATATATAACTGCGCGCCGAATTGGTTTTCCAGACTTAAACGCAATTAAACTATTGTAGTAATATCACGAATTAAATTGACAAGTAATTTTAATAATTTGATGCTTACTCAAATATTTTATTAGAAAGATGATAATATACTGAAAAATGCCTATAATTTCATTTCCGATCTCCTTTTATTAAATATTAAGTTATAAACAAATGGAGATCGATGTCGAATAGATCGCTTTATCATTATCATCTTCCAGCTTTGTTAACAATTGTAGTTTTGTTTTCGTTCGATCTATTTTTGTTATATATTATATTATATTAAATTATAAACAAATGGAGATCGAGTCAAAAATCGCTTTGTTTATCATTTTCTAGCTTAATTACCAATATCAGCGTATAATTTTGTTTCCTTCTTTTGTTAAATATTAAGTTACATTATATAGATATAAGTACAAAATGCAGAGAATGGCTACATTCGATATTGGCAGTGTTTCCGAAACTATGCAGCACTAAATCACTTTTTGTACCAGCACTAGCTCTTGCGCCAAAATGTCCAACAGTACATCCTGGCTGGACGTTGAACATGAACAATATAATGGACGAGTTCAAGACGATAAAGCGGTTAGGCATGCAATTGAATATGATTGGTTGGATCTTTAAGTAACAATTTGCTCGGCGAGCAAGTTTAGCCGCATTGATAACTTGAACGCGCCCAATGATAATGACAATAACGACGATGTATCTTTAAAAGTTTCACTTTAAGACTTTGCGTCGCAATATCTCTGCTCGTAGGGCACGTAAAAAAAAAACACTTTTATTATACAATTCGAGTGGAAGCTATCGATTGAGTATATATAGAATTTGATCGGTTCAGCCATTATTGAGATTCAGTAATCTCAATTTCCCGCAACTTGCGTAAAGGAACACTGTCGCTGCGCTTATCTTAGCACCGATACACTATCGTGCCTCCTAATATTTTTTATGTTCAAAAATTACATTCCTTTTATAAAAATTATTTTATTAGTAACATTTTAATGATTGATAAAACTTGTCGAAGGTTAATCAAGATCATAATCTTGATAATATATCAAGATCAAGATCATCGAAGCGAGGTGCCTTGTTCGATATAGTTGTATACCGAATAAATTTCTAACAAGTTATTAATTCGAGTGATATTTTATTCTTTATTTGCATATTGAAAAAAAATTTATGAAGTGTATTTTAATTAACATTATGTAATTAAATATAATCAACATATTCTGTGTAATGAATTGTATAAAATAAGATCAGAATTAAATTTTTATATTTGATTTAAGGCGTGGCCTGATCACGGTGTTCCATCAGATCCTGGTTGTGTACTGAACTTTTTACATGATGTAAATGCCAGGCAAGAATCAATTGCGGCATCTTTAGTTCCAAAAGATCAGGATGAACCATGCATAGGACCAATTCTTGTTCATTGTAGTGCTGGAATTGGCCGGACTGGCACATTTATTGTTATCGACATGATTTTAGATCAAATTAAACGCCATGGTAAGTATAGAGACAATTAACCTTCACCCATATATTTTTTTAGCACTTATTAAAGTTCCTGAGTACTCAGTTAAGAACTTTGCGTAGACGGTGGTAGCACAGAATCAGACGGCAATCTGACGAAATCAATAACCACACACACACACACACGCACGCACGCACGCACGCACGCACGCACGCACGCACGCACGCACGCACGCACGCACGCACGCACGCACGCACGCACGCACGCACGCACGCACGCACGCACACACACACACACACACACACACACACACACAC
>NW_012130093.1:1398904-1404534 GCF_000143395.1 Atta cephalotes | reverse complement strand
CACGCACGCACGCACGCACGCACGCACGCACGCACGCACGCACACACACACACACACACACACACACACACACACACACAACGAGTTCATATCCGTGTGCTCGCCTTTGGTGCGCCGAAAGCGAAGACAGTGAGTCGTCCTTCTCGCTTTAGTCGTGTGTTTCAATTGACCGAAAATGCTTTCTCAGTAATCTCTAGGTCGCTCTGAGTGTATATCAATAAGGGGCGAAGGGCATTCTAAATAACATAAGTTCTAATAAATTGTAATAATAGTATATTCATTCCATTAATCCAGAATAGTATAGATTATATATCCCCTTATATATTCCGCATGATATATCCCCTTCATAAACTCGAATATCAAGAAGTTCGTATGATCGAGCTCGTAAAATATGAGATTGAAATGTTGGAGATTTCAAGATTAAATCTTGTTTTTTTTTTGTCTTTTTTCAGTTTCTTTTCCGAAATACGTAATCAAGTTAGTAATAAATGTATATTAGATCAAATATTTTTATATAATTTTTGAAACAATTTATGTATGGAAATTTTAAAACAAGTGTAGAAAAAAAATCATTTTGATTTCCAATTGACAAATAAAAAATTATTTATAATTTTATCATATAATATTATAATAATTTATAATATTATTATCATCAATCCATATATGAATAAGAAAGAGAAATCATAACAATTTATAATTATATTCTCTTTTTGACCTAATAATGTTTATTATTAACTTGATTACTTAGATTATTTCGGAAAAGAAACTGAAAAGAAGGCAAAAAAAGCAGGATTCGATCTTGGGATCTCCAGTGTTCCAATCTTATTGCACTCGACCACATGAATTTTTTGCTATTTGAGCTTATGAAGCAGGTATATAACGCGCATCAAAAATCATAAACAATCAAATATCTCGTAAACTGTTGCGTTTTGACATGATTTATACTATTCTGGATTAATAAAAGAGGTATACTATTACTACAATTTATTAAAATTTACTGTTATTTAGAATACCCCTCGCCTCTTGCTGATATACGCCGAGCGGCTGAGATTGCCAAGAAAGCAGTTTTGGTCGCTAGAAACAAAAATTAGAACGAAAAGGACCGCTCTCGTTTGCTCTTGGCGCGCTGAAAACGAGAACATGCATGTATATGGGTTCGTGCTTATGTGTGTTTTAAAGCGATCTTGCCATTTAAATTTATCCAAATTGTCTTTATCTACAAATGACATGTAACATAAATTAAGGTGTCATTCTTTGCTTCTAACATCACAATTCCAACATGGCCTCGGCGATTATTCAGAATTACTCAGGAGCCTTAAGATGATTGTATCGCAAACTTATAACTTTTGATTTATAATTTTTTTCAACTTTTTTTAGATTTGTTTGAAGCTTTTACTATTTTAAGATAATGATATTCTTTATACATACGTATCATTTTAAGGAAGGGGGGAAGTAACTAGACATATTCAAAAGATAATTGCATTTGAAGTTAGTTTGAACATGTGCTAGACAAGAAGCGACAGCACAGTTTCAATTATATGCAAAAGCGGTATTTAGAAATTCGCTCAAAGACTAAAGGACTATAGATAAATATAATACGAATCTCCTAAATCGAAGAAAATGGAGAGAGTAATTAAGCAAATATTAATTATAAAACCTTACAGAGTTACTGTACTACTTCACTAATATCTATTTCGCTTATTAACTCAGTCTCCGGCGCACAGTGGGGAAATAAAAATTACTTGTATGACAAATATGTGTTAAGTGTATACAGGAGTCATTTATCCGCTACACAGCAAAAAAATGATGTCCACTGCTGGGCTTTCATAGGCATCTTCCTCCATCTCACAATTTTTTTAGAAGTAGAATGTCTGTATTTACTTGTTTTCAAAATATCCATAATTTTAAAAATCACCTAGATACAAATAACCCCCCATATATACGGTGAGAGTTAAGCTCTTGTATAATTAAAGACGCTAAATATATTTACTAAATATATTTGGCATATAATAATATCAATGGCATATTACTAATGACAATCTTTTATGATTTATTGTGAAATGATTATTAATTTACTTTTTATGATATATATTATTTATTATAATATACATTAATAACGTATTATTTAATTTTTTATTTAGGACTGGATTGTGAAATTGATATTCAACGTACAGTACAGCGAGTACGTGCGCGAAGATCAGGAATGGTCCAAACAGAGGCGCAATATAAATTTGTCTATCTTGCTGTTCTACATTATATTGAGACTGTGTCTCAACGAATGCAAGCAGAACAGGTACTAAATTTTATTATCATGTTATAACATAAACAATTATAGACATATATGGGGCGTTCTCTGTTAAATCAGCCACTCCCTCCTGTCCATTTCAATTTTTGAGATAAAATTCTTTAAAAGGGCTTAAAATTTTCCTTAAAAATATTTATGTTTCGATGCTGTACGTTTTCGAAAATTCAAAATGGCAGACCCAAAATAGAGATTGGAATGACAAAAGACACATTGAAAAAAATGAATGATATGAATAAACGTGCACGATGTGATATAGAGGTCTGATCTGTGTGCGTATCAAAACGAAAAATTACGTTGAAATCAATCCTTTTTCACGATATCCAGTGGTTATCAAGAATTTGCGTATAAAATTTCAAATTATCGAAAATTAATTTTCTTAGTATTGCTTATAAGGTAATATAAAGCTTCAACACTTATTAAATTATATTATTATCTTGTAGAAATTCTAAATTGTTTTTAACGCATAATAATATTCCTACCGTAGATTTTTTCGCGATATCCTTTGTCGGGAAAAGAATGATTGAATTATAATTTGAAATTTTGTCGCGCGTATGCACACGAATCAGATCTCTACATCGTGCACGTTTTATTCATGATGTCATTAATTTTTCCAATGTCATTTTTTATTCTAGTCGTCATTTTGAGTCCACCATTTTGAATTTTCAAAAACGTCATATGGCATCGAAAAATAGACATTTCAAGGAAAATTTTAAGTTCTTTTAAAGAATTTTATCTCAAAAATGGAAATGAGCAGAGGGGTGGCCGATTTAACAGAGAACCCATACATATTTTTTAATTAATTTGTTTTTTTTATAGAAATCACTTCAGTTAGGTAGAGAATACACCAACATTCGTTACAAAAGCGAGACGAACGCTTCCACGACTGCTGTTGTGAACGAAACTTCTACTCTCACTTATACGCTAACAATCCCTCCAACATCACCACTCAATTATGGTTTGAGGCCAAAGTAATTTTTTTTCGGTTCCATCGGTTTCGTGTATATTCGAGAAAGCAAAGAAGAGGCTTTGTTATTCTTTTGCTCTCTCTCTTTCTCTTTCTATCTTCTATTTCTCTGTTACTATAAGTAATATTACAAGGAGAACGTAATACATATTCTGAGATTTGCAGAAATGTATTTTGCCAAGAGATTGACTTTTGAATTTTGCCTCTCTTATTAAATTTCTTTTTATTGACACTTTTTTTGTGTACGTACTCATGATATTTTTTAAATAGTTGGATCGTGAATATTCACATATTATACAAAAAATATATACATAAGTTGTAGAAAAAAAAAAGCTTATATGTTTATCAAGCTATAATCTTTTAAATTGGAATCACGCCATATTTGATTTCTTGAATGACAAGCATGTATACTGCTATGTTTTATGCTTGCTAGAATAGTTCATTGAGCGCAGCATGCTGATATGCATCAAAAAGGCGGAAAGTCCTTATACTAACATGATATATCTTTCCATATACTGCTGTTAGCGTTATCTTGTAAGCCTGATGTCACATTATCAATAGTAAATAAGCAGTGAAAAAATTGATCGAATGGGATCTTGAATTTGGAATCTTTTGTTCTCGTACCCCTAACACTAAGTATGCATGGATACTCCGCTGCACTTGACATTCCGTTCTATCTACATAAAGAAAAATGAAATTTGAAACGTAATCGAGATTCAGATTCGATTGATCTCTTATCGAGATATACGCGAACTTTCTAATCAACAATACTTTTTATTGCTTGAATTTAGTATTTCTTATGGATTATTTCATAGCTTATTTCGTAGCTTATTTCGTTGCATCACTTAAATGATTAAGAACAGTCATATGAGCAGATTATTCAACAAAACGTTTTTTATTTTGCAATTATTTATATTGGAAGTTTTTCTTCGCGCTGATTGGAGTATACTTTTAGAAGACTGATCCTATCTTAGCAAACAAGCTGTTTTCCAACTAGAACACAGAATACTTACACTATGTTCCATTGTGTAAGATACTTGTTAGAACACAGTTTAGTTTCGTAGTGTAACATCAGAATGCATTGTAGTTTTCTTATTCTTATAATTATATTTAGCGTATCAATAGATTTATGATTCTTATTTAAACTTAAGTATTAGGTGTACAACTTTGCTTCCGCCGAATTTTTCCAAAATTCGAGGCTTTATTGTAAAAAATTGGTTATACATTTATGATTCAAAGTATTGTCCATCGCTGGCCACTACTTTCTTCCATCTTTCGGGTAGCGTACGAATCCCGCGTCGAAAAAACTGGTCATCTTTTGAGGCTACCCACGAATCGATCCAATTTTTTACTTCTTCATAAGACCGGAAGTGCTGATCAGCCAGGGTCAACCGTGTGCCATTGATTGAAACAAGTGATAGTCAGAGGGAGCAACGTCTAGAGAATACGGGTGGGGTAGGACTTCCCATTTCAACGTTTCCAAGTATGTCTTGACCACTTTCGCAACATGGGGTCGAGCATTGTCATGCTGCAAAATCACTTTATCGTGTCTCTCGTTGTATTGCGGCCGTTTGTCTTTCAATGCTCGGCTCAAACGCATCAATTGCGTTCGATACCGATCGCCTGTGATTGTTTCAGTCGGTTTTAACAGTTCATAATACACTACGCCGAGCTGGTCCCATCAAATACAGAGCATGACCTTGGACGTCAAAATCACCGTTCTTGAAGCGTTGAAACCACTCACGACACGTTCTTTCACTAATAGCGGCCTCACCATAAGTATATATTTGAGAGCATTCGATGAACCTCAGCCGCAGATTTCTTCATATTGAAGCAAAAAATTAAAACCTCCCGCAAATGACGAGAATTTGGCTCGTAAACTAACATTTTCAATCGAGAATAACTTTATGATGCAGACACAAATCGACTAATGTTTCTATGGGGTTATGTTGACAGATGCCCAAGTTTATTGTATGACGTCTATGATCTATTTATTTCGACCACCACTTACCGCTAAAGCCATCATATAGGAAAACGGCGGAAGCAAAGTTGTACACCTAATATAATTTTTTAAATCAAGTAACAAGAAGTACAGGACTCTTAATTTAAAAAAAATAATACGAAGATGTGAAGGACACATAAGAGTAAGTTAGTAAAACAATTAAGTATGTATAAAAGATCTATAATATGATATATTAATTGTATAAAAATTCTAGAGATTACGTTTGACTTCTTTTGTTTTGGCTTCTTCATTCTTCATGAGTCATCTTTAGATACTTGATACAGATGTGCAGTCAATATATTATTTAAGATATAGACGATACTACTTCAAAGTTGGCCAACGAACGGATGGAACATTCC
>NW_012130093.1:1397644-1398724 GCF_000143395.1 Atta cephalotes | reverse complement strand
TTTTTTTAA
The DNA here is from genome assembly GCF_000143395.1 of Atta cephalotes. Classification (NCBI taxonomy): domain Eukaryota; kingdom Metazoa; phylum Arthropoda; class Insecta; order Hymenoptera; family Formicidae; genus Atta; species Atta cephalotes. Next base: position 1,398,715 of record NW_012130093.1, on the reverse strand, counting down.
ATCAAGTAACAAGAAGTACAGGACTCTTAATTTAAAAAAAATAATACGAAGATGTGAAGGACACATAAGAGTAAGTTAGTAAAACAATTAAGTATGTATAAAAGATCTATAATATGATATATTAATTGTATAAAAATTCTAGAGATTACGTTTGACTTCTTTTGTTTTGGCTTCTTCATTCTTCATGAGTCATCTTTAGATACTTGATACAGATGTGCAGTCAATATATTATTTAAGATATAGACGATACTACTTCAAAGTTGGCCAACGAACGGATGGAACATTCCAAACAATTGAGAAGATTGTTCGCATATCGTTTGCAGGTTTATAATTTTATCAGAATTGGCGATTTTTGAAGGTTTTATTGCAAAATGAATAGGCTATCAAATAACTTTTTGAAAAGTTGGTACATTGATATATTTTATCCGCTCCTACTTAGCTTTTTACAATATCGAGCAATATAACATCGTGTTTCCTGTGTACGTTGTTGAAAAATCATAACGGTTGCAAAACTACTTGTGTTCTGCTGAACGTAGCTATTCAGCGTCTTTAGAATAAGAACAATTCTAATTTTGTAGTTATTTGTCAAACGTTGGACTGCATGCATCAAAATAAGCATAGCAGTATGCATGTATGCTTATCATTCAAGAAATCGAGCATACATGTGATTCCAGCTTTATTTTTATAGAAATGAATCATTTACAAATATTTACTGGCATATTTCATTTTTTTTGCTTACATTTGTTGCCATGTATAAGTCTTGACAAGACAATAATAAAGATAATATTTAAAACTTTATTTATTAGATATTTACTTTATTCAATGAAGACTCAAACTTAATTATAATTTTATTAAAATTGAAATTCTATTATAGAGATTTGAACTTTTTTTTTAGTCAATATTCGAAATCCGAATTATTCGTGGAGATATATTTGATTGTTTAGCAAACACTCAGACTCTTTTAAAGGAAATATGAGTCAGGATAGAGTCATAAGTTTCAAGATTACGCCTACAGGGATATTTCATATATATATATATATATATATATATATATATATATATATATATATA
>NW_012130093.1:1378744-1397272 GCF_000143395.1 Atta cephalotes | reverse complement strand
GAGAGAGAGAGAACATGGTACCATATAGCATTGATTTATGGGTTTATTTTTACAGAATTTTGTGAAATTGAGTTTTACAATCACTCAATCGTTTTATTACATGGGCTGAAAAGTTCCGGGATTTTTAATGAAAACAAGCGTTTTTTGGACAAAGTTATATTTATTCCTCAACATAGTTGCCTTCGAAGGCGATATACTTGGTACAGCGATTTTCCAACATTTCGATGCCCTTTCTGTAGTACGAAACGTCCAAATCTTCGAAATACGCCTCGGTTTCCGCGATGACTTCCTCATTCGATGTGAATTTCTTTCCCTGTTGCCACCGCTTGAGGTTTGGGAACAGATAATAGTCGCTGGGGGCCAAGTCTGGAGAATACGGTGGGTCAGCAACCAATTCGAATCGTAATTGCTCCAATTTGGCTCCATCGCTTTCAAGGACGTGTGTGACAGTGCGTTATCGTGATGGTACAGAACGAAGGCGAAAGTAGCGCCACTTAAACGATTGTAGTTTGTAAACGAATGAACAAAATGTCATGAAACTTCATACATAAACTAATGACAGATGAACCTCTCGAAATGAATCATGTTCATTTTCTAGTGACGCCACGTATTGAAAAATCTCGGGACTTTTCAGCCCATGTAGTATTTACAAGCGATATTTACCAGCGATGAATAGCCATAAAGCCCCAAACACAATGCGAGACAACAGCGATAAGAATAGTAATAGAAATGTTATAGAAATAAACGATATATAATTGTTGCCTCCCGTTGCACAATGCCGCAAAAGAAGTAAAAAATACCAACCAATCTGATTTTGTATATAGGCTGTAATATATTGAGGATATCTGAGGAGAAATGATCACAGCTGTCTGGTTGATAATACTTTATTTTCTACGTATATATAACTGTTCGCAAGACAAGAAGCAAGGACTACAGCGCTGCGCGGCGATGATCGACTACCGCCATGAACGCAACGCTCTCAAGAGCGGGCACGCAACCAACGCCACATACTCCCCCCCTTCCCCCAGAGTTAATATATATATACAGTTTTGCGAATAATCTTAAGATTAGGTGTATTTGACATAAAAATGCTTAAAGATTAAAGTTTACAATAGAATGCGTTCGGCTGGAATCGTGACGTCAGAAGCGAGGAATGACACGTTAATTTATGTGGCGTGCCATTTTTAAATAAAGATTTGGATTAAACGAAATGACGAGATCACTTTAAAATACTTGTAAAAATCGATGAAAACTGTCTTTTTCTCCCTTGACAGTTAATAAATGGTCGTAAAATGTAAAGAGCCTATATCCGGGCAGATACACATGACAGCTGTTGAAACGAGTAAAATATACGCTTTTACATATAAAATTCCAAGAACTTTAGTTTTCATTGATAATTACGACTTTGATAAGTACGAGACAAGTCACATTTTCACGATTAGGAGGATTAGATTAAATAATAACGAAATAGCACGCAATATAAATTTCGTCGTCACTTTTCCACGCCTATAAGTTCGGCCATTTATCGTGGTGCTGTAACACATAACAAGTACAAGCCTATGTCGTGTGATCGCCTGCGGCGCATTGAGAGTGAATGAGACAGCAAATTCTTTTTCCCACTAGTAGCTTCTTTCAAGTGATCGAAAATGCTTTCTCAGCAATCTTGGCCGCTCGGCGGCCCTAGGCATCAATAAGAGGCGGGGAGCATCCTAAATAATATATAAGTTTTAATAAAGTGTAATAATAATATCCTCTCCTTAATCCAGAATAATATGAATTATGTTAAAACGCAACATTTACGAGATATTTAATTGTTTATGATTTTTCATGCGCGTTATATAATACTTCTCCTTCATAAACTCGAGTAGCAAGAATATTTCAAAAGAAGTAGAATTTTACCGAAAAAAAATTATAAATCAGCATTTCTTTTCAAAAAAGAGTCTCGAAAGACCATCAGAAAAGAAATGCGTATGTTCGAGATTCGAGACTTGTGAAGAAAATATGCGAAAAAAAATCGAACAGTCGCAAAAAACGTTTTTCATTTATAATATAAAACGAAAAATATTGATTCTATGAAAAAGAATCGGTATAAAAAATATATGTATTTGAAATAACTATAAAATAAGACATGGAACATTAAGATCGATCTATTAGTTCAGTAGAAAAAAAATTAAAAAAACATTGAAAAAGGCTTTTTTTTCGCTCGCTCTCTGTTCATTGAGAAATGCAAAGCTTTGAAATCCTTGTAAAATGTAGCCCTCGTAATGACGAACAAATCTAACCCTGAACAAGCCTGAAAATGTTATTAATTTTTTTGACAAAATTCTTGACAAAAAGTCTTTTGTTCACTAAAAATCTGTCTACGAAAAACTTAATCTTAAACTTAATTTCTCCATCTGAGCGGTCGCACAGCAATTTACAGAGATTTTGCTTCTTCAAGAGTTGCACTATCACGTATACTTAATATTATAACAAAATGATTTTTTTGCTAGTTAAACTATTATAAAACATCTTTAAAAAGTGGATATTTTTTTCCGTATAAAAAACGGAAATAATTTCGTTAATATGCATATCAAATAGCCATATGAAGCATTCGAAATTTGACATTTTTCTACGAATTTTAAAAAAGAAGATTACCTTCTGATTATAGGAACCGAAATAATAATTTTTTTTCAATAAATTACTGTGGCTCTAGTTTTTAAGATTAAGAGTTCGGTCTGGCACTAATTTAAGAATTTATTTATTCAAGGAAGAATTAAATTATTAATTAGAAGAATAAATTAGAAATAAAAAAAATTAAAAATTTTTGTTGTTGAAAAATTCGAATTTTTTGTTGCCGAAAAAGTTTGTTTAAAATCATTGGAAAGAACGCGAGCGAGGCAGTGCACCGGGCGGAGTGAGGCAGGGTTGATAAAAAAATGTGTTAAAAAAATAAACATTTTTTTTTTGTTTAAAACATGTTTTTAATGTTTTATATATATTTTAAACAGCTTTAGAAAAGAATCATGTCTAAAATAAAAAAAAACATCTTTTAAACATATATTTATTATATTTTATTAAAACGCATTTTTACTTTCAAATAAAATTTTGAAACGTTTCTGAGGTACATTTTAGCATTTAATTATACCTACTTACTCATTTTTCTTAAATTTGAGCGTATTATCACATAAATATCTTTTGCATAGGAGCAAAACGGATTCAACTGAGAAGAAAAGTATTCTACCATTTTGCAATTTTCGTAATAATTAACAAGATATTAACTGCTAAAAATTGACGAAAATTGGCCTTCAATACTCTCATTTTTATCAATATAAGAAAACTCATTTTTACCAATAATAAGAAAAATGATATTAAAAAATTCTTAAAAAATTCTTAAAAAATTCTTAGAGCTCTATGAAAAAAAATTAATAATTGTCTCTTGTAGTTTTTCTGTAAAGTTGATAGTACTTGAGTAAAAAATTATTAAAGATCAATTTTCGGCAATTTTTATCAATTAATATCTTATTAATTATTGCTAAATGATAGAGAACTTTTCTTCTCAGTTTAATCCATTTTGTTCCCATGTGAAAGATTTATCATTATTTATCATTATCATTATCATTATCATTATATTTCCTTTTATATATACCGTGTATACATAAAGTTATTATATATGTATACATATGTATGTATATATATTTGTATACATGCATATATTCTGCAATACACTCTACTTTTTTGTAATTTTATAACCAAACTATTGTTTTCTAAACAAAACTAACTTTTTAAAATTATTTTTATAGAAGGTCACATTATCATCCATATTTCTCTTCGATTCACCATTATGCAATGTTGTCACATTTTTATTAATATCCTAAATAATAAATATTTCGTAATTTTGATTTCCAGAATGGAACAATATTTAATGAATGTAACTGTCAAGTTTTAAATTTAAATATTTATTATTAACTATTATATTAAAGATATACACTAACTTTCGCAAATATAAAAGTAAATTAGTGTTACATGAAAACTATTTTACAACTATATATATTCAACAGTTACCATTTGGCAAATTATTTATTATTTGTTTACATATATTATATTTGTATCTGCAATTAAATTCATAAAAATAATTTTGTATTGATAATTCCATACATTGAATTGTCCAATTAGACACTTTTTACGGCATGTTAAATAAAGAAACATAGCTAATGTGATTTAAATTTGTTAATCAGACATGCACTCCATACTTAAACATAATTTTTTAGTAATAAACCGAAAAAATAAAAATTCAAGAAACAAAAAATTAAAAATTTCATGATTATAATTACTTTGCGAAACATTTGATTAAGCTATTTATTTATATCTCGTCGAGCTACTGTAGATTTACCAGGTGTATAAGCTTAAATCCGCTGTTTTTTAGTCAAAAAACATTTTTTTTTCCTAGGAAGCAAAAACAAATTTATTCAAAGTACTTGCCCTCGTAAACTATATTTTTCCCATCGGGCAATTTGTGCATACCACGTCAAAAAAATTCCTCATCTTTCGAGGCAAACCACTCATCAAGCCATTTTCGGGCGTCTTCATAAGAATCGAAATGCCGCTCAGCGAGCGCATGGCTCATCGACAAAAACAGATGATAGTCAGAAGGTGCCAGGTCTGGTGAGTAAGCGGGATAGGGTAGCACTTCCCAGTTGAGTGTCCAAGTAATTTTGGACCATTGTTGACGTATGCGTTGTCGGAAGAAAATCAGCTTGTCATGTCTTTTCCGATAATGCAGCCTTTTTTCACACAGAGCACGATGCAATTTGATCAGTTGTTGGTGATAGCGGTGAGCATTAACAGTTTCACCAGGTTTTAACAGCTCGTAGTAGATGACACCCTCCTGATCCCACCAAATGCACAGCATCGTCTTCCGTCCGAAGCGATTTGGTCTTGAAAAAGATAATGATGGTTGGGCGGGATAAAGATTTCTTGCGTTTAGGATTCTGAAATAGATCCACTTTTCATCGCCTGTCACAATCCGTTGCAGGAACGATTTTCTTTTTTATCTGGCAAGAATTTGGCATGTGTTTTGGCGTCGCTCTATTTGCCTATCGTTCAGTTCATGCGGCATCCGATCTTTTGAACCTTCCCCATGGCATGTAGCCGCATGGAAATGGCTGCTTGAGAAACATCCAATTGCTCGGCAAGCATTTGTTGCGATTGGGTATCGTCCTCGTCCAAAAGAGCCTGCAATTGACAGTCCTCAACCTTCCTGGACCGATTTTCACGCTTTTTGTCACTCAGGTCAAAATTATCATCATTGAACCGGCGAAATCAATCTCTGCATGTTGTTTCCGATAAAGCATTGTCGCTATAGGTCTCCACAAGCATTCGATGCGATTCGGTAGCCGATTTCTTCGAAATTGAAACAGAAAAGCAAAGCTTCCCGCATATGCTTTTTTTTTAGCAAAAAACTAGACATGATTACGAAAGAAAAAATGTATGTTGTATGAAATTGCTGATGATGTGCACTGGTTAATATTGACAGATGTCAAATACATAAAAAAAAATGTGCTCAGGGTAGCTTTGTACGCTCATTAATGCCACCTATGAGCAAACAGCGGATTTAAGCTTACACACCTAAAAAATCAGGTTTCCATCAATTTATTGTTAAGAAAATATAAATTTAACAAATTTTAACATACAAAATCAAATATGCGCGAATCGCCGAGCGGACCAATCTTCCCACTCGACTGCGCGCCGGCTTTCTTCCAGAGTTGTTTTGTTTAAAACTTTTTTTTTAAACGAATGTTTTAAACATGCTTTTTTAAAATAATTTATAATAAATGTTTAAAACATTATTTTTAAAAAATGTGTTTTTAATACTTTAGTAGAGGAGAAGGTGATATTCCAGTTACATTTTACACGATAACTTATTATAGTTACGCTAACATTTGGCAAATTACTTATTAATTATTTATTTACATATGTCATATTTGCATCTTTAATTAAATTGACAAAAACAATTTTGTACTGATAATTCCATACATTTAATTGTCCAATTTGATACTTCTTACAGCATATTAAATAAAGAAATAGCTAATATGACTTAAATTTGTTAATCAGACATGTATTCCATATTCAAATGATTTTTTAATAATAAACCGAAAAAATAAAAATTCAAGAAAGAAAAAAATTTTCTAAACTAAAAATTTCATGGTTACAATTCGAGATTTTTTTTAGCAAATTCAATTCTTCCTTGACAAATTGGTGCCAGACAGAACTCTTAATCCTAAAAACTAGAGCTATAGTGATTTTTTTGAAAAAAAATTGTTATAGTATCTCGGCTCCTAATAATCGGAGGGTAATCTTTTTTTTAAATTCGTAGAAAAATATCAGATTTCGAATGCTTCACAGCTATTTGATATGATGCATGTTAATGAAATTATTTCCATTTTTTATGGAAAAAGATATCCACTTTTTAAAATCGTTTTATAATAAACTGCAAAAAATCGTTTTGTTATTAAGTGTACAAAAAGTAAGAGTTGCATCATGTATACTTCATAAACTGTTGCGTTTTAACATAATTTATACTGTTCTGGATTAATGGGAGGGGTACATTATTATAATTTATTAAAACTTATATATTATTTAGAATGCCCCTCCGCTCCTTATTGATGCCTAGGGCCGTCGAACGGCCGAGATTGCCTAGAAAACATTTTCGGTCGATTGAAACACGCGACTAAAGCGAGAAGGATGACTCGCTGTTCGCTTTCGGCGCAAAGGCGAGCACACGGACATGAGCTCGTGCTTAAATGTGTAGCTACCGTTTTGCCAAACCGCCGTCTGATTCTGTGTCGTCACTATCAACGCAAATTCTTGACTGAATAATTAGGAACCTTAATACTAAATGTCGCGTATAAAGACATAAATTTGCGACCGACTTATGTGAGTTAGAAATGCACTCGTTTTTTTTAACGGGTTTAAGTTTTAATAGGGTCTTTGTAGAGGTAGGCTGATCAAAGGAGCCTCAGATTGTGTAGGAGAGGAAGGGGTATTCTGAGTTGGATTATTCGTTTCCTCTGACAAAAAATGCGCCGGCTTCAGGCGCTCTACTGAGACGTTAACAAGTTTGCCGTTGGCTTTGATGGAATAGACTTTGTCGGAAATTCTTTGAATGATCCTAAAGGGACCAGAATAAAGTCGCTCCAAAGATTTTTTAATTGTGACGTAAGACGTTTAATTGTGAAGGAAGACGTATGAGCAACAGGATAGCTCTTTGAATACGAATGCTCGCTTTTTGTAGTGGCTACTGGGAATCAGCTTAACTTGGCGCATATATTGACGAAAATCATTAATGAAAATCTGAAGCTCTGAGTTATAATCTTTTTGTAGGAAAAATTCTTCCGGGACGCGAAGAATTGTGCCGTAAATAAATTCGCCTGGTGAAGCGTTGGTGTCTAATCTGACATGAGTGTGCAAGCCGAAGAGGAAGAACGTCTATTCAATTTTGAGTGCTGTGACACATAATTGCCGCTTTTAGAGCGCGATGTCAATGCTCAACCATGCCGTTGGAGGCAGGGTGGTAAGTCGTACGAATGCGTTTGCACTCAATGAGAGATAGGAAGGTTGAAAAAATTTGATATTTAAATTGAGTCTCTTGGTCAATGGTAATTACTTTCGGAGCGCCAAAACGCGTCCAGTGATTGTAAAATGCCTTAGAAACAGTCTAAGCTGAAGTGTCAGTTAAAAGAATGGCTTTTGCCCAACGGGAAAAATCAATTAGCGTCAAGCAAAACCATTATTTAGAGGGAGAGGGACGATTAAAGATCTAGATGCACATGTTCGAAGCGGCTGTAGGAAGCTGTGAGATGAGTTGACGTTTTACATGAAATTTTTGACTGTTGGCAGTTGATGCAATTCTTTCCCCAAGTCGCAACGGTGCAGGTTGGGCTAGATGGGCTGGCGAATGACGCAGTCACTTTTGCACTGGGATGCGCTGGATTGTGGAAAAGATCGAAAACTTGTTTTTTTAGAAACTGAAATGTACGAGCAAATGGCCTCTCCTGTTAAGTCGCAATAGAGCTCAAAGTTCGACAATCCCCAGATAGATCTTTTTAATTTGAGAGAAGATGAATCGAAAGCAAATGTTTAAGTTCTTCGTTCTCCTTTTGACGGCCAGATAACTAGTTCAAATTCAATTGGAAAACGAAGAGTCTCTATGTGGGAGACGCTATCGGCAATGACATTGTTGGAACCAGAATTCTATGACCGTCAAAAATGCTTTAAACGGTAACTGTCGTAACTGAGAGGCTTTGTCGGAACGTTGTTTGAAAGTGAAGGTCAGCGGTTTATGGTCTATTAAGATTTTAAAGTTGTGATCCTTCAGAAAATGCCGAAAGAATTTGATCGACTCGAAGATTGCAGTTAGCTCTCGTACGTGCTGTAGTTTCTCTGAAAGGAGGGAAATTTTTTAAAGAAAAAGGTTAGGGCTTTCAGATTCTCTCAAGTTTTTGTTCTAATGAAGCCCCTATTGAAAAAAATCTGAAGCATCTAAAACTAAATGAGTTTCTGCGGAAGCGGATGGATCAGTTATTATTACACTGCGTTAGCTAGGTTTGACTTAGCTGCTATAAATGCGGCTTCCACTTCTGGAGACCGTTTGATTTCACGATTATCGTTCTTAAGATATTCATGGAGAGAGGCTAATGTTCAAGCTGCGTGAGGCAAGCTGCATAAAGGCTTTGTAAAAATTCAAAGCTCTTAGAAATCTCCGGAGTTCGATGATTTTATGGGATTTAAAGAAGTTTTGAATCGCTGTTTTTTCAGGGCTTGATGCTGTTGTTATTTACTCTGTGCCCTAGGAAAATTATTTCCTTGATTCCGAAAACGCATTTAATAGCGTTCAAAAACAGTCTGAATTCTTTAAGTTTCTAGAAGATTATAGGTGCTTCTTATGCTCCTCGATAGATGAGACTATCAGGATATTGTCTATGTAAACGAAGATGAAATCAATCTCTGAGAGCTCGATGAATTTACTGCTGAAAAGTTTGGGCGGCGTTGCGAAGACCGAAATTGAGAGAAACTCGAACAATCCGAAAGGAATAATAACTGCCGTTTTGGAAATGTCCTATTCGGCTATCAGAATCTGATAATAAGCTTTGCGAAGATCGAGAGAAGAGAAAATATTTTTGCCGAAGACATTAACTGAAAAATCGTGCAAATGAGATATCGAATATATGTTGGGAGTGATGATCGCATTCAAATGGCAATAATCACCGCATCCTCCATTCATTTCCTTTTTTGCGGACAAGATGTATAGAGCTAGCCTGTATAAGAGCTATTGGATGGTCTACTCATCTAAATTCGGCTGCCTCTAGTTTATTCCGGTGATAACGGGCGCTCTGCGATAGGAGGACCGGATGTTACTATGATGCTCGATCTCTTGAGTCCTGAAAGAGATTTGTTGACTCACGCCTGTTAATTCAGGAAATTCAGCGAGAATGTCCGAAAATTCGGAGTCGCGTTTCATTATTGAGATTTTACTTTCTGGAACAATACGCACTTTTCTCGAAACATGAAGATTAGTTATACCGTCCACAAACCGGCGGTTATGTAACCTACTATTAATTTGTAGGATTTTAAGAAGTCTGCACCTATTATTGCCATCGGAACGGCGATTATCCGGAAGTTCCAAGAAATGGGTCGACGAAATCCTAAATTTAAAGTAATACGACGTTCGTTGAATGTATCGATAGTGGTATTATTCGCTGCGAATAATTTAAACGCAGTCGGAATAATTTTCGCTTGTCGTAAAAAGACGAGAGAAACCTCCGCGCCAGTATCGACAAGAAAATGTTGATCGGAAATCTGCCGGACACATAGAGACAGCTATGTAGTAGCCCTTTTGTCCCAACCGTTTCTGTGCGGAAAGGGGGAATTAGTTTTCCGGGAATTACTGTCGGACTTTCACGAACATGGTTTGCGATAGGAAGTAGCTTGTGCCTCGTACTTATGATGAATGATACTTACAATGAAATAAGAGTCCGAACTGTTTCCCGTGCTTTTTCACGCTAGGAGATGAATTGTGGGATCGGTCGCGACGAGGAACGACGACGACGGAGTCTGGCTATCTCGCTATTCAAAGATGCTAATTGATCGGTTAATTTAGATAGTTTTTCATCAATGCTCAGCGAATCCATAGCGAACTTGGTGCTTACTTTTATCTAGCGAAGCTACGACGGAGCTCAAATTGATGCCATAACTATAATATCTGCCAGCTTGTCCGCTATTTCGGCTAGTTTAGCAAATCTGACTCGTTTGATCAGGACGCGACCAAGATAGCTTTATGTGCATCCAGTAGGTGCTTTAAGAAAAGTGATTTTAGCACCGAGTTGCTGTATTGCTTAAGTTTTTCATGTGATTTAACAAATGTGATGGTTTTTGATCACCTAGCACCTTAACCCTTTTACAATTGATGCAAACAAGCTTTAGGTGAGATTGCATACACAGACAGAATATATGTTCCTTAATTTGTCGATACAGATCTCGGAAAGAGGATCCATAGTATTGAAAAATATTACCTAGATATTTATGCAATTATTCTGGTCGCTACCTTGTTTGACCTGACAACAAGGAAAGTATATGCCTCTCGTACAGAATCTTTTCGATTAAAGACGTCCTTCAGGCTTCTATATAATTTATATGACGACTCGTGTACCCAAGACTATCGAATCTTCTTTATGAAACTTTCCCTCGACGAGCGAGGGGAAGAGATTCCAGGAAGTGTATTTCATAAATAACAACGAGATATGTGTACGTGACTATTTACAAGTTTATAAATAGCACATACACTTACACGACTCACGAGACTTATCGTTTCGATCGAATGCTTTTAATCAGCACAACGAGGCATACCTCCCGCGCTCGCATACTTGTGGTCGGTAATGAATAATTAACGACTGCAATTTGTTGTTCGCGACATTCAAGCACATTCGTGTGACTCAAATATAATTCACAATCGCGGAAGCTCTTTTCTTAGGCAAATATGGCTTGGTGAATAAAATTATTGTATGAAACGAAGTTGAAGATTACGCTGAGGTCTTGCAAATCACTTCTATGAACGTAATATATACTCATGAAAAACTATGAAAATGTCAATATCTCGTAATCATATTTTGAAATTTTTACTATTATAATACATATATAAATTGGAGGAATATGCGATTAATATAATTTATTAAAATTTATACGTTATCTATAATGTCCATTCTCCTATTATTTATACATGTTGAGCGGCCGAAATTGCCGGGAAAGCATTTTAGCTGGCAGCTAGTGTTGTTATAGATACTTTAATTGTAGAGAAAAACTTTTCAATCCGTAAATGCAATTAAGAGAAACGAGCTAGAGAGATTAATCATATTCGTTGATAAAATAGGGCACTCGAGCATCTCATTAAGGCTCCTGACTACTCAGCCAAGAACTGTGCGTTGACGGTGGCAACATAGAATTAGACGGCGGTCTGGCAAAACCGGTAGCCACATATTTAAGCATGAGCCCATGTTTATGCTCGCCTGAGGCGCGCCGAGCGAGCTCCTTCTCACACCGAAAATGTTTTTTCAGCCAATTAGTAGCCCTAGACATCAATAAAGGAAGCATTCTAAATAACATATAAGTTTTAATAAATTATAGTAATAGTGTATCCCTCTCATTAATCCAGAATAGTATAAATCATGTTAAAATGCAACAGTTTATGAGATATTTAATTGTATACGATTTTTCATGCGCGTTATATAGTATACCCTTTGTTCATAAACTCAAGTAGCAAGAATAGTTCAGTGGAAGTAGAATTTTACCGAACAAAAATTATAAACCAGCATTTCTCTGCACGAAAGTCTTGAAAGGCCATCAGAAAAGAAATACGTATGTTTAAGATTCGAGACTTGTGAAAAAAATATGCGAAAAAATCGAATAGTTGCAAAAAGCACGTTTTTCGCTTATAAAAAAAGAAAGATATTGATTGTATGAAAAAAAATTCGATATAAAAAATGTAGATATTCGAAATAACTACAAAATGAGAGTGGGACATTAAAATCGATCTATTACAATAGTTCAGTAGAAAAAAAATAAAAAAAGGCCTTTTTTTCACTCGCTCTCTGTTCATTGAGATTTAAACGCAAAGCTTTGAAATTCTCATAAATGTAGCCCTCGTAATGACGAACAAATCTAGCCCTGAACAAGCCTGAAATGTTCATTAGTTTTTGCAAAAAGACATTTGTACACTAAAAACTTGTCTGCGAAAAAAACTTTATTTCTTCATCTTTAAGCAATCGCACAGCAATTTATGGAAGTGATTTTTCTTCTTCAAGAGTTGCACTATCACGTACACTTAATAAAAACGATTTTTTGCAGCTAAACAATTAAAACGGCTTTAAAAAGTAGATATTTTTTCCATATAAAAAATGGAATAATTCCAGTATTCGACAACTACATCTTCTGACATTTTTCTACAAATTTAAAAAAAAAGATTACCCTCCGATTATTAAGAGCCGAGACGACAATTTTTTTTGAAAAAAATCACTGTGTCTCTAGTTTTTAAGATTAAGAGTTCCGTCTGGCATCAATATGTCAAGGAAGAATTGCATTTATTATTAAAAAAATTTCGAATTGTAATCATGAAATTTTTAGTTTAAAAAATTTTTTCTTTCTTGAATTTTTATTTTTTCAGTTTATTACTAAAAAATCACGTTTGAATGCGTGTCTGATTAACAAATTTAAATCACATTATCTATATTTTTTTTATTTAATATGCTGTAAAAAGTGCTCAATTGGACAATTAAATGCACGGAATTATCAGTGCAAAATTATTTTTTGTGAATTTAATTGCAGATGCAAATATGACATATGTAAACAAATAATTAATAAGTAAATTGCTAATATTAGCATAACTGTTAAAGATATAATACTAACTTTTGCAAATAAAAAATAAATTAGTGTTACATGAAAAATATATTTTGCAACTATTTCAACAGTTACATTTGGCAGATTTTTTAGTAATAAGCCGAAAAAAATAAAAATTCCAGAAACAAAGAACTAAAAATTTCGTGGTTACAATTACTTTATGAAACATTTGGTTAAGCTATTTTGTTTATATCTTGGCGAATTACCCCAGATTTAAAAAAATCATGTTTTCACATCAATTTATTGCTGAGAAAATGTAAATTTAGCAAATTTTAACGCACGAAATCAGATACGCGCGAATCGCTGAGCAGATCGATCTTCTCTACTCGACTACGCGCCAACTTCTCTCATTCCCGGCGCACTGTCTCGCTCGCATTCTTCAACTTTGCAATGCTTTATTGTACCGCTCATGGTGCAAGGATGCCGCTCCGGACACCGTTTATAGATTTAATTTATGGGTCAGCCGTTAATCATCCTTCTCTTGTTGAAAAAAGAAAACGGAGGTTTGACATTTTCTGTGAAAATCTCCTTTCTTTTTTACGCGGGATTTATTACATTCGCGATTTTTTCGTTTGTTGATATATATTAGGTGTACAACTTTGCTTCCGCTGTTTTCCTATAGATGGCTTTAGCGGTAAGTGATGGTCGAAATAAATAGATCATAGACGTCATACAATAAACTTGGGCATCTGTCAACATAACCCCATAGAAACATTAGTCGATTTGTGTCTGTATCATAAAGTTATTCTCGATTGAAAATGTCAGTTTACGAGCCAAATTCTCGTCATTTGCGGGAGGTTTTAACTTTTTGCTTCAATATGAAGAAATCTGCGGCTGAGGCTCATCGAGTGCTCTCAAATACTTATGGTGAGGTCGCTATTAGTGAAAGAACGTGTCGTGAATGATTTCAACGCTTCAAGAACGGTGATTTTGACATCGAAGACTGGCATAGCGGTGGAAGAGAGAAGGTTTTCGAAGATGCAGAATTGGAGGCATTACTTGAGCAAGACTCGTGTCAAAATCAAAAAGAATTCGCACGATCATTGGGAGTGACTCAACAAGCCATTTCAAAACACCTCAAAGCCATGGGAATGATTCAGAAGCAAGGAAATTAGGTGCCGTACGAATTGAAGCCGAGAGATGTTGAACGGCGTTTGTTTGCTTGTGAACAGTTGCTTGAAAGGCAAAGACGGAAGGGATTTCTGCATCGCATTGTGACTGGGAACGAAAAATGGGTTCATTACGATAATCCCAAGCGCAGAAAATCATGGGGAGTTCCCGGCCATGCTTCCACGTCGACGGCCAAACCGAATATTCACGGCTCCAAGGTCTCTGTATTTGGTGGGACCAGCTCGGCGTAGTGTATTATGAACTGTTAAAACCGACTGAAACAATCACAGGCGATCGGTATCGAACGCAATTGATGCATTTGAGCCGAGCATTGAAAGACAAACGGCCGCAACGAGAGACACGATTTTGCAGCATGACAATGCTTGACTCCATGTTGCGAAAGTGGTCAAGACATACTTGGAAACGTTGAAATGGGAAGTCCTACCCCACCCGCCGTATTCTCTAGACGTTGCTCCCTCTGACTATCACTTGTTTCAATCAATGGCACACGGTTGACCCTGGCTGATCAGCACTTCCGGTCTTATGAAGAAGTAAAAAATTGGATCGATTCGTGGGTAGCCTCAAAAGATGACCAGTTTTTTCGACGCGGGATTCGTACGCTACCCGAAAGATGGGAGAAAGTAGTGGCCAGCCATGGACAATACTTTGAATCATAAATGTATAACCAGTTTTTTACAATAGCCTCGAATTTCGGAAAAAAAACGGCGGAAGCAAAATTGTATACCTAATAATTAATATAATAATACTACTCGAAATTGTATATAATGGGTTCTAGCAGAAATAATGAATCTCGTTTTTTAATTCTGCTGTTACATCTTATAATTTGACACTTAGATCTATTAATTTTATGATTTTCCACTTCGATTAACTGTTTCATATTTTCGTACGTTTCGCGTCCTTCTGTCCGGATTTTACACAAATGATGAGCATGATCGATATAATCTAGTGTGAATTCGCTTATTTATCGAGCCAATATTTATCACCAGTTTCCATGATAACTCTGATACAATTTTCCTAGCTTTTCATAATATAATCCTGGCTCATAAAAAATTTTTTACTTCGTAAGCTTCGTTTTTTATATGTTGTCCGGTTATTAAACCAGCGGTCATCAACCTAAAATAAATATATCAGGTTGGCCAGTGTATTTTGCTGATACTATACAAAAAGTTTTTTCGTATATTTTATTTCTTTCCGCCTTTCTTTTTGCTTTCTTAATCGTTGCTATTCAATTATATTGTAACCATGTTGTCTCATATACCGCTACAACATGATGTTTCAGTTCATTATCACGAAATAATTCTGGATGATGTTGAGTTTACTGACTGAGAGTTTCAAGATTTATTGGATTTCATTGAGTCTCTTAGCGAATCTTCGGAGGAAGAGGTACGAGAATAAGGTGATATAGATACGTAGCTTATATATATATTATATTTTTATCTTCCTTCCATCTTCTTTATTCTATTAGTATTCGATAAATGCTTTTAGGCGGTTGATGTGTATACATTTAATTTTTCGTCCTATTTTTATTTTGTAATTGACAGCTGATAGTTTCTTGATAATTTCGTATGGTCCTGTCTGTAATCTAATTTTTTCGATCGACCTCTTTGCAGAGTTTTTGTCGTGGAGCAATATCTCCTAGTTTGAATGAGATAGCTTTAGTGTCTTTATCATATTGTTGTTTGGCGATTTGTTTAGCTTTAATTATATGTTCTCTAGCGATTCGATTGATCGTCCAGTAGTTATTCTTTTAACTCCTTGGCATAATCGTCATAACAGTATGTAGGATTTGGAGATTTTGTCAGTGCAGAAGGTAACGTTGTTTCCAAAAAACTAATTCAAATGGAGTATATCCTGTGTGTGCGTGCGTGCGTGCGTGCGTGCGTGCGTGCGTGCGTGCGTGCGTGCGTGCGTGCGTGCGTGCGTGCGTGCGTGCGTGCGTGTGTATGTGTGTGTGTGTGTGTGTGTGTGTGTGGAGTAGTATTGTATATGAACATGGCGTGTGGAACTCATTTATCCCAGTCCGTTTGATCCGCGTTAATATAATGTCGTAGATACTCTGCCAGAGACATATACGATGAGAACGTTCTAATGCATCGTTGCTCTCAGGATAATACGCAGTCTGTACTTTACTGATTTTTGATACTTTACAGACATTTTTAAACATTTCACTTATGAAGTTTGCCTTGATCGGTCAATACTTTGTCAGGTATTCCATATTCAAAAATAATTTTGAATGTAAACTGTTTTGCTATTTTGGCAGTTTCTTGATTTGATATGGGTATAGCTTTACTGAATTTAGTGAGATTATGGAAGGTTAATATATATTTATTTCCATGGTTGTTCATCGTTAATGGGCCGATGTCTAAAGCACATTTCTCGAAGGGTCGAGCTGTATCCGTGATTTCCAATGACTTTATTCTCTCTTTTAATTTATTTTTCTGACATGTTTCGCATCTCGCGATTATTTTCTACGTATTTAATTAATGGCCAATTGTGTTTCAATCGAATCCGTTCTTTCCGTTTCTTGATGTCCTTCTAAGAGCGAAGTGTGGTATTCATAAAACATTCGTTATTTATTTGCGTCGTTATATTTGTTCATTTTATTGCTATTTCGTTCATGTGTGTTTTCGTTTGTCGTATCTTTTGGTGAGATAATAATATTAGGTGTGGAAAAAAGTTCGTGGCGTTTTTTCCATTAGATGGCATTAAAAAAACGCCACGAACTTTTCCCATATCTAACTTGTGCATTGGCTTAATGCATCCGCGTTCATGTGCATCTTTTCTGCACGATGAATAATGTCATCAGTAATCATATTCCTCTAATTTGAATTACCATCGGATTAATTTTGATCCAATCCAGTCAATTACATTAACATACTAAAGGCTTATGGTCAATTAT
The DNA here is from genome assembly GCF_000143395.1 of Atta cephalotes. NCBI lineage: Eukaryota > Metazoa > Arthropoda > Insecta > Hymenoptera > Formicidae > Atta > Atta cephalotes. The sequence continues at coordinate 1,380,315 of NW_012130093.1, read as the reverse complement.
TATTTTGTGCCATACAAATCTAATCATTAATGCCCAAACGATGACTAATAATTATTTCTTGGTAATATTGTAATTACTCTCCGCTCTTGACATTATGCGACTAACATATGCTACTGGTTTGTCTTGACCCAAAGTACCTTGAGAGAGTATAGCCCTGATCGCGTAATCTGATGCATCGGTAGTCACAAGAAATTCTCGTGTCGTGAAATCTGGATATTGAAGCACGGATGCGGTAATCAATTTACTTTTTAGCAATTCGAACGCAATTTGTTGTTCGACTGTCCATATGAATGATTCTCTTTTCTTTATCAGTTTAGTTAGAGGTTTGGCGGTCTTGGAAAAATTTTCGATAAATTTCTTGTAATATCCTGTGAATCCCTTGTATAATCCAATGAATGCTTGTATCTCTTTTATTTTTACTAGAATAAGAAATTCACTTATAGTTTTTAGCTTAGTCGGATCTGGTTTGATCCCATCATCAGTTATTACATGCCCTGGATAAATGGTCTGTTTTCTGAGAAATTCGCATTTCCAGGTTGTAATTTTAGTTTATGCTGTTCTCAGCTTATTGAATATTTCGACAAACCGCGCCTTGTGTTCCTGTAAACCGGCTCCGTATATGACTATGTCATCTACATATACTAAACATTTAACACATTGTAACCCAGTTAGAACAGAATCCATTAACCTTTGAAAAGTGGTTGGGGCATTTTTCAGTCCGAAGGGTATCCTATTGATTCGTAATGCCCATAAGCGATTGAAAAAGCAGTTTTGCTGACTCAATCATGGAAATTTGGTGGTAACCAGACGCTAGATCTAATGTAGTAAAGTATTTAACGTTTGCTGATTCAATATATCGGTATATTAGGCAGAGGAAAAGAATCACCTACAATCAAGTCGTTCAATTTTCTAAAGTCTTTTTGGATACAAGTAATGGCGCGTTCCACTGATTATTGCTTGTCCGTATTATTTCGTCTTTAAGTGCGTATTTACTTATGCACTTCTTCCTTATGCTTCTCGGTCCAATACAATTTCACGTTAACAGGCGCACTGTCTAGCTGCGTGTGAATTTCACGACACTGTGACAATATTGATATGCGTCAATGGATCTCCTTTCAAATATTAGAATACTCATTATTAGAATATTCATTATACTGTGTGCAGATTTCTGTTATGCTCTTCTCATCATTTAAATGCTCTAATTTTAATGTATTTTTGATGCAGATGTTTCTTGAAATTACTATCTTAATTTCTTCTTCTTTTCCCTTTTGTATAGACAACTCATAAATGTCTTCCAATGCTATTTCTATTGGAGTTACGCAAGATACTTGCATTTCTATTAGGTGTACAACTTTGCTTCCGCCGTTTTCCTATAGATGGCTTTAGCGGTAAGTGGTGGTCGAAATAAATAGATCATAGACATCATACAATAAACTTGGGCATCTGTCAACATAACCCCATAGAAACATTAGTCGATTTGTGTCTCCATCATAAAGTTATTCTCGATTGAAAATGTCAGTTTACGAGCCAAATTCTCGTCATTTTCGGGAGGTTTTAATTTTTTGCTTCAA
>NW_012130093.1:1371579-1378009 GCF_000143395.1 Atta cephalotes | reverse complement strand
AGACGAAAGGGATTTCTGCATCGCATTGTGACTGGGGACGAAAAATGGGTTCATTACGATAATCCCAAGCGCAGAAAATCATGGGGAGTTCCCGGCCATGCTTCCAAAAACTAACACACAATTAACCGATGGTTAATAGTTAAAGTTCCCGACTAATCGCGGCAATGTTGGAATTGTGACATCAAAAGCGAGAAATGACACGTTAATTTACGTTACATGCCATTTTTAAATAAAGACAATTTGGATGAAACGAAGTAACGAGATTACTTTAAAACAAAATCACTGAAAATTGTCCTTTTCTCCCTTGATAATCAAATTATTGTAAAAGGCATGTAAAGTGAGTCTATATTCGAACAGAAACACATGGTACGACACAGCTGTTGAAACGAGTAAAACATATGCTACTCGTTATATAAAATTCCAAGATAAAATTAGTTTTCATCGATAATTATGACTTTGATAAGTACGAGACAAGTCACATTTTCACAATTAAGCAAATAATAACGAAATGGCATGGAACATAAATTTCGTCGACAAAACGTCACTTTTCCTCGCCAATACCCATAATGGTAAGTTCGGCTATTTATATTATTTATGATGCGGCGTTGTAACACATATACAAGCACGAGCCCATGACCGGTATTCATAATTGAGTCTTTCTATTTCAAGACTCTTAAGTAATGTCTTAAGATGCTAATGCAGCCTTCTGATTGGTTCGTGATTTCTTAAGACCGTATTTAAGACGGTCTTGAATATAAGATCTGATTATGAATATCGTCCGTGTGCCGCCTGCAGCCGAGAGTGAGCGAGACAGCGAGCTCCTTTTCACACTAGTCACTTGTTTCAAGCGACCAAAAATTTTTTTTGTCAATCTCACAAATTGGCAATCTCGCTTGACGGCTCTAGGCATCAGTAAAGGACGGTAAATAATATATAAATTTTAATAAATTGTAATAATAGTATACCCCTCCCATTAATCCAGAATAGTATAAATCATGTTAAAACGCAACAGGATACAAGATATTTACAAGATATTTAATTGTTTACGATTTTTCATGCGCGTTATATAACATCTTCATAAACTGGAGTAGCAAGAATAGTTCAATAGAAGTAGAATTTTAATAGAAAAAAATTATAAAGCATTTCTTTTCACGAAAATCTTTGGAAAGCCATCAGAAAAAAATGCGTATATTTGAGACATATGAAGAAAATACGCGAAAAAAATCGAATAATTGCAAAAATGAATCGAATAGTTGCTTATAAAACAAAAGATATTAATTGTATGGAAAAAAATTCAGTATAAAAAATGTAGGTATTACTTATGTAGGAAATAACTACAAAATGAAACATGGAACATTAAAATTGATCTATTAGTTCAGTAGAAAAAAAAATAAAAAATACTGAAAAAAATCTTGTTTTTACTCGCTCTGTTTATTGAGATTTAAATGCAAAGCTTTGAAATTCTTGTAAAATATAGCCCTCGTAATAACAAATCTAGCCCTGAACAAGTCTGAAATGTTTATTAGATTTTGTAAAAAGCTATTTGTTCACTAAAAACTTGTCTGTGGAAAACTTAATTTCTTCATCTTTGAGCAATCGCATAAACAATTTACAAGGGTGATTTTTCTTTTTCAAGAAGCACTATCACGTATATTAATAACAGAATGGTTTTTTGCAATTAAATTATTATAAAACGATTTTAAAAATGGGTATTTTTCCATATAAAAAAATGGAATAATTCCGTTAATATGCATCATATCAAATAGCCATCTGAAGCATTCGACAGTTTGACATTTTTCTACAAATTTAGAAAAAAAGATTACGTTCCGATTATTAGGAGCCGATAACAATTTTTTTTCAAAAAATCACTGTGGCTCTAATTTTTAAGATTAAGAGTTTCGTCTGGCATCAATTTGTCAAAGAAGAATTGAACTTGCTGTTAAAAAATTTTCCAATCTTTTGCTGCCGAAAAAGTTTATTTAAAACCTGCTATGACCCAAATAGGTCATATCCAAAATCTACGTCTGCAGAATTTCTGCAAACCAGCAGTTAAAACATCACAAATCAAGTTACCTACTTTTGATTTCAAAACCGATAACATACTTTACTTTAAAATGCAACCACGCAATAATTCGGCCTAATTTGTAAATATAAAAACGTAAGCACTTCGGGGCCGTTTCGAAAAGTCAAGAAGACACGATTACTGTGAAAATCTCCGTTACTGCGAGACGTCATAAGATTGTACAATAACACCTTGAGTGCTCGTAAATGGAAATAAAACTTCTTCCTTCTTATACCATGAACGCTGATTTATATTAATTGGAGGACTTCGAACTCTTATCAAACGCTGTCACGTCCAATTTATAATTCCGCTACGTCCTGAATTCCGGCACGTCGTACCTTGACGGTACGACTGATTAACGGCTGATCCGTAAATTCTATAAACGGTGTCCAAAACAGCATCCTTGCACCATGAGTGGTACAATATTTGATGGCAGCGATGAGATACAGCCTTACCATACCGGAATTTACCCAAGGACAACGCACGTCAGAACCAAGTAGAGCAGACTATGCACATCGACAATCCGAGGAAGTAGCAACGAATAGGCCAACCTCAATATCAGTAACAGCGAGCTGACCATGCAGACTAGACCAAGCAAACTACAAGCAAGTATTTCTACTGTAAAATTTTTGTAAATCACATGAATGTTGGACAACATACTGATAACCTTCCATCGAATACATCGTTATTAAGTCCACAAGCACAGAATGCGCAATAGAACAGTTAAATTCGCCACCTGTAGCATGGAACAGACTGTGAGAATTATGACAACCACGAAAATCGCGAAAATACTGTAAATCGCGAAACCCGCGAAAATCGAGTAAATCTCATCGAATTAAATTCAAACGAAGAGGAACAAGATTCTCATGAAAATAACAAGATTGCAAATTCCGAATCGGGGAACGACGATGATATTCCTGCGTTTAGTGATGATAGCACAGACGATAGGCGAGAATAAATCATAGCAGAACCCTTAGTAGAATCAGATCTCTCTGACAGAAATACTTCCTTACATTATATGACAATAGCATTTTTAATCCTGAAAAAAATTACGGAGATAACATGGTTACGGAGATAACATAGAAATGCACCGCATTCCGCCAAAGCGACAAGCATCGACCGGAGAATTAGCATAAGTTGTAATAGAACTACAATTATCAGCTGGAAACGACTATAACGATTTGCAAATAGATTCCTTACGTAACATAATATTGAGAATTAGAGAACTCCGGGAAAATATGAAAGCTATGCATAAAAGAAAGGTAAAGAGGATCATTGAAATACTCAGCACGCGACACACGCGCGGAACAATTATCGCTTAGACAGCATTTACGAACGAACGACCGAGAACGTACGCAACCAGCACACACGTAAATGAATATATGAAACTTAAAGAAGCACGAGAAATGATATCCAAATTCGATTCACAGGCTAAACTAAAAGAATTTCTAAGCATATCTAACATATTCATATGCCATAAAAAGCATAAATCCAATAGATGAGAAGAATGTTGATATATTGCACTAAGTTAAAAGGTAAAGCAATAGATAGATTTCGAGACACGGGATATATATGACTTCCAACAATTAAAAGTGAATTAGAAATTTGCTATCTTGGCAAAAGAAGCACAACTCACTTACAAATAGAGTTTAATACTATTAAACAAAAATCGCTAGACAACATGGCTTGAGAATCGATAACTTATTGTATCAATGGAATTATATGAGTCAATGATCGAAGGACATAGCGAACAAAAACATATAATTCTAGATACTATTCAAAAACAAGCTCTACAGAATTTCCAAATAGGATTGCGAGAAGAAATTAAACTACTTGTGAGGTCACAACATTATGCTACACTGCAAAAAACAACAGCAGGGACTGCCGAAAAAACCAAGGAGCAATACTTGGCATACTTAGTAACAAATCTCGATACTCAAACTTGTCAACTCATCACCGAGGATCATATTGTCAAAAATGTGAGACACACCGATCAAGAATGCCGAACTAGCAGATTTCTTTTCGATTGGAACAACAGTAACTCTCGTAAAATTACGGAATTTGAGGGGAGAAACATTAATATATGAAGACAAGATGACATTAGCTGGAGTTATCGGACATGAAATAGCTAATAAGAAATATAGCTCATAGGAAAAATAACTGCTACCATATTATTGATGAACGTCAGATACAGCATTCCATGTACGTAATTGCAGATGATTTTCCAATCGAAGTCATATTTGGAGTTGATTTCCTACGAAAACATCTTGCAAAATGTGACTACAACAACAAGCTTTTAAACATAGGAGACAGCATATTGAAATTATATCCCTACAAAATAATAAGAATCAACCTTAAGTGCAAGGCAATCATAGAAGTCACCACAACTACGAATAATACGGGAATAATACAAACCGAAGAAGCGCAACTAGGAGTACTTATTGAAAACTGTCTAGCAAAAAATCAAATTACAGCCAAAAAATCATCTCTGATCAATATCATAAATATCACAGAGACACATATATTAAGTGTACAACTTTGCTTCCGCCGTTTTTTTTCCGAAATTCGAGGCTTTATTGTAAAAAACTGGTTATACATTTATGATTCAAAGTATTATCCATCGCTGGCCACTATTTTCTCCCATCTTTCGGGTAGCGTACGAATCCCGCGTCGAAAAAATTGGTCATCTTTTGAGGCTATCCACGAATCGATTCAATTTTTTATTTCTTCATAAGACCGGAAGTGCTGGTCAGCCAGGCCGTGTGCCATTGATCGAAACAAGTGATAGTCAGAGGGAGCAACGTCTGGAGAATACGGCGGATGGGATAGGACTTCCCATTTCAACGTTTCCAAGTATGTCTTGACCACTTTCGCAACATGGAGTCGAGCATTGTCATGCTGCAAAATCACTTTATCGTGTCTCTCGTTGTATTGCGGCCGTTTGTCTTTCAATGCTCGGCTCAAATGCATCAATTGCGTTCGATACCGATCGCCTGTGATTGTTTCAGTCGGTTTTAACAGTTCATAATACACTACGCCGAGCTGGTCCCACCAAATACAGAGCATGACCTTGGAGCCGTGAATATTCGGTTTGGCCGTCGACGTGGAAGCACAATTTTATTAACACACAAACTTGTGTGTTAATTTTAATTAACACAATTTTAGCAGTCGATTGTTGTTTATTACAGAGTTATGTATATAACGTATTCCAATCCCTATGGAACATGAACCGATGTTAGATTATCATGCCACTGTACGACTAAACACTAATGTTACGATCAGATGTACTTTGCGAATTTGCATCCATTGTGTGGATATTGAAGGAGGGAATACTTATTGGAATGCTTTACCTGCACGAGACTCTTACGGAATATCAAATTATAGCGCACTTTACATTGAACTTGCAGAAATATTGACAGACGATATGGATGTATGACCTCAAATAATTTACACCTAATTTCACAAGATATATCTTAACAAAAAAGGGAATAGAAACAATGTGTTGCCATGTTCTTGTACAAATCGAAATTATTAATTTTTGAACGATACTCGATAATAAAATTTTCAGCAAAGTATATAAACCGGAGAATCTCGACATTTTTACCTACATTCAAATTCTAAATTTGTGTACGTGGAAAAACATATAAGCACCCAAATAAGCCAGTTATACTGAAATGTACTTCAATAACAGTGCAAATTCGAACAGAAAATATTAAAAAACGCCCTAGCTCTCGCCATTCACCGAATGCTTTCGTTTACCACATAATGCAAGAGCCTGAATATATGGCTTTATTGGCCGGAAAAATAATACACATAGTAAAATGTGTGCCCGTTGAGGTAAAATTCGCTTCGACTCAAGAATGTTATAATTAATTATCCGTGATTAGAAATAACGAAACAATTTCTAACATCACAAACTCACATCCTGATGCGACAAGGAACACAAGTGACTTGTAATTCGCTCGCACTTGCCATGTATCTTCTAGGAGATTCATAGTATCGGTTTACGTCCCGGTTAGTAGAAACTTTACCACCCGTCATACTAAAACCAATAATCAAATCAATCCTGAAATATATCAGCTCCGAATCACTCGTCACAAGAGGTATGAATTCAGATAATGACCTAAAAACCTTATGAGACCACATAATGTTTCCAGCCATTCTTCTACTTAAAACTATAGCACGAGGAATAATGGGATAACCAGGATTTGTGAATGAAGATTCGTTCTCTAACTTATTAGATGAAGCATCAATAGAAAAGATAGTCATGTCTGCCGGAGAAAAATTTTGGAATAGATTTCTAATTTTCGGAAATGTTAGTGCTAGAATAATAGGAATATATATATATATATATATATATATATATAA
>NW_012130093.1:1368482-1369891 GCF_000143395.1 Atta cephalotes | reverse complement strand
AATATATATATATATATATATATATATATATAAGCGCATTAGATATAATCATACATGGATATGTTTTGCATATGGGTGGTCGATGTTCCTAATAGGAGCCATTTGAGATTCACTTACCAATCTTTTACTACATTTAGGAAAGAAAAGACATACAAACAAGAACATAGCTGCTTCAGCTCCCGTCGAGCCAAAATCTAAAGAAATAAAATATTCCGAAATACGAGATAATACGAGAACAGAATCTAACTATCCTCTCCTTCCTCCCAAAGAAGCCTCCATCTATACCCTTGAGCTAAAAGGATAAATAAAGGGAACTTCCGCTGCTTATTAAATTTCTTCTGTCCCTTCACCCCCCTCCCCAAAAAAACTTATAATTCTTTTATAGATAACAATGGAGATTAGCTGTTCTAAAGCCTTATATTTTATCACAACATTATAAACGGTTGATCATGGGTATCTAGAGAATCGAATTATTTCCGTTGCTGAACGCCCAGCGTGAAGGCTTTCGATGATCGCGGGTTTCCGATACTTTGCACTTGGTTTCAATGTCGCGGCCATTTTGAGAATATCACTGTTTACTAGAAGCATCAGACTTTCTCAATCAACAACAACCTCTGGCGGAGATACAATATAGCGGAAAATTTAAATAGAAATTTGTCCGGATTTTAGTGACGCATCTTGTATACATTTATAAAAAGTACAAAGAAATTGAGAAAAGGGTTTTGGAGATTTTTTGCTTTTTATCAAAAAAGAAGAGCGAAAAGCAATATCTGCTGCCCTAATGTTTGAGCAGATATTGCTCATACGTTTAAGTAATAATTGACTTGAAACCTATTGAAATTAACAACCATTGAAAGAAAAGAACCATTTATTAAGTTGCAATTGTTGTGCATCTCCAACATTTGTCTAAGGTGGGGGGAGGGGTGTTATGTCCTGATAACTAAACGATTCTTTTCTTTCGTGAAAAAAATCAGTTTTTCTCTTAAATGCGAATAACTTGCGATCTCCAGTTCCGATCTCCTTCTATCTCCAGGATAAAATCAATAGCCAATCGAATATCATCTTTTGGATTAATTAATTATTATAAATAACTAAACATTAGTTAGAGGAAAATAATTATTAATTGAGAGCAGTAATTCAGTGGCCCTATGACTCACAGATAAGACTGATCGCATTTTCCGACCGATATAAACAAAACAACTCTAATCACTCCTATTTTTTTTGGGAAACCTTTGATAAATAGTAATAAACTGAACATTCGTTAGTCTTCTCCTCTATCCGACAAACTCCTATTTTTTTTTATTACTAATCTATAAAGAGATGAATCATCCATCCAAAGTACCGAATCGCATCAAATCCCGATATATATATATATATATATATACCGGGCCATATATATATATATATAG
>NW_012130093.1:1364233-1366762 GCF_000143395.1 Atta cephalotes | reverse complement strand
CGTCTTGACAAAGATCGTACAAAATCCCCTAGTTAAAAAGGATTAAGTTCTTTAACTTAAAAGAAGACCGACGGACGCACAATCTCGAATTGGGTAATAGCCTCGCGTATCGTTGACCCATATCTGGGACATAATCAAGTGCTTCTGACTTGTACCCGCCTCAGAGTGATATCCATAAAAGCGGTTGTATTCTTCCTTGGCTCCTTCCTAATTCCTTCTTCTCATTGAAATAAAAGAATTTTAAGGCCTGGACATATTATAACAATGTATGTAAAAATATATTTTATAAATATCATACAAATATTCCTTATATTGGGTTTCAAAAAATGTATTCAAGAAATGCATCATTTTGATTCCACAAAATAATAACCGCCATAATATATTGACGATTATTTATTTTATTTCTCATATTCAATATGTATTATTGCAACGAATATGATTGAGGCAAAGGAAAAGAAAAGTAGAATAATATATGTGTGGTTTATTATACTTAATTATTTATTTTTCGAAAGAAGACAATGAACATTTTCACAAAATGCCTGAAAACCATTATTTTTCTTAACATATATAATACAATAGTATCCAAAACTCTTAATTTTACATTTTAATCAGTTTCCAATGTATTAACTAGAGGTGTTATACAATATTTATTATTATATTTAAAATATTATCTGGCACGCCATAATATTATTAGTATATTGATAAATGAATAACGATAAATGAATAACTTATCGACGATACATCATTGCTAATTGTATATAAAGTCTCATCAAAGATTTCGAAAGCTACCTAATATAACGTATTGTTTGATTCCGTGCGCATTTTTAATACATACTAAATATTTTATGCTTAAGACATCCTCGGATATGTTTGAATAATGCTATTATTTCTCTTATACATCCTTTTATAATCACACGAATGAAAAAGAATATTTTTGTGAATAAAATGTTCATAAAATGTTGCAATATCGGAAATGTCGTCACCAACAACTGCCTGAATATAATTTTTCATAACTAAATTTAAATGTATTAGTTGATCAGTTCCAAAAATTCGTAAATGATTGCCATATGATATACAACTGAAATTAGTTCTAAATTTGCTTAAGTAGTGGTCGAATAATCGTTTTCCTACAGAATTATAATTTTGTTTCGCAAAATTATGTTACGTTTAATTGACTGTAATCTTAGACTAATCTAAGACTTACATATTTGCAGTAAAACAGACTGAGAGTTTGAAATCATATTTCGTAAAACGATTGTAACTTTCATAAGGAAATGCTGACCATGCTCAAAGTGCACCAAAATATTTGACACATTTGGGAATATGAAATAGTAGGTGAAGATTATATTTCATATGCTCTGGTCCAATGATTCTGTTTTACTCGCAAATGTTGTTAGTACTCTTTCACTTTTTGTTAAATCATTAACGTTAATTTTTCGGGACATTAGCAGTTTGTGTCTACTGAGTACAAGAAGTGACCAGTGTTTTAAATAACGTTTATAAAATAAATCTCATATGGCAAATAATACAAAAGTAGGTTTTTCCATTCCGAGACTTTAAATAATCGCATATCCTGTAAAAATCGAGGCGTTCTTGTTTTTTCACATGGAGAAACATAGGCGATCGTTAAAGATTTTTTTTTGAACTATATACATAGACGTTCATTATTTTAAATCAGTGTATGGACTTTAATGTTTAAGTTGATCAGAATCGTTACAAAAACAATCTATTCCATTTTCAAGTCTTTCAATATTTTCATTCTTCTACAAAAGATTTTAAAGATTCATCACTTATATTATCTTTTATATTACTCACAAAGCAGTGAGTAAAATGTCTTTCCGGATTCTGTATAGAAGTTCATTAATAGAAACTTGAATGGGATACTTATTGATACTTTCGATGCTTTAAAAAGATTTACTCCGTCAGCATTGTAACATTATATCGTGATCACGAATAATTTGTTTTTGCATTAGTAATTTATAAATTTTTCACTAGTAATATCACTAATAATCCGAATTATCATCATTTCTTTGTAATTTATGAAACAGTAGTCCTTCCTATAATGCTATTAACTACTTCTTTAAAGGTATGTAAAATTCTTATCGCGTTTTTATAAGTATCTTAGAATATCTACTATTACAAGTTATAGTAATTTTGTCACTTCCATTTTTTAAATTTAATGAATTGGTACAATGAACTAATACTGAAATAAGATTCTCTATTTCAGTTTCATTTCATGGCAAATCGCATGGCAAATTGCATGACTCATTATAAGCAGATCGCTTTCCTCCATTGTCAAAGGATAGTTTAAAAATAAGTTTTCTTTTCTGCAGATTTAACATAATAAAATTGGAAGCAACCAAGATTCAGTTTGATCGTTTTTTTTACAGCATGTTTTCATCGGTTTATAGTTTCTAAGAATTATTAGGTGTACAACTTTGCTTCCGCCGTTTTCCTATAGATGGCTTTAGCGGTAAGTGGTGGTCGAAATAAATAGATCATAGACGTCATACAATAAACTTGGGCACC
>NW_012130093.1:1330773-1362877 GCF_000143395.1 Atta cephalotes | reverse complement strand
CTGTTTTTAATTTATCTATATTTTATTCCAGAAAAATAAGGATTCATGTGCGAGAAAAAAATTTAGAGATAATCAAATCACATTATTTTTCTGTTGTGTATCAAGCATCTTTTGTATTAAATAAATTAAAATTTGATTCTTAAAATTTTTAGTGATCCGATTGTGATGATATTTTCAGAAGAATATGAACCTTTATCGAAAAAAGTAAAATTGCTCTGCAAGACGAAGTCAATGTTTTCAAGGCAACAATAAAAACTTTAAGAAACAAAATATAATTAAAGAATATAAAGATAAAAATACAATGTTTGGTTTCTAACAATGTTTGGTTTCTAATAATGTTTGGAAACACGTAGTGTCTCCAAAGCACAGCGACACTGCTGTGGCTATTTTACGCGAACAGACTAAGACGATCAGATCTCGATAACAGTTCAACTGATCAATTTCTATATACACTCAATCGATAGCGATCGCTGCATTTGCAATTGTATAATAAAAGTGCTTTTTTTTAAAGTGCTTTTTACATGTACGCAATTGTCTATTTCAGTCAAGGAAACTGATAATCATATTCAAAGAATATTACAAAATCTAAAGAATATCAAAATTATGGTAAAAAAAAGATAATACTCATGTATACGATGAATGTATACGACGATGATGTATACGAAATTTCCAATGTTGTCATTAAAAGAAATAAATCAGAGACAGAATTTTTAATTAGAGATATATATTTTTATTGATTTATTACAAATAAATATAAATACATAGTAAAAAAAATTGTGTTTGAAAAAATGTGTTACGTGAAAAATATTTTAAATGTATCACGTTTGAAAAATTATGTTTAAATGCTGTATATATCTTTATATTCTTGTTGAAAGATTTTTCTATTCCAATCCAAGTAGTTTAATTCTTCTTTAAAAAAGTTATATCACAATTAATTCAAATACAATTAATTCACACACTTTTATTCCTTATATTTCTTCCAACCAAAGTTGTAGTAATTAGTTATTTTATCTTCCTTCAAAACATTACTATATCGCAAGATTGCATAATAATAATAATAATAATAATAATAATAATAATAATAATAATAATAATAATAATAATAATAATAATAATAATAATAATAACAATAATAGTATAATATTATTTAAAAATAATAGTAAATTTAATCTGAATGTTACATTTAATAAAATACAATTTACTGTTTATTTCTTTTAAAAACATTTTTATACATTTGTTACGTAATACATTCGTCTTATTATTTATTTACTTTAAAGAAGTGTTTAATGACATCGTCGCGAATGAAAATAACGGCATGATAACATCAAGGAAACAGGAAATCATATAACATCAAATAATTCTAAGGATTTCGTCAATGCAAAATCCAACATTATCTGGACATAAGGAGGTATTTGATGATGATATCACGAATGAAAATAGAGAAAGAATAACACCAAGGAAGGAGAAAATCAGTGATAAAAAAATCACACGATTCGAAAGAATTTAATTAAGCTAAATTCAACAGTTGCATCTAGACATGCGGAAAAAGTAAGTTTTTCAAAAGCTTCATTGAAAATCTGATTAAAAGGGAAAGGGGAGAAGGATGACGATCTTAAAGTTTGTCTATTTTTCCTAATTTCTGTGATGAGGTAAAAATTAAAAAGTTAAATAAATGTTAAATAAATTAATTGAATTGTTATCTAAAGCTTTTGTATAAATTTAGTATTAATTCGTCATCTGTTATATATAATTTGGAAAAATGAGCAATTCGTCATCTTACTCTCTTTATTACCTCCTCCTCCTAATTTCTCCTATATAATGCAAATAATTAATGGTTAATTTGGAATATTTCAAATTAAATAAATTTAATTTAATTTAATTTAATTTAATAAATAAATATTAATTTAAATAAATTAAAAATAAATAAAAATAAATAAATTAATTAGTTAATAATAAATTAATATTAATTTAAATAAATTTAATTTAATTTAATTTATATATAAATTCTATATATTGGGAGCACAAATTAGTTCGGTCCGTTTTTCTCTAAAGATAGCTCCAGCTGTTGTGAATGGTTCATAGTGACAGCTGATTTTGGTTTCAGAGAGGTTAAACATCTGCTGATAATATTCAGTTTATATTTCATACAAAAACCTTGATTTTTACTGTGTTTGAAATGTTGAATTTTGTATTAACCAAGCAGCATTTGCGGAAGGTTTTGATTTTCTGCCTTAATTGAAAAAAAAGTGTGACTGAAGCCTATCGAATGCTTGTCGAAGTTTATGTGACACTTTAGGTGACAAGTTTAGGTGACACTGCTCCAACTGATAAATCATGTAGGGAATGGTTTCGACGTTTCAAGGATGAAGATTTCAGCATTGAAGAGCCTCACTCTGGACAGTCAAAAAAATTCGAAAACAAAGAATTAGAGACATTACTCGAAGAAGATCAGAGTCAAACGCAAGAGGAGCTTGCAGAATCATTGGGGATAACTCAACAAGCCGTTTCTGTACGATTGAGAGCCATGGGAATGATTCAAAAACAAGGAAATTGAGTGCCTTATGAACTGAAACCGAGAGACATTGAAAGGCGATTTTTCACTTGCGAACAGCTAATTCAAAGACAATAGAGAAAAGGTTTTTTGCATCGGGTTGTAACTGGAGATGAGAAGTGGATATTCTACGACAATCCCAAGAAGAAAAAATACTATGCTAAGTCTGATCAATAGTTACCATCGGCCTCAACATCAATACCACGGCCGAACATTCATGGTTCGAAGATCCATGTTTTGTATCTGGTGGGACCAAAAGGATCTTGTTTACTATGAGCTGCTGAAACCTGGCGATTCCATTACGGGCGATCGATATCGGTTACAATTGATTCGTTTGAGCCGTGCGACGAACCGTGTTACGAGAAAAAGGGCCGGAATACGAGCAAAGACATGATAAAGTTATTCTTCATGACAACGCTCGGCCTCATGTCGCTAAAGTAAAAAAATATTTGGAAACGCTCAAATGGGATGTTTTACCGCACCCGTATTCTCCGGACATTGCTTCTTCTGATTATTGGTTGTTCCGAAGGATGTAGCAAGTCACCGGTTCACTTCTTTCGCAGAAATCGAAAATTGGCTCCAAAATTGGATTGCCTCCAAAGACGAGTCATTTTTTCGAGATGGAATTCGAAAATTGAGAGATGGGAAAAAGTAATAGGCATCGATAGACAATACTTTAATTGATTTGTTCATTCATTTTGTTTTGAAATAAATGCACAAAAAGACGGACGAACTAATTTGTACTCCCAATATTTACATAATAATTAATAATTTTGTACGGTTAGAAATATTTAATATTTTTATTCATAATAGAAATTAATAACTTTAATATCTGATATACAAATTGATGAAAATGTCTTGAAAAACATTAATAAGTTAAGAATTGATATTATGACTAGTGGATTGCTAGATTATATACTGACAAATTGATGCATTGCTCTCGAACCAGAAAAATAATTAAAGGAAGCGAACAACGCAAAACATCTATTCAAGCTCATGATAGATACAAGGCAATAAACTTAAAAAGATAATAAAACTTAAAAGCATTATTACATAGGGGAAGCCCTTTGTTATAAACAATTCGCTTTAAATTACGTGTCTTAAATGCAATTGCATGTTTTCAATATAGATTATATCTTGATGAATTTTCAAAACGTAGAAAATGCTGAAGATATTTTCAAAAGAGCTGATAAATGTAAGAATATCCGTGCATTAAATAACTCTAAGAAATTAGCTGATAAGCTTAATTTTCTTTATCAACTAATTTCTTAAGAATTATTTGTATGTTGTTTAACTATGTTCTATTTATGTTCTAACTACATATATATATTAGATTATTTCCAAACCATATGTAATTTTAATGTCAATAAAGTATATATGTTTCATTTAATACTTATTAATATTTTCATATACTTATTAAAATAAATATTATAATGGAAATTATAATATTGTTAATATTGAATTCATTCTTCATATTGCAGACTCTGAACTGGGAACTGATCGGTCAAACGATATTGACTAAACAGAATCAACGTTTAAATAAAGCGTATTATATATACAAATGTAAAAGTAGTCCAAACTTCAAGAATAATAGATGCTCATAACACTTCGTTTGTGATCAATCTCGATCATGCCTGATAGGATAAATAAAACTATATGAAGAGATATCAAAAAATATGTCTTTCATTTTTGTCTTTATCCTTTCAGATTATTTCTTTCATTTTTGTCTTCATCCTTTCAGATTATATATAACTCTCATTACATCAAGCATGAGTTTGATACATAAACGCAATGTAGTATGAAGTTTTTGAGGTTTAGTTTGGATTATCTTCACGTTTAGTGCAATAGCCGCACGCTTCATCTCACGAAAAAATATCCTCAATTTTGGGCGTCAAACACTCAAAAAGAACGCTCAAATTTGAGTGTAATTTTTGACAATCAACTGAAGGTTACATCCAATTAAAGGTTAACGTCTAAAGAAAACTATCAAAATAAATGACTTTATTATATAAAATTAATTACATTCGATACATATCATAAACCAACATTTTCTAGCAGATTTCTAAATTTCCATTCAAATCATCTATGTCATAAAAGAGGCATAATTATTAGTATGGTTGATAAAATTGTTCGTTTATCTCATCTTCGCTTTCATTAAAAAAATTTAATTGACACTATTCAAATTTTCTTTAACAATGGCATCTCTTATTGAGAGTACAAATAAGTTTTCGCCGTTTTTAATAAAAAATTAAGCATTTATTGTAAAAGAACGGTACATAATGTTTTATTCAAAGTAATGGCCATCGCTAGCCACTACTTTTTCCTACTTTCTGGTAGCATGTGGATACCGCGTCGGAAGAATCCTTCATCTTTTGAGATTATTCAATCATCGATATCCAATCATCGATATCCATCGGATTTATCCAATCATCGATACAATTTTTGGTATCTTCATATGATGTGAAGTGCTGCTCAGACAGGTCATGTGTCATCGATCGGAACAAGTGATAATCGGACGGAGCAATGCCTAGAGAATACGGCGGGTGTGATAGAACTTCCCATTTGAGTGTTTCTAAGTAGATTTTGGCGCCGCAACATGTGGTCGAGCATTATCATGCAGGAGAATAATTTTGTCATGTCTGGAGTAGTAGTGGGCGCGTTTTTCCTTGAGTGCTTGGCTCAATCTCATCAATTGTGTTCGGTAGAGAGCCCCGGTAATGGTTTCGGTTTGAGGAACTCATAATACACAACACCTGATCCCATCAAATACACAACATGAGTTTTTTTCCATGAATATTCCGCTTGGCTGTCGATGTTGAAGCATGGGCAGTCTCCATGATTTCCTCTTCTTTAGGTTATCGTAGTGGATCCATTTTTCATCACCAGTGACTATACGATGCAAAAAACCCTTTCGTTTATGCCTGGCAAGCAGCATTTCACAAAAAATCAAAAATTGTGAAAAATCGGTGTTCAACGTTTCTCGGCTTCAGTTCATATGGAACCCAATTCCCTTGCTTTTGAATCATTCCCAATGATTTCAAACGATATGAAATTGTTTGTTGAGTCACTCCTAATGTAAGTGCAAGTTCTTTTTGTGTTTGGCACGAATCTTCATCCAATAATGCTTCCAATTCCGCGTCTTCGTACACTTTCGGCCTTCCGTTACATTCTTTGTCTTCGACGTCAAATTCACCATTCTTAAACTTTTGAAACCACTCACGATAACTTCTCTCACTTAAGGCACTATCACTATATGCTTCTACAAGCAATCTATGAGCTTCAGCTGCAAATTTCTTCAAATTAAAGAAATAAATCAAAAGTTCCCGCAAATGATTATTTGGCTCAAAACTCGACATTTTCGTACAAAAAAAATATATGATGATATAAAATCGTTAATATTTCAAGGTTATGGTGTTGCCGAATGTCCAATCTTACGATATGTTGTTTTACATCAAACAATTTTAACTGTAGTTTATTAGTGGCGCCGTCTTTTACAAATGGCGGAAACTTATTTATACTCCCAATATTTTCTCTACTATCAATAGATAAAATATTATATTCACCAACTTCACACATAAGATTAGCACTAAACATAAAGAAAAATTTTTCTCAATACTTTATGTTAAATCTATTTCAGAAATCTTTTTCTTCTAAATTCAATTGTAAATTGACATATTTCATTCCTAAAATGCATATTCCCACTTAAAAGTTGTATAAAGAGATGAAAGGATGAATTTGAGCCATTGTCTAACCAAAATAAAAGTTGTATAAAGAGATGAAAGGATGAACTTGAGCCATTGTCTAACCAAAATGTAGTGTATAAAATCTCGTGTGAAGATTGTGATGCCAGTTATGTAGGCTAAACAAAACGTAAATTAAATACAAGATTGATGAGCACATTTCAGATATCAAAAAAAGAACGGGTTCACCGTCTATTATTTCTGACCATCGCACGAATTTAAATCATAACTTTAAATGGAATGAAGTCAAAATTTTAGATAGAAAAGCTTCGTATAATAAAAGATTGATATCTGAAATGATACATATAAAAAAGCAAAGACAAGGCATTAACAAACAAAATGACACAGAATTATTGCTAGAACCATCTCCAGATCATATAATCACTTTCCTCTTCATAATTACTTCCCTGTCTCAATTACTTTCCTTCTTTCTTCTATATCTCCCTTCTCTGTCATATTTCCTCTCCTTCCCCAAAAAGTTTCTGTCCTTAACATTATTCTAATGTTTATTATATAATTCTTTGAATGTCACAACAGTCCTAAAGCATTAACGTGGTAACAACAACTTTAATTCTGATGGTTATTGCTTATAATATTAATTGTAAACAATTTTTCTATATCAGACTCTTTTAATATGAAGATAATTTATATAACTTAACTTTGACTAAATTTGAATATAATTTCTCGGTGATCATTATACAATTGAACTGTCATTAATTCTATATATTCTAATGCATTATTTTTATGAGTTATTATAGCTTGATAAAATTGCCTCATTATTTTAATAGAAACACTCTCGAATTAAAACTCGCCTATGTACCCTACTACTAAAAAAAACAACATAAGAATGCTGTTATTATTATATGAATAATCCTTCATTGTATGTTATGAAGTCAGCTGAATACCATAATCGAACCAAAAGAGAGAACGAGAAATATGTCAGCAATATCAAGAAATAACAAAATAGCCTTTAACTACAGAAGCTGTTTAAAAAAAATTAATAATAAAAAATCAATAATAATCAATATAATAATAATTAAAATAATAATAATAATTAAAATTAATAATAATCAAATTATCTAAAAAATAAAAAAGTAAATAATTTAGTCACTGCTTAATAAGATAAAAATCTCGCTATCTAATGATATTTATATGTAAATTTACATTTATTAGTTCATGCTAAAGACATGATTAAAGTTCATAATGCATTTATATTTGAAAATAACAGCATAAATATTATTAGGCATTGAGATCCAGCTTTTTTGACCGTATCGGGCAGTGATTATTATGTAATATAATATGATCCACTAGAACAATCGTTGGAAATTTATATTCTATTATACCTTGCTTTCTGTAAATAAAGAAATATTACACGTTACACAAATGCTTTTATGTAAATAAATAATTTACTATGTTTCTATTAAAATATAATATTTATTTAAAGATTAGAAAGTTGTAACAATAACTAGTATAAGGACCTTCAATAAATATAAAGCGTAAAAAATCAATTAATGCCGATTGTAACAAAAATAATTGACCAGATTTGTTTAAATCGACATTATAGAATCATTCGAGATAAGAGAACTCTGTAGAATTATATCCGAGAATTCGGACCAATTTCTAGCATCGTGTACACAAGACTTTAGAGACCCTCTAATGAGAATCGCTCCACTAAACAGCCAATTTTGATTGGTCCGCCATTTTTTAGCAATTATGTTCGAATGTCTGTATTGTAAGAATGGGCAATGCGTATCATATATGCTAAAAATCATTTACAAATTAACCTATTTTGCGAAAAAAATTTTTCAAATTTTTCATCTAAAATGGAGTTATTTTAAACTGATATCTTTATAAAAAAATCGCTTCTTTTTTTAATGAGGTCTACTTTGAATCAAACAATCAATTTTTAGTGTTTCGATACAAATATCGAATCTCATTCAAATTATATATATTCATAATATTATTAAAATCAAACTAAACAAGATTAAGCATTTTAAAGTTATTATCATTTCTTGCGTAATATACATGTAATGATAAAAATTAAGTTTCGAGAAAACAAATGATTTCAAAGGACAACTAATTGAAATATAATACTGTCTGTAGAATCAAAAACATATGATTACTGTACATAAAGTAAAAGAAAATAATTTATAATAATTATTTTTAATAAAACACAATATATTTTCTTATAATGACATTGTACAAATATATTACTTAACCTCGCAGAGATATGCATTTTTCATTGTTAAATTTTTTCCAACATTTGTCGCCCATAATGCACGATGTTTAACATCTCATGGAAATACAATATTTTCATTATGTAACCTTTAGCTGCAGAATTAGTGCAAAATAGGATTGGAGGATACTCAATCATTTTGCAATTATTTTTAATAATCTTCTAATAATTCGTACTAATCTTCAAGATTAAAAAGATCGCGATTTACTATCAAGGATAGAAAGAGACATAACGTATTCCTCTCTCTTTTCTGTGATTTTGCTAAAATTAAAGACTCTTAAAGGTGCCTTTTCATAGCACGTTGCAGTAGCAATTCGTTACTTATTGATTAAAAATTTTATGTGACGCACTACCGGCGCAAAATACATTTTGTCGCATTCGTTAAAGTTGAACCGAATGAACAGCAAGCAGTGGTAAATGGCAGTAAATCTCTAGTGAAAATTTTTCTTATAATTTTTATATGAATTGGAAGATTTTTCAAAAATACTCAGAAATATTCATCTTTTATTTTAGAAAATTACATCTTTTCTCAGAACTTCTTATAGTGAATTCTGAAATATTCTAAAATTTCCCATCCCATAATTTTTAAGAAGTATTTTTTAATTTTTTAGATTTTGTAACATTTCATCAGTGTACTTACAAAAAAATCTTAAAAATCTTACAATATTTTATAATTAACATATATAAAAAATTCTGATAAAAGATGTAGAAGAGAAATGTTCCAATTTGTATAAAAAAATGAGAAAGTTATAAAATTATAGAGAAATTCTGAAAAATTATATAAAGATTTTAAAAAATTATATGAAAAATTCTGAGAAATATTTTCACCAGGGATGGCAGTAAATATCTGCAAAACAAAGAAAAAGCATGCAATATTTTGAGAAGCTTTTTGATAAGAAAAGATAAAATACAGAAACTGATTTCTGATAGGGAAATATATTTATAATTAATTAATTATTTTCAATAAATACTAATAAAGCGAACAGGAAAGCAAATCATAACCTCAATCTATCGATAACGAGAATGAAATAACATATATCGCAATTATTGAAATTTTAAATTTGGTTAAGTTAAAGTATAAACGATTTAGAAAGCAAGATCACCAAAGTTGTAAAATAAACTATAATTTTCTAAATTATAAGTACTTGGAAATTGCTGAAAAATGGTGGATCAATCACTTTATACTTATAATTTATAATTTAAAAAGTTATAGTTTATTTTGCAACTTTGGTGACCTTGTTTCTTAAATCGTTTATACTTTAACTTAATCAAATTTAAAAGTTACAAAAATTGCAATATATATTATTTACATCTCACATTAGCGTCTTAAGACATTACTTAAGATCTTGAAATAAGAGGGATTGATTCTGTATTTTCAAACAAGATGAAAATTACAAAAGTGAACAAATTTATTAGGTGTTGACAATGAAATAATCAGTATTCTAATAAATTCGCTCACTTTTATAATTTTCACCTCATTTTAAAATACAGAATCGATCCCCAGAACTAACTATTAACATATTCGATTTACTGATTCGACCCGATTCCAAATCAACGATCTATTCTTTTTAGTTACGTTTTTTGAACAGTTTAATTCTTCTTTTGCAGCTAAATTTAAAATGATTCTTTTAAAAAAAATACGTATTTATAATTGTTTTTATACTGGTTTCATAAACGTTTAATTGATCGTTATTTCTAACATTTCCTACAGATACTTATATAATGTTATTAAAAACGTTTACTTGTAATGTTACTCAACGTTACAAAAAAATGTTTTTTCAACATTTTTGTTCTTTTTGGGTACATACATATCATTTTGAAGGGGGGGAGAGGAGGGATAACCACTTAGATAGCAAAGTTCGTCATTTTGACATCAAATTCAAATCATGTTCGTACAAATGACGTCAAGTGACCAAAAAATGACCATAAGTTTTTATTTGACAACAGTCTATAACGTCATACTGACGTCATACTGACATCATAAGTCGCCAGTTCGGTATAATATATGTATAATAGTCAATTTTCTTCAAGTAAAATCTTCTTCAAATGCCATATGCTATCTCAGCGCATAGGAGCCTCTCTCTGCTCATATACTTTTGCACTGATCGTACACAACGCATATGGAGACCTACAATTTAATCGCAGATTTCGAACAGCAATTTTTGATAGAAAAGTTTTCTAGGCAAGTATACTACTGCTGGTAGTTTGCCATTGCCTTTTGAGAAGAGCTATGAGTGTATGCAAATTTTTCGATTCTCTGGGAATCGAACCCGGGATCTCTAGTATATCAGACCAATGCGCTGTTTATTATACCACACTCGTGCTCGATGGTCAGTAAAGAATCAAAATATAATGTCAAAATGATTCACCGATGACGTCAATTGTTTGTGACATTCGAACATCGAATTTGACTTCATTAAAACATCAATAATGATCAGTAAAGGCCTAAAATACGTCAAACTTTGCAACCTAAGTATGTTCAAAAGATAATTGCATTTGAAGTTACTTTTAACATGTGTTAAACAAGAAACAATAGATAAGAAGAATGCAGTTTCAATTATAGTTTCAATTGCAAAACGGTATTTAGAAATTCACTCAAAAACTAAAGAACTATAGATAAATATAATACGACTCTCCTAAACCAAAGAAAATGAGGGGTAACCAGCAAATATTAATTATAAAACTTTAGAAAGTTGTTGTACTTCACTAATATCCACTTCATTTATCAACTCATTCTCAAATACTGGTGCAGTGGAAAAATAAAAATTACTGTTCAAAAATTGCGATCTGCAGCAATTTTTTAATAGTAATTCCCCCCCTTTCCCCTCCCTGAATGCACTGGCGCTTCGGGTTTTGTTCCTCCCCTTCCCACAGGCCGTCCTTGTGTGTATAACTACCTTAATTCCAATATCCAATTTCAAATAGCATCATCATGTTCAGCAGCATTTAGTTATGTTTGGTATTAAAATCGAACATGAGAATATAATTGGACAATGCCAATACCTTTAATTTCAGCATCGAACAAGACTACGCTGCCAAACATGACAATACTATTTGAAATTGGATAAATTCAATTGTAATCGCGTCAAACGCGATAATACTAGAAGTTACTATTGTAAGATATTACTTATGATATGAAGAAATCAGAAAACAGTTCCTCCTAGACTTCGTGGCAAGACGGTTACTTAAGAATATGGACATTTCGAGGTCTCGGATCAAGTTTCGGCACCGGTGGAGCGCTTGACATTTTTTTCTCGACCTAGCTCTTACATTCTAATCTAATTTATTTTCCCAATGACGTCTGACGCGCACAAATAATGCGCTCATAAGTTCTCATCTTTACAATTCGAAAAATACTTCATAAAAATATATTATAGTGTTTTGAAAAGTTCTTGATATTATAACTATTAAATTTTGGAATAAAAAATAAAGTATCTCATTTAAAAAAATCGATCTTGAACTAACCTTGGCGACGCCACCCAAAGTTAAACAGATGCGATCTGTAAATAGATTTTTAAACCCTATAACTTTTGTCTGAATCATTTTTCCCAAAAATGCTTTGTTTTCGAAATATTTCATCGGTTCGAGACTTTTTACTCACCCTGTTAATGCCAATGTTAAGTCAATACTCAGGATGTAATAAAAGAGAAATTACATAAATATAAATGTATATAAAATCATATGTATATGCATATTATCTTATATGCACAATGTAATTGTATTCACTCGATATCAATTCTCAACACTATAATCAGTAGTGTCGATAATGTGATATATCATTGATTCCCAACATGGAGGATGTTATCATCCTCTTGGTGGGCGTTGAGAAGATCTAAGGAAGCGTTGCTAATCGTAAAGGCAATAAGGGAGCGTTGGGGAAAAAGTGGGCAAAAGAACACCAAAGAAATTTAATCTCCTAAATATTTTCTAAACAAATACTTAAATATTCACTTGATTATATAAATATTACAGTTATGTTTTTTATAAGAATCAAATATGTCAATCAACTTTCCATACATATTGATATAAGTTGTATGATATATAAAGTTTGTTTTTTATTATGTAAAGTTTGTTTTTTTATTTTTTTCGGCTAATGTTTTTTTGTACGGAATGATCGGAATAAATGCATATTTTGTCAGGTTCATTAAAGATGCTTTTTCATGCGACGCTGCGCGAAGCACTCGTTTTCTGCGTCAAGAAAGCAAACCTAATCTGTGTAATTTGTAACGAGGAGACAATAGATTTCTACCGTGTATATCATGTGTGTTATTTATTCTGGAATTTAAAGTTCGATATATTTAATTATAAACATCACGCATGGATGACAGAATATGTAAATTCAAAAAGAAATTTCACATAATATATTTTTATATTATATTAGACAATATTCAAAATTTATTATTATTTCATGTTTATTAATTTAAAACCTCACTTTCTTTGTTTTGCACGTTGAAACTTTAATAAACAAAATTTTCCAATTAAAAATGCACAAAATAAATTTTATATTATAAGAATTGACCCGCTAACGTTGGATAGAAACCCGGAAAGTTGGATAGAAACTTTTTAGCGTCAACCATAAATAAAATTACATAGAGTGAACATAAGCAAAATGAGCATCAAGCATTTTAGCGTCGCATGAAATGGCACCTTAATAGAGTGCGGATATTCGTGTATTTCGTGTTGCGTGCGGAACACCACTGTGTAATTTTTTCTTTGTTCTGTGTAATTTTTTTTTGTTTATTTATTTAAAGATAGTTTATTAGTTTATCCGCGAAAAGGGCACTGAACAAAAAAAAAACTTAGAAAGGGGGCAATAAGCCAAAAAAAGTTGGGAAATTATGTAATATATAGTTTACATTATTTTATAAAAACTATTGATACTGCTAGTATATCTGGCGCTTTCAAGCATCACTCAAAAAAGGTCAGGTAAGAATAGCTGATTTCAGTTTTCTCTCTGATATACATATAACTTTAAATTATTATAATATTAAAGGCATCAATTCACAGAATTGATGAAAATATTATTTTCAAGGTTAATTAAAAGTTAAAAAGTTAATTAATTTTAACTTCATTTAATTATACAATATTTTTGACTCTTAGCTTTTTAACTTTACTTAGTTATATTTTATTGGTAAGTATTAACTTTTAATTTAACTTTTAATGTTTCATATATTATTATACTTTTTATATAATTATAAGAATTATATACAGGGTAGGCCATTTTAATCTTTCTACGCTGATAACTCGAAAAGAAAGCATTTTTCTAAAAAACACAAGAGAAGAAAGTTATGTAATTTTGAGGGAGAAAGAAGTTAGTGATCTTAAATTTGAATTTTAAGGTCAAATTTAATTAAAATGGCCTATCCTGTATATAATTCTTATAATTAAAAAGTTGACATATTTTATATATAATTATAGATAATACATAATTATATAGAGTGTTTCAGAAATCGTTGGCCAAATTTTAAGCATATTCCACTCATTGTAAGGACAGAAAAATGTCATATGAGTTCGGAAACGCTTTCTTTCCAAATTATAAACATTTTTTTATTTTATACTTATACCTATATTTTATTTTATATTTATATTTTATTTTATATTTGTATATATTTTTTATTTTATACTTATATTTATATTTTTATTACAGAAATTGCTGGAAAGAAATGATTTCTTTCCGCATCGATGCATGCTTCGCATCGACGTCGCATGGATTGTCGAAGACATTCAAAAATTCTCGGAGTATTTTGTATTTTTTCACACGCAACGATAATACGATTTCGAAATATTTCCACAATAGCAACAGGAGTATCATACATAAAAGTTTTAAGATTATTACTTGACGTCCAGCGCCGGAAGGGATTCGATTTACATCCGAGGTAATACAAATTCCGCGAAGAACGCTCCATCGTCGATGCCATTCGAAAATTGCAGACGCTTGCGGGGCTCATGGTGACGAAAGGAGGAGTGATGTTGGCGCTGTCATTCGATATCAACAATGCTTTCAACACTCTCCCATGGGAGAGGTGGCACTTGCCTATCAGAACTTGTCCCCCTATCTGATTACTTATCGAGGATAACATAAGTAGCTAGAGTTATAAGGACGGATCAGTAGAAGTGAAGTATCATGTGGTATCTTGCAAAAGTCCGTGCTGAGTCTCCTGTTATGGGGCATCGCCTCTGATACGCTATTCTACGCACTCTTCTCTCAGAGTGTCACGTCTGCTATGCAAACAACATTTTGATATTCTCCAGATGGCATGACTGGGAGGTTGCCACAGCTAACATAGGTGTGTAATGCGTAGTTGGCTCCATTAGAGGACTGAGGCTGCAGGTGACACCTCAAAAGATTGAGTTGAGAAACATGTTTCTGCACAGCATGGTTTGGAGTGCATCGCCTTCAGCACAGATCGGGGTGGGAACTATCTTCATCCAAGTAGGAACCACGCTTATGTACCTGGGCTTCATATTGAAATGGATGGCCGGTGAAGTTTCAGAGCTTACTTCGAGTTGCAATCAAGGTGGGAAGGCTGATGCTCTCTCCGGCCTCATATCTAATCTACACGGCCCGGGAATGGCAGTACGGCGTGCGTACATGTACACCGTCCTAGCAGGGTTTCTTTATGGAACCCCTGTCTGGAATGGAGAGACGACATCTGACACCCGGATACAGCAAATGCGCCTCGCCCTTCGCATCACGAGGGCTTCGCATACAGGACGGTGTCGCACGTTGTGTTCATGATACTGATGGGACTGCCTTCCGTGGATTTGCGGGCTCGCCGAGACATATCGACGATCCGTGCGTTTTATGTGCGGCAGAACGTCTCCTCCCCCTTCCTTGTCCCGTGAATGCCATGAGAGAAAGAGCAAGTCTCCGGATCTTTGACACCTCGGCGAGCTTGCCAATAATCCGGTCGTACAGGCCATTTTTCTCTGTCTACTCAAATGGATAGATAGGAAATATGGAGGATTGATTCTGGATAACACAGACAGGGCTGCTTCGGTGAATGCCTCTGCCGGATCCAAAAGAAGTCGACTACGCCATCACTATGCTGTTGTCCGAGACACCGCACAACACACACTTGAACAGTGTTCGGAACGGGACGCCGAGCGTGATGCTCTAATCGCAATGATGGAAGAGGACCTCTTCCTCTCGGCTCTGGTAAAAGTCATGCTGAAGGAGGAGAGGTCATGGAGTACCATCTTCTCCTTCTGCGAGAGCGTCATACTCTAGAAGGAGGCGGAAAAAGAAAGGAAGCGGCATCAGGCCCGAGCATGGAGGGAAAGACATCCGCGCGGCGAAGTTTGGCATCATTATTGAGCTTCCACTATGCACGCTACCGCGATACATCTTCCCTCGGTACGTGTCCGAGTGGCAGCGCCGCCGACACCATCATCATGCCGGCCGTTGGTCGGGGAGGACTCCTCTCCCCTCCCCCCCTAATGATCAGCATCTCGAGAATGGTGACAGGAGGGAGGAAGAATGGATGACTTCCTCATCAGCCGGGAATCCACTCCTCTCTCACTTGAAACGGAGAGCCTGGAAGTATGATCAAAACGTTGCATCGTCTGCTGGATGATCGGATGGGAAACCGGCCGCCAGCTCTATCCTCTTCCTCAGGGAACCCCAAGAGGGGGCGAGACGAAAGATTAAATATCCCCCTTTGCCTGAACAGACTGACTAGCCCCTTGGGGTTCCGATGACCCTCCCGTCAAAAAGAAAGTCGCCGAGGGGGATTTGATTGACCAGCATGATCGACGGATCTAGGAGCGTCCTGGAAGAATATTGCACGCATGCCCAAGGTTCCTGATAGAGACTAATGAAGGATACCAGCAGGAGTTTTAGTGCGAGTCTTTCATAAGGCACCGTTCTCGCTAGCCAAGAGTATGCATAAGGTATTTCCCCCTCTTACAAAAAAAAGTTAACTTTTTGACTTAGTTTTTTAATTTAATTAAAAAAAATTAATTTCGTTAACTCAAAATCATGAAATAAAACAAATTTAATTTTTAACTTTTCAATTATTTTTTTTATTAACTTAACTGTTAATTTAATTAATGTCATTATGGATTAACTTTTGTCTTAACTAAATTAAATTTTCAAAACTGTTATCTTTAACTTAATTGTTATCTTTAACTTAACTTAGTTAAAAAAAAAGTTAACTTACCCAACCCCGGTTATTTTACAAAATACACATTTTAGTTTAGTTATTAATTTATTGTATTTATAATCTCTAAGTATTCGTTGTTTTTTAAATAAGAAAAATAAACTTAAAAGAATCATTTTGGTAAATATTTGTTTTAGATAACATCTCATCAATTTCAAAGTCCTTTAGATATGTTGTAAGGGAAAGTGTGTCCTGAGTGATTCCCCATAAGAATTAAGTGGGGAACGGCATTGGAGATATAGTAAATAAAAATTCTATAATATATAAAAGATGACATTGGCATAAGCGATTCCCATCTCATCTCCCCTTGCTTGGGGACTTCCATGTATGGTGGCAGGAATAACTTGGTGTGTGCAGTTGGACAGTGTCTCTAAATCTCTGTCCTCTCCGTCTATGGACTGTTCATAGTGCGAAAGGTTATCAACTGTAAAACATGAAACATGGAGCGGTATTCATTCCTTTTTAAAACTTAAATAATGTCTTAAAATGCTAATACAGTCCTCGGATTGACTTGTAACATCTTAAGACTGTACTTAAGGTAGTCTTAAATGTAAGAATCGACTATGAATATCAGCCTGTTTCACATCGTGAACACAAGGAAAGATTCAGTACCAATTTCACGACGCGAAACAGGCCGGTATTCATAGTCTACTATGAATACCGTCCCTTATTCGCATTTCACAATTGGTAGCCCTTTCGCACTACTGATGATGAGAAGCAAAAGTAGGCATGGTTGGTCGAACTGCACACATCATGTAATCCTTCCATGCGAAGCGACTTCCATTCACCCCCTTCCCCTGCCAAGAGGCGTACGACTCTCCGAGATTGATTATATTTTTTTGTGCGTTCTGAAGCAGGGGATGAAAGTCGCTTCGTATGGAAGATATGTGCCCTCAAGCAGAAGGGGGAGGGGAGGGGAGGTGGGGTGAAAGTCACTTTGTATGGAAAGTATGCCATGACTTTATTATGAAATTTTAATTTGTTATATCTTCTAACCAATACCGTCCTCCACTCCATTCTTGTGGGGAATCACTCACATCACCACTTTCCTCTACAATATATCTAAAGGACATTGAAATCAATAAAATATAAAAAAAACGGATATTTATCATCAATTTATTATAAACAATTAAATCTTTTATAAAATTATCTTATTGATAAAATTTATCTAATGAGTAAATGTAATTCCAAACTTAACGATAATATCGTTTACATTAAACGAAATACTATTTCATATTCAATTTCTTATTGAATGTAACAGAATTATTGCAAGTCTTTAACCATTGAATGTTTTGCTTGTTGTCAAGAGTATCAATATAATTTGATAAATCATCCTGATGAACTCCATTGGCGGTACAATATAAGATTGCAGTGTTCTCTAGGAGTTCTCGCAATGATCCCATTTTTGAAGTCTCTGTTTCATCTCTAGAATATTCAGATTTCTTTTCTTTCGGGTTTAAATCGATAATTTCATGTTTATCCTTATGAGAATCACTAGGCTTCTTTTTTATGTAGTTTAGTGTGTTTAAACTCACTTGTTCATTTTTCGAAGAAATTACTTTGTGATTTTCTAATATTGTTGAAGAACACTTCCAAGCATTTTGATTGCTACTGACAATCTGACTGTCTTTGGTATTCTCTAACATTAGATGAAGCTTTTTCCATTTTCTTTGTGAGAAACCAAAACTTGTATTTGGATAGGGACTGTTGGATATAAACTGTTGATTTTTTTCAATTGTTGTATTCTTCTGCGTGAAGTTTTTCGGCAAATTTTTGATGTTCAGTTTTGTTAAACTCGTTTTCATATCTCTTGAACTATAAATTTGATTCTGTATCATGGACTTCCTCAACATGCTTTTGTTGTAATTTGATAAGATTTTAGCTATTTCCGAAGTTTCATTGGTGCACCATACAAGATTTTTATTAAAATTTGATATTTTACCATCTGATTCCCTATTAATTTTAGTTTCTTCAAGATTTTCTCTTTCATGTATCTCTTTCATGACTTGAACAGTTTTTTTATCCAACGGGGTCTCAAGATAGGTTTTTTTTGTCATATATTCTTGTGTATTCGTAGCATATCTCTTCAAAGTATGCAAATTACTCATTGACGATTCTTTGCACTTCGAATCTGATTCTTTCGCAAACAACTTTCTGTAGATTGACATTCCCAACAGCGTCTCATTGTTAGAAGCATCTTCCAACTTTGCGGAGTTAAATATATTTTTTGTGCAAACTTCGTCGCTCATAGATTTCGCAGCCGAATTTCTCAACAAAATTAGAGAACTGTTTGGAGCGCCTCGAATAATCTGTTTCAAATTCATCTTGACCATCTCTCTATTTTGTGACATAGTTTTCGAGCTGTTGAGTTCCACAGTCGATTTCTGTGTTTTTGGTATATACAATGCTGAAGGTGACGGAAAAGTCGAGGTGACTTTTTGATCATTTTTGCTATTAGTGGTACTTTCATTTTGAATGCTTTGCGTCATAGCGATAGCATAAGCTTCTAGTAACTTTGTTTCTTCTGCAAGATTAGCAACATTTTTAGGAGAAAGTGTTAGATTACTTTTGATATTTGTTGTCTTTTTCATCAATTCTAAAGACCTTGTCTTCGTTGCAGAAATTGTCAGCTGTGTCACTTTTTTTTCTACTGCTTGTTTATAAACTGGTGTCATAACTTGCGCACAATAACCAAACACGCAATGAAGGCTTTCATGCATACATGTTTCAAAGGATTTTTTATCCATGGAGAGATAGGTATTCCATGCATTTTTGATATTTGATGAACGTTTATTTTTCATTCTTAGCTTTCCCTTTAGCTTCTTTTCTTTTTCCGTTGAAGAGACTTGTTTATTGCAATGTGGATCGACAGAGATAACTTCAATATCAGGTTTATTAATAATCTCGCAATAAGATAATCCATCGAGGCTGGTGAAGTATTTTCCTAAATATTCCACTGCTAAACCAGCCTGAGAACATAAACGTATAAAGGATGTTCTAAATAAAATTATTTATTTCTTTCCTGAAGCAATTGAATCTTTTTTTCTTTTTAAGTAAAAAATAATTTGAAAATTTTATCTTTTCTTCTAAATTTGCAGGTTCAAAAAAAATAAGTATGCAATTTTTTTTAAGAATTAACTTCTGTTAAAATAAGTTTTTCTAATTAATATTTAAAAATTACAAATTGCAGTTATTAAAATTATGGCTTACAGTTGTCTATTAATTTTTTTATTTAATTAAGGCACAAAAATTTTTTATTCGAATCCATTAATTAACATTGTAGTATCGTTTTATTAAATTATTTATTGAACTGTGATCCAAAAATATGGTATTAAAACAAAAAGCTTTAAAGTAAGGAAAAATTAAGTTATATGGCATAATATTAAGTTATATGCATAACTATAGAATATGACAATGATAAAATAAAATATCAAAAATTATAATTAACACAAACTGTCTAAAAGTTCATGACTTAAATTAATTAATTAATAATTAATAATTTTGATGAGATTAAAACTAATATTTAACAAGTTCATAAAGAATATATCATTTATATATATATATATATATATATATATATATATATATATATATTGTGTGTATATAATTAATAGAATAATAAATAAATGAATATAAATAATAATAGAAATTAAATGCCTATAACGGTCGAAGCTGGATTTTTAATGATTAACCTTTTGAGGACGAGGGATTGCTCAAAAAGTATCAGGTGTATAAGCTTAAATCCGCTGTTTTTTAGTCAAACACATTTTTTTTTCCTAGGAAGCAAAAACAAATTTATTCAAAGTACTTGCCCTCGCTAACTATACATTTTTCCTATCTTTCGGGCAATTTGTGTATACCACGCCAAAAAGATTTCTCATCTTTCGAGGCAAACCATCATCAAGCCATTTTCAGACGTCTTCGTAAGAATCGAAGTGCCGCTCAGCGAGCGCGTGGCCATCGACGAAAACAGGTGATAGTCAGAAGGTGCCAAGTCTGGTGAGTAAGCGGGATGAGGTAGCACTTCCCAGTTGAATGTCTCCAAGTAGTTTTGGGCCATTGTTGACGTATGCGGTGGTGCGTTGTTATGGAGGAAAATCAGCTTGTCATGTCTTTTCCGATAATGCGGCCTTTTTTCGCAGAGCACGGTGCAATTTGAGTCAGTTGTTGGTGGTAGCGGTGAGCATTAACAGTTTCACCAGGTTTTAACAGCTCATAGTAGACACCTTCCTGATCCCACCAAACGCACAGCATCTTCTGTCTGAAGCGATTTGTCTTGAGGAAGATGTTGATGGTTAGGCGGGATCAACCCAAGATTTCTTGTGTTTAGGATTCTTCTTTAGGAAAATAGATCCACTTTTCATCGCCTGTCTGATGCAGGAACGACTTTCTTTTTTGTCTGGCAAGCAGAATTTGATATGTGTTTTGACGTCGCTCCATCTGCCTATCGTTCAGTTCATGCGGCATTTTCCAATCTTTTGAATCTTCCCCATGGCATGTAGCCGCATGGAAATGGCTGCTTGAGAAACACCCAATTGCTCGGCAAACATTTTTTGCGAGTGAGTATCGTCCTCATCCAAAAGAACCTGCAATTGACAGTCCTCAACCTTCTTGGGCCGATTTTTACGCTTCTTGTCATAATTGGGGTCAAAATTGTCATCATTGAACCAGCAAAACCAATCTCTGCACGTTGTTTCCGATAAAGCATTGTCGCCATAGGCCTCCACAAGCATTCGATGCGATTCGACAGCCGATTTCTTCAAATTGAAACAGAAAAGCAAAGCTTCCCGCATATGTTTTTTTTTTAGCAAAAAACTAAACATGATTACGAAAGAAAAAATGTATATTGTTGTATGAAATTGTTGATGATATCCACTGATTAATGTTGACAGATGTCAAACGCATAAAAAAAAGTATATTGTGTGCCCAGGGTAGCTTTGTACGCTCACTAATGCCACCTATGAGCAAACAGCGGATTTAAGCTTATACACCTGGTAAATTATGGGAAAACTAGTATTTAAGGATAATTTTGGGTCGCTGAATCCGAATCTGATCTTAGTATTTCAAAATTCTGTAATCCAAGATGACGGATCCAATATGGCCGATATTGACAGAGTCAAATTCAAATGTTGCTTGAAATTCATTCATATTACATTCATATTACTCTTATTTCAGAAATTTTTGACCCTATTTTTATGAAACTTGGTATACAAGGGTTTTTGATGATGCTCTTTTTGCAGCTCATTAATACCATGCAAACTTTTGTTATTGACAGCTTGGAATAAAGAAAGTTCACGTTTTATCGATCAGCTTCAAGAAGAGCGAAACCGGAAATTCTCGAAGCATGCTTCTTGCTTCACCAACGCATCAATCAAACTTCCATAGTTTTCTAAATTTGAAAAGAACACCATCAAAGTCCTAGTAATATAGATTTCATAGATTTTGAATTTGCATTTTGATATTTGCATTTTTTGACCATTTAAACGACGACTATATTGGATCTGCCATTTTAAATTTTGAATTTTTTACTTCAGAATTAAAAAAAGTATCATCAAAAACCCTTGTATACCAAGTTTCATAAAAATAGGGCCAAAAATTTCTGAAAGAGCGGAGAGCATGTATATATGTTTCCCGGCATCAAAGGTTAAATAATTCAATGTGAATTATCCAGAGACACAGTAGTGTTTTGGCACTAAGAAAAACGCGTAGCACGAGACAGTACAGTGACATCTTTACGCGGAGTGATGAGATTTTTCGGAGATCTCGATTATTATATCTCAATAATGGCTGTGCTGATCAAATTCTACGTATAGTCAATCGATAGTCTGTACGCGAATTATGTAATGAGAGTGCATTTATTTTTTGTCTATTTACTCTATGAGTAAAGATATTGCAACAATTTCTAATTTTGTTCAAATTTTAAGAAATGTTATTGTCATTATTATTATTAATGTCGTCGTCGTCTGCCTGGTCCATGGATTACATCTCAAACTTTAGTCGATAGATGGCAATCTAAACATTTTTACTTTACTTTTTAATAATATTCTTTAATGAACAACGGTCGACTACTAAGACTGCCTGATGGTCACTCAGAATCATAATTTTGACAATATGTATCAATTTAGTACATTTTTTTTTTCGAAAGAATCGAAGAATACGAATATTCTTAGCGCCTTTTTCTATCTTTTTTAAAAGGATTTTGTTATATATACTATATATATGTACAAGCATTAAAGCATATATATCATATTCATAATCATTCGAACTGCGCATCGAATTGGTTTTCCGGATTTATACGCAATTAAACTGTAAAAATATTACGATTATAACACGATAATTAAATTTCGCGATAATTAAATTAAATTGACAAGCAATTTTTAATAATTTGATGCTCAATCAGGCATCATATCAGAAAGATGTTAATATGCTGAAAAACTGTAAATAAATTTATTATGAAAAATATTACCTCGATCAAGAGTTGAATCCGGGTCTCTAGTATTCCGTATGAACGTCTTTAGACTACTGAGACATATCTAAAGAAATTCGAATGACTATGAATGATTACGAATTATGGTATATATGCTTGTATATGGTATATATTGCATATAATATATATATAATTCACATTTGAATTATATTAAAGATCCAGCTTCGACTGTTATAGGCATTTAATTTCTAGTATTGATTGTATTCTCATATATGCGATCTAAAAAAAGATTCTTATTATTAATATAAATAATGATGTTATATTAGAAAGGTAATTTTACTTGAGGATGATAGACTGGTCTTTCATGCATTCCATGTACGGGCCATTCTTTCCACTCTGTCTCGTCTTTTTTGGTAGGTGCTTGATAAGTAGCACCCACAGTATACATCTTTCGAGTAATAGATCTAGTGTTCATATATGGCATTGCGGATTTTATACGTTTCTCAAATTCATAATCCGAATAAAACTCTTTCTTGTTGTTGGCCAATAGTTGTTTGGGTCGAGAAAAATCCTTATCAATATTTCTCTTCGACATTCGCATAGGATTTCGTCTCACTTCTATCGTTTTCAGACTGAGAATATGAGTAAAGATATAAAATCTGAATAAATTTAAAACAAATTATCCTTGCTAATCAAATTAAGTTGTTTTTTTTTAATCCATATATATGGTATACATATAAAGTTATTATTTTTAATAAAATAAATCTTTTGACAAGTTTTTATTAAAAACGATTTGTTCTTAATTAAATGAAGATTATACTTATTATATACAATAAAGTCTGAATTATGAAATGCATTTAAAATAGAGTTAATTTAGAAAAGTGATAACTTAAATTTAACTTTTAATGTCATACAGAATATAGCATAAAGAAAAATAAAAGATTTCTTAATTTTGATAAAAAAAATTAATGGATGAGACATCTTATTATTATCAGGATTATTATAAGAATTTATTTATTATAAGAATTCTTAGAATTATTAAAAAGATTACACATTTATTACAAGGATTTTCAAAATTTGCAAAGTGAATTTCTTAAAAAAAAATTATTATAATAATTATTAAAAAATTATTATAAAAATTATTATAATAATGTTAAAAAATTATTATAATACACTTATTATTATAATGATATATTCACATAGCATGTAATTGCAGTAATATTACAGTGAGATTACAATATTGTAATATAGTTATGTAATATTGCAATGCAATATTACATAACTTTACTGAGATATTACTGAGATATTACATTGCGATATATCACAATGTAATATTGCAATAATTTTGTTGAGATATTACAATGTGATATCATTCTGCAATATTGCTACAACCCATACAGCATCGATTGTTGCGAAAAATTTTCACAAATGTTTCAACCTTTTAGGTCTCATGTGCAACAATTCTGAAAAAACTCTGTAATATGTTATATGAAATATTTTAACAGAAATGTTTCTAAAATTTATCATGCAATAAATTGAAAAACATTTAAATAGAATAAAAAATCATCATGGTGTTAAAATCGCTCCAAAATGTATAAAAAATCATTTTTTATCAATTTAATTCATTTTGAGGTTATTATGAGTTGCTTTATTTTTAATTAACGAAAGATTTTTGTATATGGATGACTTGTTCTGCTTTAATTGCGAAAAATTTTCGCATTATTTGAATAATGATTGTGGAAACTGCAGGTGTGATTTTTTTTAATACGTAATTTTTTATTATGTATATGTGCTTTTAGACATATAATATGATTAATTAATCAAAATAATTGGCGATATAATAATTATTTTTAAGAGATACTTTAAATTTATTTTAATAAGTTTAATCTGTAAAAAGATCACAAAAGTCTTAATAAATTTTATGTATTTTAAATGATATTTAAATATATGTTTAATACTTAATTATTTAAATATATGTTTGATACTTAAACTATGTCGACATAATAAATTTAAATATTATTTAAGTAATTAATCAAGTATATTTAAATATCATTTTTATAGTACTATATACTGAAATCTTTTTGATAATATTTCAAAAGATTATATATATTGCGGATTCTTTCTATAAATAATTTTATTAACCTTTCAATAAGGTTTCATGTGCAAGAATCGCAAACATTTTGCTATTCCAGAGCTGTCTCAAAATTGTTGCAGACATTTCGCAATTTTTATGAAATGTTTCACTTTTCAGTTGAAATATTTCTATGATATATGTAATTAATTTTAAATACATGATTTGTGCGAAAAACAACTTGTATATGTAACTGTATCTTGCTTTTTCTTATTTATGTTTAGTGTAAATTTTTAAATAGTTTTTTAACAATAATTTTAAGTTTTTAGTTTTAACAATAAAAATAAAAAAATAAAATAAATAAACTGTAAAAAAGTGTTACTAACAAAAGTATAATTTTATTCACATAATTTTTATATGTATACAGGTCTATAAAATCTCACTCAAGTCATATATACCGGAAATGGCTTTAGCTATGGAAAAATGTTTCAGACAAAAGTTATAGGACATTAAGAGGGACATATGATGAAAATATGGATTTGACCTTGAGTGACCTTCTGAAGGTCAATATAACCGTTGTTTTCTTAAAAGAAATCCCTCATTCTTTTTTCTCATACACTTGTAGCTTATCTAGAGAGTTTTTCAAAACATCTCCTGGAGATTCTCAATCTTTTTTGGAAGGGCTTTCTAGGCTTCCGAATGTTTTTTATCATGACTTCATCATATGTACTTTAGAGTGTAATATTAAACAATAATACTTTTAGTGATTAATAAAATTGAATTAATTATTATAATATATCATAATGTTAAGGCAGAAATATCGCAGAAATATTACTGCAATAAATTTTTTGCGGACATATATTATTGTAATGTTATTTATATTATGTAATATTACTGCAATATTACCACAGTACACAGAAATACTATCGCAATATTGCAAAATATTAGCATAATGTGTAGAAATATTGCCTAATATTACAGTAATATTACAGTAATATTACAAAAATATCGCAAATATATTACTACAATGAATTTGCCGCGGATATTTAATATTGTAGCGATATTTATACAATATTACTGACATATTACCATGCAATATTACAGCAAATTTATAATATAATATTATTGCAAGATTACTACTTATTACATGCTGTGTGGATCATCAATTTTCATGGTGTTTCCCATCGACGCTAAACTTTGTATTATCGTATTTAGAAATCTATAAAAAAACGGTATTTCTTTTACTTACATCTAAAAACAAGAATACTCCCTTAATATTAATATTAATAATGTTATACAGCATGTACTATTGTAGTAATCTTGCAGTAATAGTATTACATATAATAGTAAAATATATTAATAATATCGTATAAATATCGCTAGAATAATAAATGTCCGCAAAAAATTCATCGTAGTAATATTTCTACGATATTTCTGCAATATTGCTGCAACATTATGATATATTACAATTATTAATTCAATTTTATTAATTGCTAAAGGATTTAATGTTTAATATTACATTCTAAAATACGTATGATAAAATCATAATAAAAAAACATTCGGAGGCCTCCCAAAAAATCCCAATTAAAAATCTCCAAGAGATACGCCAACTCGATTTGTGTATTCCTTTTTATAAGATTGCTAGATGTTTTATTTTTTCTATGAGTAGCGTATCCCTCTTGTGGTTGGGCCGCGTACTTACCTTTAGCACAAAATATTGCAGCAATATTATAATAATATTTCAATAATGCACAATATTACAAAAATTGTAGCGATATTGCTGTACTATTAATATTTTATTGGAAATATTGCTACAATATTGCAAAATATTGTACAATAATTTTAATTTTGTAAAAAATGTTGCAAAAATTATAATTCAATAAATAAGTAATGGCCTTGCCACGAAAAAGATACGCTTTTCATAAGGAAAAAATGTTCAGAAGTTTTATAAGAAGGAGTACACTCCTTCTTGTAAATCGAGTAGACGAGTTTTCTGAAGATTTCCAAACATTTTTGTTGTGCTTTCTCCCGAATATTTTTTTATCATAACTTTCGTATGTATTTTGCAATATAAGGAATATATAATATATAATATATAATATATAATATGTTAGCAATTAGATAATAAAAGTAGAATAATTATTGAAATATTGCATAATTTTAAAGCAACGTGTAAGTAATATTTCTCTAAATATAATCTATTAAATTATAACACTGCGACAGTAAATTACAATATTTTCTACAAAATTTCAATATTACAGCATTATTGCTGCAATTTTTATAATATTACACTATTAAAATATTGCTGCAATATTTCTTAGTGTAGGTATAGTTATATTTTAACCTTTATATCTCAAAGATTATTTTTTAAAACAAAAATTCATAAATAAACATTTTACTTAATTTTTTTAAACCTTCGTTTAAATATTGCAGTACGACGACTGCAAAGCAGTATTACTGCAATATCAAATTACTATTATATTGTATTTTGAATGGCGAATGTTGGTACATCGACTTGTATATATATTTCAATGATGTATTATTTGCCCTGCATAATAAAAAAAATTAAAAACAGGAATAAAATATTGAATAATATATGGACAGATAAAAAAATTGTAAATTAATATTAAATATAACTATAATAGATACAAATAAGATATAAGACACAATACAGCTTATTTGTATTGTGAGTTATATATAATCTACATTCTTAATTTTTCAAAATTTAATATTTAATATTTATTCAATAATAAAAAAAATCAAAACTAATATTATTCATATCTTAGAAAAGTGCGATAAAATGCATTTTTTTGTAATATTTCAACGCTGTAATATTGCAGTAATATTGCAGTAATACGATTCCTTAAATGCCACAAATTTTTTAATAATTTTATCATTTCAGGAGATTAAAATCTATAAAAAACATTTCTTTCATTTATATTCTTTTGAGCAAATGTCTATCTTTTTTTTAATATTCTTCAAAAAAGGAGAAATTTTTTGCTAAACAGGTAAAAGAAATAGTGTTTTTTTGTAAATTTTCACCTGCGGAATATGATAAAATTATTAAAAAGTTTATAATATTTGGGAAACACTTTAAAAAGTAAATAAGAAAAGAAAAATTTGTTTAAATCCCATACAGCACCGATTGTTGCGGAAAATTTTCAGAAATATTTGAACCTTTTACCTCACATATTCAATAATTCTAAAAAGATTCTGCAATATATCATATGAAATGTTCTAACAGAAATATTTTTAAAATCTGTTATATGCAATAAATAATAATTGAAAAACATATTTAAACAGAATAAAAATCATCATGATGTTAAAATAGTTCCATAATGTTTTTACTAAAAGTCATTTTTTGATCAAT
The DNA here is from genome assembly GCF_000143395.1 of Atta cephalotes. Taxonomy (NCBI): domain Eukaryota; kingdom Metazoa; phylum Arthropoda; class Insecta; order Hymenoptera; family Formicidae; genus Atta; species Atta cephalotes. The sequence continues at coordinate 1,334,320 of NW_012130093.1, read as the reverse complement.
CACAATTCAATTCAATGTCATTTTTATCGTGAGTTGTTCTACTTTAATTGCGAAAAACTTTTCTGTATATGACTTGCTTTAACTGCAAAAAACTTTTTGTATATGAATAATGATATTATGTGGAAATTGCAGGTATAATTTTTTAATAGTGATTATGTATATGTGCTTTATACATATAATATGATCAATTAATCAAAATAGTTGACGATATAATTATCATTTTTGAGATATACTTTAAGTTTAAACAAATTAATATTTCGGTATCAGTCTCTATATGAATATATCACTCAATTATTAGAAGAGCCACGCTGAGTCTCTTAAGTGCTTAAATACAACTTAATATTTAAATATTTAAAAACTATTGTTTTATAATGATTATTTTCAATAGTTAATAATAAAATTGCAACACATTCATGCTTAATCATATTAAATATTTGATTAAATTGCGTCTTTCTTAACTGTTATCACCTTATAATATATAACATTATAATGTATAACATAACCATATACATGCTCATTATCCTAAATTGTATTTTACTATGAAGTTTTCTTATTTCCAAATCATGATCTTGGTTTCTTGGCCATAGTAATATTGTGGACATGATTATAATTGCATATCTTGTTAATACATTATAAATTACATAATACTTGTTTAGAATTCAACAATATAAACGTATATATTAGGTGTAGTAAAAAGAAATCCATTATTTTTCTATTCAATTTCATGCAAAAATAATGGATTTCTTTTTACTACACTAATACATAATACTTTTTACTACCTAATATAAAAACTTCAATTGTTCATCAATAAAAATTCGAGTTCCTATATTCTTAGTCTAGTTATAAAATTTCAAATTATTATTTTTAGTCATGGTTATAAAATGTTACCTGGATCCTTGATTCAATATTGTAATATATGTCAGTTCGATTTAACATTACAATGGATAATGGCAAGAATAAAAAATATACAGAAACTTTATTTCAATAAGTTTTGTAATCTGTAAACAGGTCAGAAAACTCTTAATAATAAATTTTAAGTACTTCAGAAATTATATTTAAATATATGTTTTTATATTGATACTTAAATAATATTTAAGTTTATTATGTACACAATATTATATAAGTATCAATAAGTATATATTTAAATATCATTTTTGAAGTATTAAAAATGGCTGAAATCTTTTTGGTACAATAATATTTCAAAAAGATTGCAGATTTTTTTCTGTAACATTTCATCAACCTTTCAACAAAGTTTCATATGTAAGAATTGCGGATTTTGCTATTTCAGAGCTGTCTCAGAAATTGCAGACATATTTCACAATTTTTATGAAATGTTTCACTTTTCAGTTGAAAAATTTCTGAGATGTTTCATAAATATTTCCGATTCTGTATAGGATACACGTTCATATTTAACTTTCGTGGTGTTCTCTATTGATCCCAAACTTTTTGTTAATATTATTTAAAAATTGAAATTTATAAAAAATGCTATTCCTTTTATTTACACTTTTGTGGGTAAAAATCGACCTCTTTTTAACATTTTCTATATGAGCATGTAAAAAAATACCCGTTTATCATGATTACTGTTATCATGATTATGAAGATGCAGGAATTATCTGAAATAAGAAATTCAGAAAGATTCTTAATTTATATAAATATATATAAATATAGTTTTCATCAAATTTACAATCAAATTGATTTTTACAAAAATGAAAAAGATTTACAGAAAAATTTTGATCTTTTTTACATATTTTAGAACTTTCGTGAAAAATAAAAATGGTGGAAATTTTACTTAACTGTAGTTGTCAAACGACAACTAGACTTATAGAAGAATCTTCCTGAATTTTTTATTTCAGATAATGTCTATCTTAAATCACAGTAAATGGTAATAGTAAATGGGTATCTTTTTTACATGCCTATATAAATTTAATTAATTCCAAAAAAATCGTTTATAATGTTTGAAGAGATTTGTAAAAACATTCAAATATCAAAGAATAAATGTAACAAGTTTCAAATTTATAGCTATGTAAAAAAAGATTAATAACGGAAATATTATAATTGCTTTATATATATATACATACGAAGGCGTCAATAAATTCTTAGAAAATCTATCAGAGGGCACTCGCAGTGTCATGTCACATTACTTTTTGACAAATAGCATCTCTCAGCTGATTACTGTCATTTTGAGCAGAATTCATCGCGTGGTTTCATTTCTGTAGACGATTAAAGTGAACAACCTTTGTATTTTTTGCAAAATAGAAAAAAAACGAGTTTCGTGCAATGATCAAACATCTACATATGATTTAACGCTAAAAGAAATCAAAGTCGAGTTGGCTAATGTTCATAGCACATCTGCAGCGACTATATACAATTGGGTGAATGAATTTAAACGTGGTCGTACATCCATGTGATGTACCTCGTTCGGGACGTTCAATTGAGGCTGCTACGCCAGAAATCATCGATAAAGTCCATGATGTTTTGACTGATCGACGAGTGAAAATGCGCGAGCTTATTGAAACCACAGGCATATCACATGGCACAGTGATTTCAATTTTGCACGAACAATTGGGTATGAAAAAGCTATTGGCAAGATGGGTGCCGCGTTTGCTCATTGTGGATCATAAGCGTGACAATTTTAAAATAATGTTTAGAGATGTTTCAATGTAATTCAGATGAATTTTTGCGCGATGAATTTATTACTGTGGACGAAACATGGATCCATTACTTCACCCGAGACAAAGGAACAGAACATCAAAACAATGGATTTCACCGGGTGAACCAGCTCCGAAGAAGGCGAAGCCGTAAAGTCGGCCGGAAAGGTAATGGACACAGTTTTTTGGGATGCACGCGGTATAATTCATATCGATTACCTTCCGTCAAAGCAAACGATCAATAGCGATTACTACGCAACCTTATTGGATCGTTTCAACAACATTTAAAAAAAAAAACGTTCCCATTTGGCAAAGAAGAAAGTACTCTTTCATCAAGACAATGCACGGGTTCACACGTGCCCGGCACCGATAACCAAATTCAATGAATTTTTTTACGAATTGCTTCCCCATCCAGCATATTCGTCAGATTTAGCCCTCTGCGATTATTTCCTGTTTCCAAATCTGAAGAAATGGTTCGGAGGAAAGAGATTCACCATCAGAGAGCAGCATCGCCGAAACAGAGGCTTATTTTGAAGAGTTGGACAAATCATATTATTCGGACGGCTTGAAAAAATTGGAAAACCGTTCGATTAAGTATATCGAGCTGAAAGGAGATTATGTTGAGAAATAAAAATGAATCGATAAAAAAAATGTATTTTTCTAAAAATTTATTGACTTGCTCTCGTACACACACACACACACACACACACACACACACACACACACACACACACACACACACACACACACACACACACACACACACACACACACACACACACACACACGCGCACGCACACACACACACGACGACGACAACACGTACGTACGTACGTACTACTAACTACTATATTACTTAGTTATTATTATTACTTAATTAATTAATAAAGTAACGTTAA
>NW_012130093.1:1326211-1330753 GCF_000143395.1 Atta cephalotes | reverse complement strand
TTTAAAAAGTTTAAACTTTAAGTTAACGTTAACGTTACTTACGTACTACTACACACACACACACACACACACACACACACACACACACACACACACACACACACACACACACACACACACACACACACACACACACACACACATACGCGCGCGCGCACACACACGCACGCACGCACAGACAGGGTAGTCCACTTAAATCGAATATCTTGAATATTTCGCTTATTTTTAATAATACAAAAAATGTTTCAAACGAAAGATTTCGAAGGGGACGTATTTTAGTCATGTTGTTTTTTTTAGGTAGAGGCGTCAAAAAGATATGAAGGTCATCTTCACTTTTTTAAATGAAATTGTATGATTTTTTTTTATACAATATAATTCCTCTAATTATTCTGCATATAAAAGTAATATCAAAAAACCAATAGTTTACGAGATATTTTACACTTTATTTTGGCACATATTGATATAAATATTAAATAATTCGTAAACTATTAACTTATTGATAATCATACCTTAATACTTTTACGAATAGAATAATGAGATGAATCAGTTGATGAAAAGAAAACACATAGTTGCTTATTTAAAAAATTATCTATTTTGTATACATATTTTTTTAAAACAACGATATTTCTTTACACTAACTAATTCAGCTTATTAGCTATATTCATAAAAGTATTAAGGTATTATCAAAAAGTTAATAGTTTATGAGTTATTTAACATTTTATGTCAATATGTGCCAGAATAAAATGTAAAATCTCAACTATTGATTTTTTGATATTACTACTTATACTTTTATATGCAGAATAATTAGAGGAATCATATTGTGTAAAAGAAATCATACAATTCCATTTTAAAAAGTGGAGGTAATATCTTCCATATCTTTTTGACGCCTCCACCTAAAAAAATCAACATGACCAAAATACGTTCTTGAAATACTTTCATTTGAAACATTTTTTTATATCATCAAATAAGCGAGATCAGATGGTCAATTTAAGTAGATCACTCTGTATTTATACATATATGACAAATAATAAAAAATCCTGAGAAATCGGGTACATGAGAGTGTAACGCAATTATTGGAGCGTGATCAAATTACACTGTTAATCAGTGTAATAATTGATAGCATGTATTTTCATAAAAACGAACTCTTTAGAGTCATCATCAATGTTAATATAATTCTTCAAAAATATGAGACATCAATACTCGTGCATCAATAGCAGTCACTAAAGAATCCTAAGTGAGGTGCATGAATTTTGTTACATTCTTATACAAATCATTTTTGGAACAAATGTGAAAAGATACCGTGTTATTGGCAAATTATAAATACTAATGAAAATATGTGGTTTATTATGTGATGCTAAAAGATGTGATTACAGGAACAAATAATTATAAGAATAAAGTCCAAGAATTTGTGTAATAACCATTATAAAAGAAAATTATAGAAATCAAAGTCTTAAACAGTCTAGCTGGATCTTAAATGCTTGTATGATTCTTGTGTGAATACTAGTCCCTAGAAACGCGCGCTGAAATTATTTTTCTTGAAACGCTAACTTTACTAAATTATCGCAGTAATATCACGAGTTAAATTGCTAGTTTATTCACACAAGAATCATACAAGCATTTAAGATCCAGCTAGACCGTTTAAGGTTTTGATTTCTATAGTTTGCGTTATCACATATATAGTCTTATAATATATTATATATTATTAGTATAAAAGAAATATATAAATAGTTAGTTATAAGAGAATATTAATTAGCAAGACATGGCAGAGTTCAGACTGACGATATTTTTTGAAAATGTGCAGATACATATATTGTCATATTGTTTACAAGAATAAAATCAAGCGTTAAAATAATAAATTATTCATAATTTGTTTAAAATCAAAATATAAAAGCGTGATGTTAAAATTCTATCAAACTGTAGGTTAAGACTATTATTTTGCATTTGTATATGTAACATCTTAGATACCAATTTCTTCCTAAATAACATTCACGATCTAAAATTTTGATATTTTCTCAAACGAAATCATGATTAAATGAAAGTCTGTAATCCGTAATGACCTAATGCTAATGGAACTATTAATTTGTCAACAATGTTCTCGTTTTTAATTTTCTGCCGATTTGCTCTAGGTATGTCGCGTAGCAATCTTTGCAATCTATTTTACACACTACATTCTTGTTTGATTCTTTCGGGAGAACATCTTTGTGAACATTCACAAATCTTCCAAGTTTATTTAAAAATGCCAGGTTCATGTTCAAAGTTGCTAATAATACTCCTGAATTTATTTGAGATTGATTCAATACATGGTAAAACGAACCAAGAAGTATATTCTTATTCTGCTGGCGAGTTAATCTTGTTGTTTTCTGCCTTGGATTATATGTGAAATAACGTTTTTAAGCTTAAATTTATCATCTCAAAAATAAAATTAGGAGGATAATTATTCTCCAGTAAAGTATTTATTATAAATTTAAGGTTTTTGTCTGATATCTGGAGTATGACAAACATCTGTCAACCATTCCCATGCTTTTTACACGATATTATTTCCAATATATCTAAACCTTTTAGTAATATTGATAACAGTTTTCTATTGGCATTTTCTGTCTCATGAAAGAGGAACTGTAATGGGAATGGTGATATATGTAGGACAAACCGGCAGAAAATTAAAAAGGAGAATCCAAACATTGTCGACAAATTAACAGTTCCATTAGCACTAGAACGATTGGATTACAGACTTTCATTTAATCATGATTTTCAAAATTTTACATCGTGTTATTTGGGAGATCGAGTTATTTGGGAAAAAGATTGGTATCTGAAATGTTATACAAATGCAAAATAATAGTCTTAATCTTAAAAAATCTAAGAATTTTAATATCACGCTTATATATATTTCGATTTTATACAAATTATAAATAATTTATTATTTTAATGATTTTTATCCTTGTAAATAATGACAATATATGTATGTATATGCGACACACTTTCAAATAATATCGTCAGTCTGAACTCTTCCTTAACTAACTAGTATTTTCTTATACTCTGACTATTTATATATATTTTTAAATAGTTATTGCATGAATTCTTGTACTTTATTCTTATAATTATTTGTTCCTGTAATCTCTCAGCAAATGATAAGCCACATATTTTCATTAGTATTTATAATTTGCCAATAACACGATACTTTTTCACATTCGTTCCAGAAATAAATTGTATAAGATTGCAACAATCAAAATTCATGCATCTCTCTTAGGATCTTTCAATTCTTTAGTGGCTGCTATTGATGCATGAGTGCTGTCTCACATTTTTGAAGAATTATATATAACGCTGATGATCTAAAAAGAATCGAAACATTTATTTTTATAAAAATGCAATTTGATCACTATACTGATTAATAGTATTATGTGATCATGCTCCAACTGCGTTACATTCTCATTTGTCCGATTTCTCAGGATCTTTATAAAAAAAAAATTTTGAAAAAATGATTATAAAATAATATTAAAAGAATATTTCCTTATTACATCCCTTATAGCACAAAATATTGCAATACTGCAGTAATATTTCAATAGGGCGTAAAATTGCAGCAATATTGAAATTATAATATTTTATTAGAAATATTGCAACAATATTGCAAAATATTATAATTTTAATATTTTGTAGAAAATATTGCAATATATTATTTGAGGCGTGTTCGGATTCCCATCCGAGTGTTCTCTGGATGTTATGTCCTTGTTTAATGTTCGGTAAATAACAAGGATGAAATAATACCTGGATTATATTCGGATAGAAATCGGAACATAGCTTTGGATGTGCTTTCTAGACCCCTCTTCCCGAATATTTTTTAATCATAACTTTATTGTATGTATTTTGGAATATGATGCTGATTAATAATATGTCAGCAGTTAATAGAACTAGAATAATTATTGAAATATTGCATAATGTTATAGCAATAAGCAATATGTATGCAATATTTCTCTAATATTGCAGCAATGTTTTATAAAATATTACAATCTTTCAAAATAATATTGCTGCGATATTTCTTGTTGTAGGCGATAATTATTACTACTGATATTATGTATTATTATAGTAATAAGTAGATATTCTTAAAAAATTTGCTCCGTAAATTCTAAGAATGTTTAATTTGACTATTTACATCATACTTTTTATTACTCGAACAAATAAATCTTAATATCTTCAATCTTTTCTTTTAAACATTATTTACCTTTTCTGACATTTTCTTTGATTATTAAGATAAAGAAACTATCAGAATTTTAATTAATAAATTGTAAGATAATGAAATTAGTAAAAAATACTTAACATATATATATAAACCCCTTAGTTGACAAGTGCCAAAATTAGAAAAAAATGCGTTTGTTATAAAAGTAGAAAGTATTAAAAATGTCTATCAATTTAATTTATTCTTATTTTGTTTTTATGTTCATAAAAAATAAAAATCAATTTTACATCATAAATAAAATAATCGTTAAAATATCTGGAATAGTGACTTAAGTCCAACTTTTTTATAGTCATTTTATTTATGATGTAAAATTG
>NW_012130093.1:1324623-1326191 GCF_000143395.1 Atta cephalotes | reverse complement strand
TATTCTTAATATTTTGTCTTTTTATAACAAATGCATTTTTCCTAATTTTGGATTTACATGTCAATTAAGGGATTTGTATATAAGAAATACTTAATAAATAAATTTACATTTTTATAATTGCATAAAATATAATTATAAACACATTAATTACATGTATATATATATATATATATATATATATGTGCTTCTACTATTATATATATATATAATTAATGTTTTTGCAGATGTAGTTACTCGAGAAAAAATTTTTCATGCATGAATATGTATAAATATGTATAAACATACATAAATATTCACAAACATGCATAATCATATATGAGATATGTTCATACATCTCTCTTTCTTTTGTAAAATTTAATTTTTTTTTTAATGTAATAGAAATATTAATAGTAATGTAAAAACATTAAAAATAATTGAAAGATTAATTTTTCATTATTTGTTTTGTTTAAAAAAAAATCAAGTTTGAAAATATGTTAAAAAATTCCTTATATATAATTATACACAAAATTATGCATAATTGTATATGTGCAATTTTTTTTATATTTCTTCAAACTGTTTTTCTAAAACGAGCACTACAAAAATTATCCCTTTAATCATTTTTTATGTTTTTACATTACTATTATTATTTCTATTATACTGAAAAATAATTTTACAAAAGAAACAAGAATGTATGAATATATTTGTGGACATATTTCATATACAATTGTACATATTTATGATTGTACATGTTTATGATTGTATATATTTGTACATGTTTATATTTATGTATATTTATACATATTTATGCATATTTATGTATGAAAAATTTTACCGAGTAAATCTTATACAATTATGAAAATTTAAATTTGTACATTAAATATTTCTTAATATCATTATTTTATAATTTATTAATTAATACTCTAATACTTCCTTTATATTAAAATTATAAAAAAATAACAGAAAAAATAAATATGCTTATAAAAGAAGGTATGAAAGGTATTAATTAAGATTTATAATGGGGTATAAAGTTTAATATAGAGTCAAGACAAGGATTCTTAAAATTTACCAAGCGAATTTTCTAAAATACTTATTACAATAATAGTGAAACATCCATTAATTTTTATCAAAATTAAGAAATCATTCTTTTATGTTACATAAAAAAGTTATGTGACATAAAAAGTTATTAAAATGATCTCTTTTCTTTATTCTAAATATTTCGTAACACTTTTTGTTAAAAAGAGTCGAACAATTTTGTACACTGTATACAGAAATGTTAAAACTAATTGTTATAATAAATATTTATATTTTAAAATAATATATAAAAATGTTTAATTAAGTTATGTTTGTTTTCTGTATACACATATACATAACAACACAGGCACACGCGTACGTTGCATGCACAGGTGCACACGCGCGCGCGCGCGCGCACGCACGCACGCACGCACGCACGCACACACACACACACACACACACACACACACACACACACACACACACACACACACACACACACACAACTAACTAATATATATATATATATATATATATATATAATATATATATATATATATATATATATATATATATAT
>NW_012130093.1:1292963-1323954 GCF_000143395.1 Atta cephalotes | reverse complement strand
CACACACACACACACACACACACACACACACACACACACACACACACACACACACACACACACACACACCAAAGTTAATACATACATTATATAATTATTACATATATATAATGAATATATATATTCATATATAAATTATATATAATAGTATATAACTTTTTGATATTATATTTCTCACGTTTTGTTTCTAACAGCTCGTGAAATTCCTTTTTTAACATCAGCACAGCCAGAAATCGAGCTGCTATCATTACTATTCATTTCTATTAATTCCTTGTAATCGCTATCCTCTATGTCCGATTTCATTTTTTGCCGTATCACGATTGTGTCCGGTGGTAGCTTTCGTAAAATTTCCATATTTTCATAATCTAATGCGTTGCTTTGTGTGTTTGAATTCCCGCGTCCTGCCATTTCTCCAAACTGCCGCCGTAGTACCATCTTGGAATCGTTGTCGCTTAATTCGATTATGTGGCGATTAATATTATTAGTCCTGTTACGATCACTTGGCTGAATTTGTTTCATTAGGAACATCTTTGTATTTCCATCAAATATTTTATCCCGATCCATTAAGGCTGAATCTTTAGTTAGATCGAAATAGGAAACATATCTCTTAATGATATCTTTGTTTTAATCTTTCTCAATCGATAAATGATGCAATGACTGCGTTCGGAAATGTTGCTCGGATGCAACATTAACAAATATTAAATAAGGATAAAATGATAAATCTAAGGCATTGGAGGCATCCGAGCAACATTTCCGAACGCACTCAATGATGGAAGAAGACTATATACATAAGTGCATTCACATGCAAGCGTCAAGCTTCAAGCAGCGGAAGCAACAACCAATCAACAAGGTGATTTTTATAGTGAGGCGTAAAAAAATATTTTTTATACACTGCGTATTGCTCAACTGATTGATTGCTGCTTCTGCTGCTTGACGCTTGTGAATATACCTTAAGAATGCATTTACACATTGGGCTGCGTACAGATTCCTTACCAGGTGGGTCACTAGGATGAGTAAGTCCAGATCCTCATACGAGCAATAGCGCTTTGACACCGAACGTTGATGAAAAATGGGTGATGGAGGTAAATTTTAACCCTATAACTCTATAGCTTTTCACCAATTAGCGCTCTGTGTCAAAGCGCTGTTGTTTAGCGAAGTCTAGCGAAAAGTACTAGTGTGGAGAATCTAAACGCACTCTAAGATTCAGATCTATAATAAATTTTTAAATTTTAAATCATAAAGAATGGACGAATCAATTAATTAATTTTCTCGCATTCGATTGTAATTGGTCAATTTCTTACTTAAAGCTTGAAACAGCTTTTGTAGATCCGGACTAAAAGATGTATTTTTATGCGATGCTGAAACACTCGTTTTCTAGTGTCAAGAAATATCGAACTTAACCTTTTTAATCTGTAGCAAGGAAACAATATATCTCTGCCTGTATCACTGTGTGTTATTTATTTTGAAATTTAAAGTTCAACATGTTTAATTATAAATATCATGCATAAATGACAGAATGTATAAATTTAATTCAAAAAGAAATTTCACATAATATATTCTTATATGGCTGCATTCCATTTAATGCTCGTCGGAATTATACAAACAACAGTGTTTTGATATAGAGTGCTAATTAATGAAAAGCCGGTTGAGGGTAAAATTTATCTCCATCACCCATTTTTTGTCAATCAGCATTCGATGTCAAAGTATTGTTACTCATATGAGGATACGGATTTAAGGTAAATTTTTACGATCTGCTTAAATCGGCTATTTTAGTAATAAAAAGGATTACATAATCAAAATTGACAAATATCAAACGGTTAGAACCGATTAGAGCAGCTCGTGAAAATTTACCTTTACCAATTACAGTTGAATTTGAGAAGAATACTTGACTATGATTCATCTATATCTTATGGTTTAAGGCTTAAAACTCTATTGTAGATCCTGGGTTATGACTCCTGCACAGAACGTGGCAACACTTGCCACGCGACAAAAGTTGGCATGATAGGTAATCAACGTCTCGCTTGTTTGGAAGTAATAAATATATAATTTCCACCGCGCGACAAAAGTTGAATTCCATCCAACTTTTGCCGCGCGGCGGAAGTAATATTATATCATCTCTAGAAGTTTTGCATAGTGAGGCCGACTTAAGAACATATAATAGAATTATTGGTTAATGCGACAATTTCCGCCGCGCGGCAAGCGTTGCTGTGTTCTGTGTATAGGAGCCATTAGAGTATCTATAAAGCCCATTCTACAATGGGCAGTAGCAGAAGTGGATTAAAGAGTAGGCGTAGAAATCGACTAATTATAGTTGGTTATTCTTCTCACATTCAACTATGATTGGTTGATTTCTACTCCTTTATCCATTACTGCTACTTATTGTAGAATGGGCTTAACAAGGATACCATCACATGAGGCATAACCTGTGTATTCTAGTGATTTTACTAGAATACATTATATTTTATTTACTAGAATACCTTTCTGAAAGGGATTCACATTGGGCATATTTCGCAGAAGATTAGAAAAATGCGACCAATTGCTGATTAGAATTTGTGTTGTACACTCTAACAGAAATGTTAAATTTGAATTTACGATATTGAATTTCGTAATCTACACATCTCGAAAAGTACGCCTCATGGGAAATCGGCGTCTTTCCATCGCGTACATGTGAGCGGATGATCGAATGAATCATTAAAATCGGAAAATCTTGTGAGAGAGAAAGAAAGCACTCTTAAGCTTATTCGAAGCGTTTTTGCATAAAACGAAAGAATCTAGCAAAAAATACATCGCTCTGCCCTATGATCCGAGATATTAAGCGTTAAAATTGATGACTATTGAGGTAAGGAAATCTGTCACAGAAGCAAAATGAGATCTGTAAGAGGCTTTGCATAATAAAAGGAACAGAAAATAAGAGTTTCAACCTATCAGAAATCATGTATTGTGGAATACAGTTTCTGATAGGTTGAAATTCTTATTCTCCGTTCTTTATTCCCTGTTTTTTTTATTGTGCGGAGCTCCTAATTGTACTATTCCACATGGGTTTCGACTTTCCACGTGATACAAAGGAGTGCACGACTTCTATAATTGTACTGTTGCAAAATGTGCAATTTTTCGAATAGAATAAGTTAAAACGATTCAAAAATTAGATTTTACGCATGGTGATTCCACCATGTTTTGGCGTAACAACAAAGGGTACTTTCGATAACGTAAATTTGAGTTCTAGGACTGGAAAATATGATATAATCACCTAGTATTTTCATGATTCATGACAACTGCCTTATATTCCATGAATGGAGTTAGTTAATCTATTTACGATCTTTTTGAACGTGAATTAGTTCTAAAATCACAGAGAAATAAAAAGTAAGCAAGTTTCGCAAAATTTTACAAATTGTGAGACAGAATATGCTTTTTTTAATTTATACTAAGATTAAATTTACTTAAAGTTACAAAAAGATTAAATTTTACAATCATATAAAATTATCATGTAATTTTAAAATGCATTATTGTAAATTGAAAAAATTTAACTATAATTATTTAATTTATTCAAAAACATTTTTGTTATATAATTAACATAATGTTATTAGTTTAGATTATTCTATGTTTAAATTATTATTTTAATATCTTAACTTTTAATATTTATTTAATATTTATTTAATATTTAACTATAATTAAATACTTCTAGATAAGAGATGGATGTACAAGGTATTTTCATACTGGTTCATTTAATATAATAATTGTCAGCCGTCAAATTATAAGTCATATAAATCAGTTATATGGATGTTCATAGATAACAATATTTTTCCATACATTTTTGTTCAATTTTCCATAAAAATTTGTAGAGATTTCTATATTTTTTTTATATTTCTGCTAACAATAATTTTGTCATGTCATCAGTCCATTGAACTCTGCAATTATCTAAATTTAAAAAATGTTATTATTTGAATAGACAACAATTAAAACTTGTATACAAGAAAAAGAACCGTCATCATTTTTATTTATACTATCTATAATAACGATTTGACAATAACGTTACAAAAACTAAGATTAGAAAAATCACTTTTGAAAAGTAACTTGTCACTACTATGTATTATTTATTTAAAAAAAAAATAACTTATTATTTTTAATGCGTCGAGTTGTTACTTTTATCTTTAATTCATTCCAAGTAATGAGTTATTTTTTCCAATAAATGTATGATGATGATAAATTAATTTTCGAAAATTATCTTCTTCCAACTTTAAAGTTAGTTATTGTCATAAAAATTTGCAAATTACCAAATCGTTATTAGAAAAAAATGGTAAAAGTAATAATGTTATTTTTATTCCTGCTTTCATATAATTATGTATATATTTAAGAAAAATATACATACCCAACATTGTTTGTTTCTTCAACAAATTTATTTGTAGTAAACATTGTTCTGTTTGTAATTAAGTAAATTTCTGTAATGCTCAATTCGAGGTGATGCCCATCTAGAGGGGAAGAAATTGAGTAAAAATAAATAAGTTAAGTAAATACATACAACATAAATAAATTAACTAACTCAACTCATGGCATACAAGACAGCGTTGAGTTGTCATGAATCATGAAAGTACTAGGTGGTTATATTATTTTAAGGGCTATCATTTTTTCGGTCCTAGTGGAACTAACTCAAACTTGAGTTATCGGAAGCATCCGAAATAGCGTTAAACATAAAAGTAACTAGGCGGAAACTTATGTTCAAGTGAAATGATATAATTGGTCGGCGAAAGTTATATTTACACAAGTTATGCTGCATGTGACGGCATCCTAGGGTGCGATTACATTTATCGTGGTACGTGGTACGCGGTAAAGAAACTAACTAGGTAACTATAGGAATCGCGCAAGCCATCACTTGCTTCTTTTTTCTTCTATGGTGATGTCACATGCAGCCAATCTTGCGTAAGCGGATTTGCGTATCGCCAATCACAGAATCATTCTCTTAACGGATCTGTTTGCGAAATTTGCAAACAGATCTAAGAGAATGATTCTGTGGCGATACGCGAATTCGCTTATGCACGATCCATTGCATGGGACATCATCCTTACATGTAGCGCGGTAAGCGGTACGGGCTAGTGATAAATAAACTTTAATATGAATTTTTTTAAATATATTAACTTATTTCTATGCACATTTCATCAATACTCTTATTTTTTTCAACGGATTTACTTAATAATTGCATTTAAATCAATTAATTCTATTAAAAAGTGAATTTTTCTTAGTAATGTGAATTTACCACTTAGTAATGTGAATTGGTCCATATCGCTTATCACACTACAAGTAACAAAGGAGAAAAGAAGTAAACGGCATGGTTTGCGCGGTTCCTATAATTACCTGAGCTACGTTCCAAAACTTCCTCTCCGAGGAAAATTTTACTCTATATGCTATTGTATATGTTACGTGTACTATATATTTTGAGTAAAATTTTTCTAGGAGAGGAAGTTTTGGAATGTAGCCCTAGTTAGTTTCTGTACTGCGTATATATATATATATATATAATCACACCCTTAAGACGGGGAGCATAGACTCTTGCATAACGCATAACATTAAGCATAAAAAATTCAATCAGAATTCTTTATTTTATGGAAAGAAACGGAGGACTTTAATTGGTTTATTTTCTTATGCATTACGTGTTATATATTATGCAAGAGTCTGTAATCCCCGCTTTAGTCATTAATTGCGCATGGACTATGAGCATTAATGTAGAAAGGTGATCACTTCTCAATTTATAAAAATTTCCGAAGGAACGAGTCGAAGTCCTTGGATACAGTCATGGACTAAAAGATTGCAACACTTTTTTTTCAATGGGTTTTGGAATATGGCCTATTCACCGAGCGATCATGCGACTTTAAAATTGAAGCATCGGATTGGCTGAAGCAATAAGCTTCAAGCTTATGATTATCATACGACCAATGTAGAATAGCCTTAACATGGGTGCGTTCAACAGAACCGTTTTATGAATATGAGATGCTGCTGAGATAAGATCATAGGAATGATTCTCTAAATCTAAAAATATTAGGTGTAGTAAAAAGAAATCCATTATTTTTGCATGAAATTGAATGGAAAAATAATGGATTTCTTTTTACTATACCTAATATAATTCAACCAGCGTGAAGAAGCCTTCTAACAATTGCAAAACAAATGTTTTGCTGAACACAGAAGGAGAAACCAAGCCTGTATTCAGATCGTATTTACAATGATGTTAGCGCGCTAACATGCTATAATGTTTTACGTTACGCATACTAGAATTAGATCCTCCACGCTATTTTGTTTTTCGTTCTAAATTAAAGTTTCCATGTTAAAAACAACTTTTACTATAACTTTTACAAAAGTCGTTAAAAATCATTAAACATTTTATTATTCGCTTTTGAAAATCACTTTCATTTGAAATGTTCATTTTTTCGCGCATCATAATGGCATCGCGATGTGACACCATTCGGCAACGGACTTGATAGTTGCTTTCAAAAGCATTGAAATAATACAATTGAATAATACAATTGAAAATGTGCAAAATAAAACTAAAAAACGCAATTACAAGTAATATTTTGTATCATTGTCTAAGAATACAACCGTTTCTATCCTTTCTAAAATTTTTATCGGTACCAAAGGGAGAAATTAGGAAGAAATAATTTGAAATAGTTCGGCGTTGCTTTTTCCATATCTCTAAGTATCAGTATGTTTTGTTGTGAAGATCATTTCAACGTAAGTTTATTAAATATAAATATAAATTATACATTATGTAAATATTTATCAAAACGTGATAATTATTCTTTTTTTCGTTACAAGAGAGCGTATAAAACTATATGAGAGTGCGATTCGATCCCAACGCAGCTTTTAAAAAAAAGTACTTTTAAAAAAAAGAGTACTGCCTACAAAATTCAATTGTCGACCTGACAGGCAGCGTGCACATAGTACATCAACTCGTTCAGTTGTACTGAAGTTCCAAAAAGTTGAGACATTAAAAGAAATTCTGTAAATTAGTAGAGCACTAGAAGAGAACAATAAATTACAGAATCTATTATATGCGGAACCTATTACGACTTTTGAATATCAATATTAACAATTGATAATTGAAATAATCGTCTTTATTAATAAATAATTAATTCTTACTCAATTTCACATAGGATAACTCCGGTATATATGTATCTTAAAAATTAATTTATTAAGTATTATTTACTATGTTTAAAGTAAACGAACTATATCAGTGAAAACTGTGTACTGTCTACTATTATGAAAAAAATATTAGAAATCCGAAATATTTCGTATTAAAAAATGAACTTTTTAAAACCCTTGCACTTTTGCCGTATATTCCATAAGGGGATATATAGTGGTATTCATAGAGAGAAGAAGAAGTATATATGATTCATAAAAAATTTACAAATAATGCATATAAATAAGACGTAAAATGATACAATAGCTTATAAAATGCGTTTATAAAGTTTTATTAAAGAATAAGAATGATAAATTTACTAAAATACGTATATAAAATAATAAATAATAATAACAATCTTTCCACATATATTACAAGTATGACATGAGGTACATATAATGTTTATTGTATTTAGTGCACTGAATTCAATCTGCGCACTTTGTATGTTTTGGGCATAAATCCCGCCTGTTAAAAATGCCATATATCCCAAACAGATGGAATTATACAAGAACAAACTAAACAAAGAATATAAGAGCAAAGAATAAAAGAGCATACTTGTATTTTGTTATACAACATACTTTATTCTCATATATACAACATATTATTTCTCTACACTTATGTATCACGAAATAAGTCTTTTGCACATCTTACAGTAATTATTTTATGTAGATTATAATTTATGATAGCGCTACTTAACACAGTAACAAATCGATTTAATTCATAATAATTTCATTAATATTAACAGTAAAAAATTGTAATCATAACACAATACTAATATAACAGAGTAGTTATCGAGAAAATTATCTCCACTCTTTCTATTTTTTCTGACTTCTGCAGCGTAAATTCTAGCGCAGCATATTTGTCGGAGTTACCCTAATATTATTCTTGATTTATTTGTAGCCAAAACTTTCGGTTTCTGAAAATCAAGCTATTGAAATCGACTGAATGAATAACGAAAAACAAGAATTCAAGAATGTCAATGTACAAAATTAGAAAGTAGTGCGTAACAAGTATGTACAAAGTACTTGTGAAATGTAAGATGCTTCCTGTTCAACGGAATAGAAAACGCAACAAAATATTATTGTATCTTGACAAGTACCCCATTTTACCAGCAGTTCTCTCGATGATACATTAAATGACTGTGAGGATGAATATTTGCATTCGGAGGAAACCAGTGAAGAGGCAGTAAAAAATTATATGTTAGAATATAAAAAAATGGCAAGAAATTTGAAAATGATAATCATTGAAAAAATCCAAAACTGTATTTGGGTATCTAGACTAACACCTTTTTTTAAATTGAATTATTAAGCAAAGAAATAAGTACAGTAGAAATCTGTTTAACTCTTAGCAAAATTAAATTGAACGACTTGTTTGCAAGACTTGGAGATGAATTTGGAGTGAATGCCAGTAATGCGGGAACAGTATTTAGAAAAACTCTTCCGATTATATCGCATTATATAAAAATTGATAATTTGGCCATCAAAAAAATCAATAAAACAAAATCTGCCACTCAGTGAGAAATGATAATGGAATCGACATCGAATCGATAACGAATTGATGTCGATTCGATTTCATTGTCATTTTTCACTGGACGAAACTTCGTTTCATGCTCAATACAACCACGTTTAATCTGTAATCGACTGTTTGGAAATTGAAATACAAAAGCGGAGCAAAGCGATCAATCAAAGTGTAATGTGGTCTGAATATAAGAAATGCAATATTATTAAGTATTTGATTTCAATGACACCGGATAAACTGATTAACTTCATATCTGAAAGCTTTTGTGGTAGAATCTCCGATGCAGCAATCGTGGAAATGAGTCAATACTTAAATTTACTTCCAAATAATTGTGCTGTAATGGCTGATAGAAGATTTAAAAATATTGACCATTTAATCCAAAAAAAGGGATATATTCTTATTCGATTATCCAATGTGTTGAGTAATTCTAAGCCAATGAAGAAAAAAGTGATCAGAATTCGGCGAATGGCCAGAGCCTCTATTCTCGAAAAATATCGCATACAAAAAATTAAGAAAATATAATACGCGTTACATATACTACAGCATTTCCCTAGTTTTCGTGTGCGATACTTTTCGAAGAGAATAGGGGCCCATTTTAAAAATTCACGTGAAACGAGTCATAAGAAGAATAAGAAAGTTTAATAATATTCTTGAGGTTTCCATGGATGTTTTCTATAAAGTTTATGCGGTTTCCTCCGGAGAAAATCTGTGAAACACATAAGCTTTATAAAGAGAATTTAATAGCCACAATTTTTAAAGCCGCATACCGCGATTCATCATGATTCATTAGATACCGTAGATGACATTATCATTCGCTGGTTTAATTAATATTCGCAGTCTCCGCTAATCGCACAATAAATGTTGAAAATTAATTTAATTATATATTTATTTAATATTTTCTTACATGTATACAATAAAAAATTCTATTTTAATTCTTTTTTTATTCCACTGATGAATAAAGGAAAAATGATTTGTTTCCAAAATCTCGTAGCCTCATTTATAATTTTTGTTATTGTTCATCATAATCGACGCAAAGTACTATAATATTCTGTGATTCACTTCAAAATCATGTTTAGCCATATAAAAAATTTCCTTTTCTTCTTGCATAAACATTTGCAAGCGTCTTCCACGATCCATAGCATTAATATCTTTGATTTTGAACCAATAATTTGTTCCGTTAAAGAACTATGGGATGTTTTACTACTTCATATATGCGTGATTTGTCCATACTTTAATTCTTTTCATAAAATAGATTCACTCTAATTAATTGTGTTTTTTGCTATTTCTTTACACACTTTCATTGTCATTTTAATGCTTGCAAAATTGATAAAAGTGTCAGGATTTTTAGATGTGAATGCATTAGAATATTTCAGCAAAAGAGAGTAAATCGATAAATCTTTATGTGATTCTGCACATAAAAAATGCCTTGAAAACTGACAATCAAAGTTTTTCTTTTTCATTTCTTTTAAAAGTTTGCAGAAATGTATTATTAGCTGGAAGATCTGGACTTGGCTTCGATGGCAGTAAATCTATAGCTTTCATATTTTTAACATTAGCACCTATCTTGTGTCAATCAAGGCTTATTCCAATAACAATCCATTGCTGTTCTCAATCCATTGCTGTTCAATGCAGGTTCTTCGTTCCGGTGATCCACATTAAAAAAGAAATGATATGTTTGCAATCACCTTGAAAATCACATATAATTTTTACATTAATATTAATTTATTCTTCTTTTTAGCCATTAATTTATAATTTATCTGCTGAAGCTGCACAGTCTTGGTATTAAACATACTCGACTTTTTTAATTTCTTCGTTAACTTCGTTAACTTGAGACAGTGTACGCTTTATTTCTGACTTTATGCTCCGGACAAACTTTTACACGGATTTGGCACAAGTTTCTTTCTCTAACTCAACATATTCTACCGCCGAATCACTAGTTTTCATCTTGGTTCTGTATCAAACACATAAGGTTCGTGACGCATGCTCTGATATGCTCTAAAATGCTTCTACTGTAGTATTTACTCACTCTAACGCACTCGTTGAAATGAGTAAAGGTGCTCCTATAATAGGAGCACATTTGTACACATTGAAGTTTATCTTTGGAGGGAGAAGGGAGGGGGGGAATAGATAAAACGCAATTTATAATTTTCCATAGAACCAGGAAATTTTTAATTCCAATAGATGTTCAATTAAATGATAGAATTATACCGTTTTCTAATTCGATCAAATATTTGGAATTGATTATGTATTCAGGCCTAAAATGGAGAGATCACTTGTCGAATTTAAGCATAAGATAATAAAATTTTTAAATATTCTTAAATAGATTTCTGGGGCATTGGCCCAATGATGGCTATTATGTTCATTAATACGACTATTTTGACTCAGTGTGAATGGGATTTTTTACGATTTGTCAATGCGTCTAAAATATACATTAAACAAATAAATAATATGCTATGCAGAGTTTATAAATTGGCTTTAGGCCTTCCTAGATCTTCAGCAAATTGCGTATGCTGGAAATTTTCTGGTCAGAACCTTTTGGAAACAAGAGTGTCCCGATTGCATATATTATTGATCGGACACGGCAGTATTTCCCAATCGGACATGAACCCAATTGAACACAGATCCGATTGGACACAGACGCGATCGAACACAGATTCGACCGGACACACAGCGTTGCGTTAGGACATGGACTGCGGGACAAGGACCCGATTGCGCACTGATCCGATTGCGCATCTGCTCGATTGCGCACCGACCCGATTGCACACAGACTTAATCAAACGCAATAGCGATCGGAAAAAAGGGGAAAATATTAGTAGACAATGAAAAAATATAAATAAATGAATATATATCTACGCAAAACGACTCTCACTCTTCCTCCCCTTTTCTGCAAAGGGGCGCACAACTTTTATAATTGTACTATTGTTGAGATTAGAAAATCTATTATATAGATAGTGAGGTATATCGATTAATACGAAGACAAGTCAATAAGTTTTTAGTAAAACACATTTTTTTTGATCGATTCATTTTTATTTTTCAACATAGTCTCCTTTCAGCTCGATATACTTGATCCAATGATTCTCCAACTTTTTCAAGCCGTCCGAATAATATGATTTGTCCAACCCTTCAAAATAAGCCTTTTTTTTGGCGATGAGCTGCTTTCTGGTGGTGAATCTCTTTCCTCCGAACCATTTCTTCAGGTTTGGAAACAGAAAATAGTCGCAGGGGACTAAATCTGGCGAATATGCTGGATGGAGAAGCAATTCGTAGGAGAATTCGTAGAATTTGGCCATCGAGCCAGGCACATATGAACCCGTGCATTGTTTTGATTGAAAAGCACTTTTTTCTTCACCAAATGGGGACATTTTTTCTTTAAAATGTTGTTGAAACGATTTAATAAGGCTGCGTAATAATCGCCATTGATTTACTTCGACGGAAGGTAATCGATATGAATTATACCGTGTGCATCCCAAAAAATGTGACTATCACTTTTCCGGCCGACTTTATGGTCTTCGCCTTCTTCGGAGCTGGTTCACCCGGTGAAGTTCATTGTTTTGACTGTTTCTTCGTCTCGGATGTGAAGTAATAGATCCAATGTTTCGTCAACATTAATGAATCGACGCAGAAATTCATCTGGATTATGTTGAAACATCTCCAAACATTGTTTTGAAATCATCACACGGTCGCGCTTATGATCCACAGTGAGCAAACCCATCTTGCCGATAGCTTTTTCGTACCCAATTGTTCGTGCAAAATTGAAATCACTGTACCATGTGATATGCTGGTCTCAACAAGCTCACGCATTTTCACTCGTCGATCAGTCAAAACAATATCATATGGACTTTATCGATGATTTCTGGCGTAGCAGCCTCAATTGGACGAAGTTCATCACATGTGGATGCACGACCACGTTTAAATTCAATTATATACAATCGCAAACGCTGGTTCACAGTCACAACGCTGTGCTATGAACATTATCCAACTCAACTTTGATTTCTTTCGGCGTTAAACCTTTCATATGTAGATGTTTGATCATGCACGAAATTCGTTTTTTTTCATTTTGCAAAAAATACAAAGGTTATTCGCTTTAATCGTCTACAGAAATGAAACCATGATGAATGCCGCTCAAAATTTGACAGTAATCAGCTGAGAGATGCTACTTGTCAAAAAGTAATGTGACATGACACTGCGAGTGCCCTCTGATAGATAGATTTTCTAAGAATTTATTAACTTGCCTTCGTACTTATCGATAAGTACTAGTTGCGAAGCCAGGCTATCTCGCTCTGAACAAAAAAAAACATTTTACTCGCTTGAGGCCTAACCGTCTAGAAGATGTGTAAACAATGTTCGCTTGGAATATTTCTGGAATCCATGAAGACAGTGAGGTATAAGAATAGTGTGCAATCGGGTCGTGCGCAATTGAATCCATGCACATTCAGGTCGGTGCACAATCGGGTTGGTAGGCAATCGGGTCGATGCGTAATCTGTGTGCAATCGAGTCCGTATCCTAATCCAACGTTGCGTGTCCGATTGGTCCATGTCTAATCCATGTCTAATCGAGTCTATGTCCGGATTCGCTCATGAGCTGCCGACTTTTCCTACTGCGTCTGCGCGATTATTAACATGTCTTGCGTGCTATTTCAGCATAGATTCGTTTTCTTTCTTCTCAAAGGCATTTCGAAGAGTTTCTTGTGGGTATTCTCATTTAATTGCACTTGTCAATTAGTATTCGCCGATTTGGCCATGCGAACTAGGGGGTCCCCGTCCGCCCGATTTGGACGGAGATTTGCCATTACGGACCAATACTCGTTCGGTTTCTCTTGAAGACTTTTTTTAAGCGTGCAGGACGCGCAGCCGATTTGTCGTCACCGCTTCGCACTACACTGTGCTACTACTTTTCTGAGGAAATCGGATTCGGCCTT
Source organism: Atta cephalotes (assembly GCF_000143395.1). Lineage (NCBI taxonomy): Eukaryota > Metazoa > Arthropoda > Insecta > Hymenoptera > Formicidae > Atta > Atta cephalotes. The sequence goes on along the minus strand of NW_012130093.1, from coordinate 1,310,355 downwards.
TAAAGTCGAGTAAGGGACCCAATAATTTAAAAAAAAAACAAAAAAAAGAAAGCAAAAGGAAAAGCAGCCTCAAACATTGTCCTCATTACCCTTGCCTTTTCGTCATCGCGATCGTTGAAAAACGATTCTGAATTCGATTCGGATACTACTGCTTTTCTACATGAAAACAATTGTGAGGAAAACATGGAGGTTAGTAATAATTTTGAGGTTCTTTCGCAGCATTCCGAACGCGGCGGGCCTTTTCTCTCCCCGGTGGCCGCTCCTGCTACTGGAATTTCTCCGACAGCGAAAGGAGAGACGTGTACATAGCCTCGCCCAAGGTACGATCCTAGGTTCGCAAATCTCGGATCGCGACTCTTGCGAAGAACATTATCTACAGAAAAGAGAATCTTCCCTCATATAATGTTTTTGTGCGACGTGTCTTGAGCGAAGATGGGGATACCCATCTGAGATCGGTTACTGTGGCACGAGTCATAGCACGTATTGTGGGTAACGACGTTACTGATTAAATCTTCTGGAAGTAATAAGATCGCGGTCAGCCTTAAAAACTCATTGGATACCAATCGGATTCTTGACCATCCACTACTTACAGAAAATGGACTGCCTCTATCCCGATTTTTTGGATCATGCTCACCGGCATAATTAAGAATGAAGAACCTCTAGACGTCTTTGAAAATGATATTCTTAAGGAATTCAACTCCTATAAAATTCTATTTGTTAAATCTTTAATATCAAGGAATGAAAAAATGGAGAGTTTATATTTATTCCCTCACGCACTGTCATGATTAAATTTCGCAGACAATTATTGACATGTTTTATAACCTATCTCTACGTTAATTTTCCGGTTTTCCCAGAGTACTCATGTGTTTTTCATGCCTCCAATATGGATACGTAAGTGCTGATTTACAAAGGCAAATCTAAATATGTGGACACCCTAAACATCCTAATTTTGAGGACTGTTCTTGTCAATAGATGGCACCTTTGTGCAACTACGGAAGGAAGTATCTTCCCTCCTTCCCCAAGTGCCCAATATGTGCAGCAGAAGCAGATTTATGCCTATGCGGTTACCGAAAATATTTCATATTTTGTGGCTCATTCTAAATTCGTCCAACTCCTCTTCTCCTAATCCTCTTAATTATAAGGAGTTTCCTCTTTTAAAATCCGTTTATCCCTCTCGTGTTCTTATTCTTATCAACATCTCAACCTCCAGGACACATCGAATTTGTTCATTCCCAAACAGTTAACGATCGCACATACGCAAATTCAGCGCAATTCGCCCCTCTACGCTCCTATTGTACAATCGTGCGCAGTTGCGCGACGGTGTCGTCCACGAGTGTGATAGTGTCCCATTTCCGCACGTTGGATCTCATCACATTAAAATAATTCTCCTGAATATTACTCATGTATTCAGGTGCTTATAAGCTTAAATCCGCCGTTTTTTAGTTAGAAAAACACATTTTTTTTTCCTAGGAAGCAAAAATAAATTTATTCAAAGTACTTGCCCTTGCTAACTATACATTTTTTCCATCTTTCGGACAATTTGTATATACCAAAAAATTCCTCATCTTTCGAGGCAAACCACTCAAGCTATTTTCGAACGTCTTCGTAAGAATCGAAGTGCCGCTCAGCGAGCGCGTGGCCCATCGACGAAAACAGGTGATAGTCAGAAGGTGCCAGGTCTGGTAAGTAAACGGGATGGGATAGCATTTCCCAGTTGAGTGTTTCCAAGTAGATTTGGACCATTGTTGACGTGTGCGATGATGCGTTGTCGTGGAGGAAAATCAGCTTGTCATGTCTTTTCCGATAATGCGGCCTTTTTTCACGCAGAGCACGGTGCAATTTGATCAGTTGTTGATGATAGCGGTCAGCATTAACAGTTTCACCAGGTTTTAACAGCTCGTAGTAGATGACACCCTCCTGATTTCACCAAACAGCATCGTCTTCCGTCCGAAGCGATTTTGTCTTGAGGAAGATGTAGATGATTGGGCGGGATCAACCCAAGATTTCTTGCGTTTAAGATTCTGGAAATAGATCCACTTTTCATCGCCTGTCACAATCCGATGCAGGAACGACTTTCTTTTTTGTCGTCATTGAACCGGCGAAACCAATCTCTGCACGTTGTTTCCGATAAAGCATTGTCGCCATAGACTTCCACAAGCATTCGATGCGATTCGGCAATCGATTTCTTCAAATTGAAACAGAAAAGCAAAGCTTCCCGCATATGCTTTTTTTTTTTAGCAAAAAATTAGACATAATTACGAAAGAAAAAATGTATGATGTTGTATGAAATTGCTGATGATGTGCACTGATTAATGTTGACAGATGTCAAACACATAAAAAAAAGTGTGTTGTGTGCCCAGGGTAGCTTTGTACGCTCACTAATGCCACTTATGAGCAAACAGCGGATTTAAACTTATACACCTGGTAGTCCTAGAAACGATCTCTGCGACTTACACAATTTATTATTTCTTTATTATTTCTTCTTCCTAACGATAAATTACCCAACTTGGCGATCCTTCTATTCTTTCTCCATAATCCTAACATTTCCCTCCTTCTATCCCTTCTATTCCTCTCCCCTCCTTCTCTTCTCTCCGCCTCTTCTGTCCTCCCTCAACATCGAATCCCACATTACCCTTTACTATGACTCTTGATTTATAATCATCAGGATTTTTTTGCAACTCATCCAACTTTTGTTTTCTCTTTTTTCTCAATTAGCGAACAATATTCTAGAATCGCTCAAAAATTCACAATTCAGTTTCAGGTTGTACAATATTCTCAACTCTCTACAATCTCTTATCAATGCTAACTCACCATAATCTTTTTAATTTTTTATTGTATATTCCATTTCAATTTTTTATTGTATCATGGCTCATTCCTTATACTGGAATTGCCGCGAAGCACTTGAGAAGAAAGCCGAAATCGAAAATATGGTTACGCATTTCGACGTTATCTTCCTAGCTGAAACATGTATTAAGGAGGACCGTGATTTTCTATTTTTCGATTTCGAGCATTTGCTGCTTTGACTTCATCCGTGTTGATGCGGATACAGAAGGCAAAAGAGGTATGCTTGTCTTTATTCGCAACCCCATCGCCTATTCCACCTTGATCTTTCATCCAACTTGGACTATCGCTGGAGGCTTGGATTATCACTTTCTCTTAACAACTCTTATCTCGTCATCATCGGTGCCTACAGATACCCTAATTTATTTGCCTCGCGTAGAGCAACCTTTTGCCTTCATCTTATATCTTTCATCGAGATTAACGAGCCATTCTTCTCGGCGACTTAATGCTCACCATCCTTATGGGGAGCCCCTTGAACGAACATTGGACAGCTCTTTGCGAGAGTATTGGCGACCAGCATTTGATTATTCTCAACCCTCCATTTATTCACATCTACTTTCATCCTCCTCTCCCCAGAAACCAGTCCACCATTGATTTAGCGTTAGGTTCTAGTTTCTTTATGCGACACACGTATTTCCTCTGATCTTTGCGGAAGTGATCATCATCTTATCAAGGTCTCGGTCAATTCTTTAGTTAAATCTGTCAAGACTTTTTCTTACAAGCTCAATCTTATCTTATCTCAATGATCTGAAGTTAAATAATATCTTAACGACAATGCCCACACTATTTCTCAGTCCGTCAACTGTCTTCGAATTGATTTCTAATAGCTTTGAAAGGTTCTCGTCTTCTAATTCAATACAGAATCATTCCTGCTTTTTCAAATCTCGTACTAACAGGAGTCCTCTGTCGGCCCCTTGGTGCACTACGATTGTTAAGGTCCGCAGCAGAGCTCTTAAAAAAACTTTCAAATAGATTCCCACGTGAGACAATTAGAATGCTACCTCTCTGAAGTGTCAATGTCGGCATATTCTGTGTAAAGCTAAACACAGCGGCTGGAAAAAATACTATCAATCCTTGAATCACCTAACACCTACGGAAATATGGCACATGCTTAAACATTTCCGTAACCGCCGCCTTATTCTCTCCAATTCCAATGTTCTTAATAATAAAATTGACTTCATTCCATCATCTTGCCGGAATTCTTTTTTTCTTCTTGGATAAGTTGATCTATTCCTTTATTAATCTTTTTTTTAGATAACGAAATCTCTAAGCTTTTATAAATTAAACTGATTAGAAAAGAATATCTGTCGCAAACATAAGAATTAAGAAAATTAATAGAATTAAAGGAGTAAATATTATTAGCCTCTCAGAATTCGTTGAATTTAGATCAATATCTTCTTTAGATTGAATTTATTTTGAGGTTTTGGAACGTATTCCGCTACGACGTAAAAAAAATAGAAATTGATTAGTGGTCGCTTCTTCAGTTATCGGACTCAATCACCCAATCACAGTCGAGAGCTAGCGATACTGACACGATAGTCAGATCGATGCAAGATTCAGTGTAATTAAATCCTGAAATATGAGTATGGTTACCATTGTTCATAATAATGAAATCCTCCTGATTAATAAGGTTGTAAATAACATTTCCATTCTAACAATTATGACTAACCATGAACCATGATGTACATTTAAATCATCCCCAATGAGGAATTTGTCTCCCAGTTTTTTTACTGATTCTAGAAAAATCTACTCATCAGGAGCAATGTTATTTTTCGCGAGTGATTGATAGCATGATATTAAAGTGATACATTCATTAGAAATAGATAATGAGATGACCCCTGTTTCAATAGCCCTAGGATTAAAATCTAATGTAATAGAATAAAAAATCAGATCTTTCTTAACCAAAAATGCTATTCTTCTCCCTCTATTAGTTAGCCTATCAAAACGGACAGTTTCAAAACCATTGATATGGAAATCAATCTGGTCCAGCTTCAAAAAGGTTTCAACTAGCATGACGATATCCCAATCAGTGGCAAACTTTTCCAGTTCGTAAATTTTTCTTCTCAGACCTCTACAATTCCACTGAAGAATTTTTAAATTAATATGACTTCATACTTAACATTTCAGTTAGACTATTTCTTCGTAGAAAAATTTGTGAGATTTTTCTTTGGATGGTTTTAGATAAGTCTTAAAAGATTTCTTAAGATTAGGAAATTTCCTACTAAGGGATTTTCCTAAGGGATTTTTTTTATTATAATTCGTTGTTACTTGACTTGGATTCGGATGAATTCATCAAATTCTTGAGGACGAAGGTTGATCTTGAGGACAATAACGATGGTTCTCAATCGTATAGAAACGGCTTGTTGAATTACCTTCAATGATTCTGCAAGCTCCTCTTGCGTTTGACTCTGATCTTCTTCGAATAATGCCTCTAATTCTTTGTCTTCGAATTTTTTTTTGGCTGTCCAGAGCGAGGCTTGTCTTCAACGCTGAAATCTCAATCCTTGAAACGTCAAAACCATTCTCTACATGATTTATCAGTTGGAGAAGTGTCACCATTCTAAACTTCGATAAGCATTCGATGGGCTTCAATCGCACTTTTCTTCCAATTAAAGCAGAAAATCAAAACCTCCCGCAAATGTTGCTTGAGTAACACAAAATTCGACACAAAATTTTAAACACAGTAAAAATCAAGGTTTTTATATGAAACTCAAAGCGATATAAACTGAATATTATTAGCAGATTTAATCTCTCTGAAACTGTCAAAATCAGCTGTCACTATGAACCATTCACAACATCTGGAGCTATCTTTAAAGAAACGGATCGAATTAATTTGTACTCCCAATATAAAAATACTTCTTTCTTATTTTTGATCTAAAAAGGTGATCACAAGGGAATTTAGGAATTCATTTGAGTTCTCTTGCCTATTTGAATGTATATTTTTTTTTATTAAGTCTTTTAACTTTCAGAACTTTAAACTCCGAAATTAGAGATTCTTGAATTTCTTCTTCATCAATGTCTTTAACTAAACCTCTTCTTAATACCATAGTCTATTGTTGGGGATGAAAGCTTTCAAGCCATTATCTTCAAAAGATGTTTCCTTTACTAACAGGTTAGCTTCATGTAAGTCTGATAATTTGATCTCTATTCTAGATTTAAATTTGCTGCATATATAATTTATGCTGTTAAACTTTTTGTAAATTAATTTTCCTTTAAATGGACTCAATCTATTAGCTCGGTTAGAATTGTTATTCTCCAACAGCCAGTTGCACCCATACATGTATAGACCTTCATTGTTATTTTGATAATAAGATATAATAGGCTTGACCGGCGTTGTTGATTTTTCTGCGACAGCTACATTCTTACCAGTTCGATCAGAACTGCTTCCATTGACGCACACTGTAGATTTTTCTTACAAGATTTGTCTTCCGTATCTGAGTTACTTTTTCTTTTATTCCTCTTAACTGTAGACCAATCTATATTCTTCAGTCGTCGTATTCGTTGATGAATATCAATAAAGTTATCGGCTTTTTTCCCGAAGGGGAGACCAAGAGCTTCGTGTAAATTGTTTTGCACTTTGAGATTAGTTTGACAGAAAAAGTTCTTCCTCCCGATCTGACATCGGACGAACCAAGATAAAACAGAAATGCAACGGATATCAGACAGATTATGAAAAAAAACTGAAGAGAGCTCAGGCGAGTAATCAAAATTCTCTCTTAACGATCAAACGACCTCTGCTCGTCATCAATTCTCTACAGATTATCGAGATATTTCAGAAAAAAATCAGATATCATTAATACTGACACATTTTAGGCAGATTATTCGATTGAACTCTAATAAATCTTGCGTTATTTATTTGCAACATTGCTTTTTAACTTATTTTCATGCAAAACAAACGATTTATAAACATTATATCATGATAAAAATTTAAAATTACCGAATCGAGACGTCACAAATGATTGTAACCAATTTTCGCATTTTCCCCACTTTTTTTATAAGTACTTTTAATAATTTTTATTAAAAAATTGTATTGTTAATAATGATGTACAACTATTCAACCGATTTCGATCAATTTAAAATTTATAACAATAACTTTTTTGGACAACTTTTTTTTCAAAATTAGATCCTATTTTAGAGATAGAAGCACGTTCTAAATACGGGCCAATAATTTCATAATAAATTAAAAGAATAAATTAAAAGAATAAATTAAAAGAAGCATGACAAGTAAGAAGTAAATACAAAGAATGAAAATAAAATTTGTTTAAAAATAAACAGTATGAGAATGAATAAACTTAAAAATAGGATTTTAGAAACTTTTTAAAAGTATATTTAATTGTTCATTAGATATATATAAGTATTTTATTACAGTATATATTCAATTTATATCCAAAACTTTTTCTGTGACGATAGAATTCCATAATAATACAAAGTAATATAATAAATCAATATATAATTACGTCTCCTCTTTATCTTCCTTTTTGCATTAAAACATTTCTGCATTAAAATATACCTAGAATAATATACAATATACATTAATAATTGTTTATTATTAATGTATATTGTGTAAAATTTGTTTATATAAAAATCACAAAAGCAAATTCTTACTAACCTCACATAACACTGAATTATTAGATGAAGCCATCTTGTCATTCTGTACTTTTAGCACAAATTTTTGATCGTTTTAATCTTATGAAAACGACACATTTCAAAACTCTTTTTAGCAGAGTTTATGCAATAATCTGCTACACAGCCTGGCATGTGTCAACAAATAGATTAAATTATAATGACTACATGAGAAATTCACATTTTTATTTCATTAGAAGAATATATAATTCCATTGTAATCCACTCGTCACTCACCTCTCCTTCTTCTTAATTTGAAGGTGCAATTACATATAGAATTCTCTAGTAAAAGTTAAGACATAAGATCGGAAGGACGCCATTAGGTATCGGCCGGAAACAGCTCAAATAACGCGCGCGCCAAGTTTTGGTAATAGTGAAATGTAATAATCATAATTGTTAATTAGATCATTTGCATTGTATACAGATTAGTTTGTCGATTTTAACTCACCATTTTTGTCAGCTGAAAGATATCGGGGCTTTATTGATGTCGTAAAATTTATAAACCTGAACTGCGATATATCATGTAATTATAAGTATGTAGATATTTTTTCCTACTTCATCGAATACTTGCGAATCCAAGTATAGCTGATGCATGATTACTAACCAAAGATTTTAAATATGAAGAATAAAATACAAATATAATACGGAACTTGAAAATGCATACCTAACGTTATCTTTATACAGATGTCAGAGGGAAATGTATTTTAACAGACGATAATCTAAAAAATAATGCTAAATTATCGTAAATGTTTACATAACAATAAAATAACAATATAATAAATTATAAAAATTACAGAAATAAAATGCACTCTCAAGTTGCAGTTTATACTAATTTCTTAAAACAGTTTACATTTTAATTAAAAATTAATTTCTAAATGAAAATCTTAAAATTTTATTTTTAAAGTTTTAAAATAAAATTTATTAATAATTTAATTATTAATAAATTTTTAAACTACTACGTAATATGTCTCCGCATTTAATTTTATCATATATATTCTAAATTAAAAGTAAAATTTACAGGTTATATAATTACTTTCTTCAAAAAAAAATTAGTAATATACTAATTTGTATTCCCAATTCAAAGAAATAGACCAGATATTGCAAAAGATATTATTCTATTAACTATACCGGCTGGAACAACAGAAAAAATACAACCATTAGGTGTTTTTGGATTTCTTTTGTGGAAGAATTTCATCAAGCATTTTTCAGATGTAGTGCTTTTCATGCTTTTAGATCTTGATGTAAAACTTCATTCTAGAAAGGCTTTTAAAATTATAATCATTTAATGAACAATCAGTTTTTATCGCCAAGATTTAATTTGTTTAAAAACGCTTGATACAAAAGTGGATATTTGGAACATAGCCAGTAGAATTTGAAACACTGATCGATTTTTACTTTAAAAAACATTCGAAACCAACATGCGATACTTGTGATGAAATAGCTGTAATTACTTGCGCATGGTGCAGAAAGTTTCTCTGCATAATACATTTTTTTCATGAATATTATCTTTGTGATCAGTATGAATCGTAAATATTGCAATGATTTATATGTTTATTGTAGAAAACATTGTAGAAAACATTGTAAAATTAAAGATAATAATTAAAAATTGTTATATTTTAGTAATAAATACGAAAATATAATAAACAAATATGAAATAAAATTCAACGTGACTGATACTTTATATTGTAAAATATGAAATTGAACAAAAATATGAAATTAACAATAAGTTCTAAAATTACTGTTTCATAGGTTGCAAGAATAAAATTATCCGAAAAAAATTTGTATTAAACCTGTATATTCTGTTGTATACAACAGGAGAAGAAAAGAAATTTTGTAAGAGAGAATTTATTATGTCAATATCATTAATAAATATAATAATATATTAATTACAAAGAAACATTTTTATTTCTGCAAATTTCTTGTAGAAACGATGTTAGTATTAATATACAAATATTGCACATACTTCTCATCTATATTTACACAGTGTACGTATGCATATTTTCTGTAAATTTAAAAATAAAATTTATGTAATACAATTATCATCTCATATCTTTTTTCATGTTTTTCTTATACGCATAAATATAATAATAATTAATATCCACTTATTTCAATCCTCAAAAATCTCACTTTGATCATGAGATACTTGTAGTGCTTGATTATAATTTCCCTCGTTAGCTGTTTTCTTAGCACTCATATTTCGTAGTAATTCTAATATATGCTCTCGTCCTCCAAGAATTCGAGGACGTCCAGATTCCGTTCGATTAATGTTTATTTCTTGTGAAAGATTTCTTTGTTCAATATTGAAAGCTAAAGCGTCCGTCTCTATAAGATAAAATACGAGGATGTACGTGGGTTATTGGAATGTTCTTTAATTTCTAGCATTGATTGTATTGTCTCATATATGCGATCTAAAATATGCGATCTAAAATAAAGATTCTTAATATTGTACATTGGAAATACTTGAACGGAAACTGAAAGAAAAACGAAGTTTATTAAATAAATACATTATTAATAGTCAAATAAGTTATTAAATAAAAATTATTGAATAAATGCAACATAAATAATCAAATAATAATATCTTTGATTGATGAAAAGCATCACAGTTTGTGCACGATTTTTCCATTTTAATTAACGATACGTGTGAAACTTTCATTGTTGCATACTGCACTACTACACACAGCAGCTGATAGTAATCAACTATATTTACTACATAGTTGCAATAATGAGACGCAATGTCTTATTATAATAATAGATTATTCATGTCAACAACATACACAAATTATGCGTCAGCATATCTATTTTCCATCTAGATTAATAAGACCCAATGTTTTGTCAATACTTTATTCATGTTAACATTGAATACGACGGATATTGCAAAAAGAATGATATTTTACGAAAATAATAATTTCTTTATTCATACTTTGATCTTAATTGGCCGAGATATATTTGTGTATATATCAAAAATATTTAATTGGTTTCGGAAATTTAACAAAGTCACTACTACTACTACTACTACTACTACTACTACTACTACTACTACTACTACTACTATTATTACTATTATTATTGTAAAAAACTCTTATTATAATAGTAGCTAGTGCGATATTGATGCGTACTGGAACTCATTAAATCACTTGGAGAGATTCACTTGGTTGTGTTCCCTTGTCAGTTGAAGTAATCGTTATATTGAAACAACTGATTCGATATTGTTACTTAATTCACGATATTCTGACAAATGAATGCTCTAGAATCGTATACTTTCATATTGTATTGAAAAAAGATAAGTTGCAAGATTAATATGCAATTAATATTCGATTTAAGAAGTTTTATCGTGTTTGGAGCAGACAATTTATGTTAGAAGAGCTTGAAATTTTTTTTATAATTATTACACGTATTATAATTACATAGAATCTGATTAATTATTAATTTAGTAATTATTTCTTTAATAATAAAAGTGTTAGCAACATGCATAAGAATTATATAATATTAAAATATAATACTTTCAGCTCAATAAAAAGAATTAAAAAATAATTGTAAAAAAGGACATTATTCTCGTTATTTTTTACAATGTAATAATACAGTAATTAAATTGTGACAAATATTTAAAACTAGTTTTTGTACCCAAAAATGTGTAAGCGCAAAAATCTAATATTAAGTATTAGATAAATGAATTGGACACAAAAAAAGGATAACACTTATTAGAAGAGAATTGGAATATATGGAATTGCCAAATATGGACTAATTATTTTTAATTTTCATGAAGTTATTTTCTATTATGTTTTCCATTTGATATTAATTTATGCTAATAGAGTTGGAAATTGTAGCTTGACGTTTCGGATACTTATTTATTACAATAAATAACAACATTTTATTATAACAAATAAAAACATTTATTTGATCATATATAATCTTTTAGATGTTCTTGTTCATCACTAAAAATATTAATTGTTCCGCAGATAGACACGCGCATGTGTCAATTAGTAGTAATATTTCCTGCGCAACTAAGCACGCTTTCAGACGGAACGCTAGTATTTAAAAATATTAAATACTTTTTCGCAATATAACATAAATTAGGAAATTCTTCCGAATTATCGTTCCACTAAAGTATTGGATTTTTTTTCCAAATCTATGATAGGAGATTTAATATAATATTCTATTTCTGAATGTAAATTCCTCAAATGTTTTATTTTGTGTAATTTCTTGTGTATTCTGCTTGTAAAATAGCAGTTAAACCTTTTACACAGTTTTTTGTTTATCTAAACATATTGAAAGAGATTTTTGCGATTGAAGTTTTATAATTTCTTCTTTTATTGTATTAATAAGATTAATTGATTCTATCAGGAAATAATTTAATTTGAATCGTGGATCTAAAAAGATTGCCGTTTAGAATGTTTCATTTCAGGTTTTTCATATTTTTCTCTTAATGACTAATAAATAGTTTGTTTGATTTCATTACTTTGATGGAACGGTCATTCGAAAGAATTTTCTAATTCTCTAATTTTCTAATTTATATATATGGTTTGGAGTGTTCGTGGAGCGAAAATTAAATGTAAGCCCACACTGAAATAACAAACTATTGAAAATCATTCACATGTACATATGACAAAAATTTCCAACTATGACTAGGCGTTTCAAATGAAGATAATTTATGTTATATTGCGGAAAAATATTTAATATTTCCAGGTATTCTGAACACGTATTTAGTTGAGCAGAAAATAACTGACACACGCGCGTGTCTATTTGCAGAACAATTAATATTTTTAGCGATGAACAAAAACATCTAAACAAAAGATTGTATACGATGAAATAAATGTTTTTATTTGTTATAATAAAATGTTATTTATTGTAATAAATAAGTACCCGAAACGTCAAGCTACGAGGGCAAGTCAATAAGTTGTTAGAAAATCTGTCAGAGAGTACTCGCAGTGTCATGTCACATTACTTTTTGACAAGTAGCAGCTCTCTCAGCTGATTATTGTCAAATTTTGAGCGGAATTTATCGTATATTATGGTTTCATTTCTGTTTCATTTCTGTAGACAATTTGTTCGGTATCTCTGTGATTCACGACCTCTAATTATATCGTCTAATCGCATCTATGAAAAATCGATGAATCCACGAGATGTCGATTGCTAAACGACGCATGCGTCACGCGTAATCGATTAAAAAAAATAATATCAGACCGTCTTGGCAACAAAACAAACTGTTGTTTTCGTCTTCTGCACGCGACTCGTCTCATAGAAGGTCGCGCTACCGCTAAGATCCTTTCCGTATCTGCTATAAACACGTTCGTCCGCGCTCGAGGCTTATTTTTAATAAAATTTGGAAAGCAGAGAAATTCGCATTTTCTCGACCGAGTGCCCTCGACGTAGCAATTCCGCGGGAAACGCTCGAACGGTAATCGCCTGGCCACGCCATTATGATTTTCGTGCGCTCAGCAAGATCGCCAACACAATTAAAGCGAGCAACCTTTGTATTTTTTGCAAAATGGAAAAAAACGAGTTTCTTGCAATGATCAAACATCTATATATGAAAGGTTTAATGCCGAAATCAAAGCCGAGTTGGATAATGCTCATAACACATCTGCACCAGCATGTGGATTCCAAGCGCGACCGTGTGACGATTTCAAAACAATGTTTAGAGATGTTTCAATCCAGAGATGTTTTAATCCAGATGAATTTCTGCGTCGATTCATTATTGTGGAAATATGGATCCATTACTCCACACCCGAAGAAACAATGGACTTCATCGGGTGAATCAATTCCGAAGAAGGCGAAGACCGTAAAATCGGCCGGAAAGATAATGGTTACAGTTTTTTGAGATGCATGCGGCATAATTCATATCGATTATCTTCCGTCGAAGGCAAACGATCAACGGCGATTACTACGCAATCTTATTGGACCGTTCAACAACATTTAAAAAAAAAAAGTCCCCATTTGGCGAAGAAGAAAATGCTCTTCCATCAGACAATGTACGAGTTCATACGTGCCTGGCATCGATGTCAAATTCAACGAATTCCGCTACGAATTGCTTCCCCATCCAGCATATTCGTCAGATTTAGCCTCTTGCGACTATTTTCAGTTTCCAAACCTGAAGAAATGGTTCGGAGATTTACCACCAGAGAGTAGCTTATCGCCGAAACAGAAGTTTATTTTGAAGGGTTGGACAAATATTATTCGGGTGGCTTGAAAAAGTTAGAGAATCGTTGGATCAAAATATCAAGCTGAAAGGAGACTATATTGAGAAATAAAAATGAATCGATCAAAAAAAATTTGTTTTTCTAAAAACTTATTGACTTGCTCTCGTACAATTTCCAACGTCCATTAGCATAGAAATTAGTATCAAAACATAATAAAATATAATAAATAACTTAATGAAAAGTAATTAAAAATAACTGATATTTGGCAACTCCATATCTTTTCTGTAATAAGTGTTATCCTTTTTTTGTGTCCAATTCATTTATCGAATACTTAATATTAGATTTGCTTGCGCTTACTTTTTAGGTACAAAAGCTAGTTTTAAGGCTCCTGACTAGTCGCGACGACCATGTTGGAACTGTGATGTCAAAAGCGAGGAAAGACATGTTAATTTATGTTGTGTGTGTATTTTTAAATAAAGATAAGATAATTATTTAATATAAGGAATCACCCTCCAACCTGACCTTGATTTTGATATATTAAAAAATATGATATTGTAAAGTAGCAAACATTTTATTATATAGAATGTACACCTTTTCCATTCTTTTTATATGGACAGAAGTAAATCTAACATTTCGCGAAAAAATATACATTATACATAACTGTAAACACGACTACATCATTGTCGCCAAATTCCTATAACGATCGAAATGTTGTTACAAATATATAACTTCATTTATTGACATAATAGCTAAGGAATATCCAATATCTGAAAATATAAATAATATAATAATACTGAATGAATCAAATAAACAAACACAAATTCTTTGTTTTAACACATTTTTTTCCTTTAAAACGCAAAATTCTATGCTTTTAAAAGAAATTCTCTACTTTAAAAATACAATTCTCTGGCTCTAAAGATACAAAAATTATATAAGAAAATATTTTGCGCTATTAGAGCAGGGAATTTGTCTCATTGGAGCGCAGTCGTATCCAAAGTTAGGTTTTATTGAAGAACTTTTTTTTGTTAATAACAACCTTTTAATGAACCACAATCAACGGCTAAAATTTGTTCAAGGTCACTCAGAGTCCTATAATATATATCATGATCTTGATAACATGTGTCAAAATCAAGGTTATTGGAGGGTGGTCTCTCAATAATAATTACCAAAGATAATTTGGATGAAACGAAATGACAAGATCACTTTAAAACACTTCTATAAATCGATAAAAACTGTCCTTTTCTTCCTTGTCAATCAGTAAATGGTCAGTCGTAAAAGACATGTTAAGTGAGTCTATATTCAGACAGAAATACACGGTCCGACAGCTGTTGAAACGAGTAAAATATACGCTTTTACATATAAAATGCCAAGATAACTTCAGTTTCATCGATAATTACGACTTCGATAAGTAGACAAGTCTCATCATTTTCACAATTAAGCAAATAATAACAGCACACAACATATATTTCGTCGTCACTTTTTCACGCTAAGTTTGACCATTTATGTTGCAGCGTTTAATACACAACAAGTACGAGCCTACGTCTCGCTTGCGGCGCACCGAGAGTGAAGCCAAGAGACAGCGAGCTCCTTCTCACACTAGTCGCTTGTTTCGAGTGAAAATGCTTTCTCGGCAATCTCGGCCGCTCGGCGGTCCTAGACAAATCTCAGTCAATAAGGGGCAGGGAGGCAAATCTCAAATAACATATAAATTTAATAAATTATAGTAATAATGTACCTCTCCCATTAATCCAGAATAGTATAAATCATGTTAAAACGTAACAGTTTACGAAATATTTAATTGTTTATTTTTCATGCGCGTGATATACTCCTTCTTCATAAACTCGAGTAGCAAGAATAGTTCAGTAGAAGTAAAATTTTATCGGAAAAAGATTATAAACTAGCATTTCTTTTCATGAAAATTTTGAAAGGTCATCAGAAAAGAAATGCGTATGTTTGAGATTTGTGAAAAAAATATGCAAAAAAAATCGAATAATTGCAAAAAACACGTTTTTCGCTTATAAAAAACGAAAAGTATTGTATGAAAAAAATTGATATAAAAAAATGTATGTGTCTCAAACATACGCCTTTCTTTTCTGATGAGACTTTCGTGACTTTCATGAAGAAAAATGCTGCTTTATAATTTTTTTCCGATAAAATTTTTATTTCTACTGAACTATTCTTGCTACTCGAGTTTATGAAGGAGAGATATACTATATAATGCGCATGAAAAATCATAAACAATTAAATATCTCGTAAACTGTTGCGTTTTTTAACATGAATTTATTCTGGATTAATGAAAGGGGTACACTATTACTACAATTTATTAAAACTTATGTGTTATTTAGAATGTCCCTCGCCTTTTATTGATGCCTAGAGCCGCCGAGCGGCCGAGATTGCCGAGAAAGCATTTTCGCTTGAAACAAATGAAACAAAATTACTGTGAGAAGGAGCTCGCTGTCTCGTTCATTCTCGGCGCGCCGCAGGCGAGCACACGAACATGGGATTAAGTGTATGGCTACCATTTCGCCAAATCGGCATCTAATTCTGTGTCGTCAATACAAAGTTCTTGGCTGAGTCAGGAGCCTTAAATGTTACAATTTAATTACTGTATTATTACATTAAAAAGTAACGAGAATAATATCCTTTTTTATAATTATTCTTTAATTCTTTTTATTGTGAACTGAAAGTATTATATTTTAATATTACATATAATTCTTATATATGTTGCTAACACTTTTTTTATTATAAAGAAATCATTATAAAATTAATAATTGATCAGAGTCTGTAATTATAAAAGGACGTAATACGTATAATAATTATAAAAAAACTTCAAGCTCTTCTAACATAAATTATCTGCTCCAAATACGATAAAATTTTTTAAATCGAATATTAATCTTGTGACTCATCTTTTTTCAACGATACGAAAGTATCTAGAGCATTCATTTTTCAGAATATCGTGAATTGAGTAACAATATCGAAATATCGAGTAACAATAACGTTGTTTCAATGTAATTACTTCAATCAAGTTATGTATTAATATCGAAATATATTGTTCTGTATGACGATTACTTAAATTGATTTTACGATCAGAATTCGAAACCGAATTTTTCACCGTACAACCCTATTTTCCATGTCCGTATTCTGTATAACAACAAATTGTACTATTTATAATTTCATGGTTAACAGTACGATTTTCCGTTCGCGCCTTTTTGTATTAGGTGTACTTTGCTTCCGCCGTTTTCCTATAGATGGCTTTAGCGGTAAGTGGTGGTCGAAATAAATAGATCATAGACGTCATACAATAAACTTGGGCATCTGTCAACATAACTATAGAAACATTAGTCGATTTGTGTCTGCATCATAAAGTTATTCTCGATTGAAAATGTCAGTTTACGAGCCAAATTCTCGTCATTTGCGGGAGATTTTAATTTTTTGCTTCATATAATATGAAGAAATCTGCGGCTGAGGCTCATCGAATGCTCTCAAATACTTATGGTGAGGCCGCTATTAGTGAAAGAACGTGTCGTGAGTGGTTTCAACGCTTCAAGAACGCTGATTTTGACGTCCAAGGTCATGCTCTGTATTTGGTGGGACCAGCTCGGCATAGTGTATTATGAACTGTTAAAACAATCACAGGCGATCGGTATTGAATGCAATTGATGCGTTTGAGCCGAGCATTGAAAGACAAACGGCCGCAACGAGAGACACGATAAAGTGATTTTGCAGCATGACAATGCTCGACCCCATGTTGCGAAAGTGGTCAAGACATACTTGGAAACGTTGAAATGGAAA
>NW_012130093.1:1220230-1292943 GCF_000143395.1 Atta cephalotes | reverse complement strand
CGGCGGAAGCAAAGTTGTACACCTAATACTATACATCATAACAATTGCTCACAACAATTCACAGATTCATTATTATATCTGCAAATGGCAGCATTTAAAGGGATTCGAAATCTGATCAATCAGAGATTGGTGCCCCTTATGAGTTAACTCTTACTAGAACATTAGAAAGTAGGTATTCGCGTCCACCATTTTTACTCCTTTTCCTCCTTCTTGCTTTGTCTCCATTCCATCACTGTGACATGTTATGATCATTACAAGTTATGATTTGTATTTGCTATTTGAAATTTTGTAGCTCTTTTCATTCCAGTTTTGCTCTTAAAATCAGTTGAATCTATCGTAATATTAGTGCAGGATCTGAAGAGTATCTGGCGTTCAAGTTACTTCTATATATACAAGATGCCAAATATGTATGTCAATTTAAAGAAAAGGAAATTTCTCATCTGCGAGGAAAGTATAATAATGTTTATTCACAAGTCATGTATTTATTTTATAACAATACAGCAAGTTGTCCACGAATATTATCCGCAGAAAATTTAAATAATCGAATATTTTTTTCTGATCTATTAATACAGCTTACGCTAGGCATTTTATAAATTTTTTTTCCTTCGTTAATATATAATAAATTTCCTTTTCAGTTTTTTTTATGTTCTTCTTTTCATCTCTTAGTCTTATGTAAAATTTTGAAGTGCAGAAATACATAAATATGAAGCTACAAGGTTTCCAACAGCTTAGAAGCTATAATCTATAACAATCATATGTAACGATCATAATCTTCTCAGCGGCGGGGTGACAGAACAGAGCAAGAAGTGGGGAAAGGAATAAAAATGATGGAATGCGAATATTCACGTTTATAGTATCTTACTCTTACTAGAGAGATTCTACAGTACATCTGCGGCTTTCCGTCTCCATTCTCATTGCCTCGCTTGCTCTCTGTCTTTCTCGCTTCCTCGTCATTTCGGTGAAACTTTAAATATAATTTTTTCAACTTTCCCTGCCGAAAAAAGTGGAATTTGATATTGGGAGATAGATTTCATTATACTGTAAATGAATTTATCGGTTTTTCATCTTTAAGGCAGAAACCCCCCCTATACCATAGGCATTCTCCTTTGGAACAGAGCCTGTACTGACAGGGAGGAGGGGAGAGGAAGGAAAGAGAGAGGAATAAAAATAATTCTGTCTTATTTTCAGAACGTTTTCATTAATTTGTTTTATCCAAATTCTTTTATTTACAAATGGCATGCAAGAAACTTCAACATGTGTCTTTTTCGCTTATGACATGACATCACGATCCTATATGGCCGTGGCGACTACTCAGGAGTCTTATAAATTTTTTAATGGTAACGATGAGTTATATTTCAAAAGTGAATTATAACGGTAGTATTATCGTTACCGTGATGAAAAATTGTAAAAGAATGAACAAATCATTATTATACAAAAGTAACGATAATGGTAACGGCGTTATTTCAATAGCTAATGCGTTATTTCCCATACTTTTGAGTTTAATTTGTTCTACCTATCTACGAGCAATGCATGCTTATGGGCACACACCACTTGTAAATACAGACAAACTCAAACTTACACCTATTAGACATTCTGTATACAGTCTTTATATTTGTATATCATATACTAATAAATAATTCATATATGATTGAAAAGAACATATAACATATTTTTATTTAATTATCAAACAGAAGATGCATAATAATCATTTACAATCAATTATTTGAAGAGTACAGAATATCAATCATGAAACTTTTTTCCTAGGATGAAAAGTTAAAAATTTCTCCATTAACTTCACTGATTAGAATTTTCACTTTTCTCTTTCTTAGGGATAAAGTTTCATGATTGATACCCAGATATTTCTGTGTAAAATCAATACAGAATATCCAAATTACAATAGAAAAGTTAGTCATAATTATTACGTTTAGAATATTCAATTAATAACCATAATAAAATTAATTTTTAATATTTATGTGTATATATGTATACACACACACACACGCGCGCGCGTGTGTGTGCGCGCGCGCGTGCGCTTGCATGTGTCGTTAATTCTGTCCGCGCACGCAAACAAAATTGTATTTCTTAATGGCATTCATGAAAACAATATCTCTAAATCATCCATGTCTGATAAAGAGAAATCATCAGATAGATCATGAATGTCAACATTAGGATCATAATCTGCACTGTCGTCACCAGAATCATCTCCATCTCCACCATCCTCATCCTCGCCATCATCATTATTTTCTCTGTCATTTTGATCGTTATCGTCACCATCTTCTACACCAGCGTCCGCATTATCACCATCTATTTTTACAAAATGTAAATAAATTCTAGTTTCACATTTGAACATTACAATTTAATTTACAAATATATAAAAACTTATAGTACTTGAGCAATATTAAGATAGAATAATTAGTAATAGAATAATTAGTATTATGCTCCCTTAAGTCTCGTCCGGATGAATATAACTTGTAGTAATGCGCCTGCGCACGCTTCGACAACAGTGTTTAAAGTGTCCCTGCTGCAAATTCCCATGGATTTTTTCATGGGTTCCTATAGAGGACTATAAGATTCTGTAGGAGTGTAGTTACTTATAAGATTTGCGCAACATGCATAGATATACATAGGACATTCATAGGAATGCAAATAGAGGTACCCAGGAATGTGGACAGATGCCCCACGAGAACTAAAAGGTCTATAGAGTACCAGTTTAACATATAGCAATATGTAAACGTACGTAAGACAAAGGAAAGGTGCCTGAAAATGCCTATAGGCTACCATAGGATGACGTATGCACATCTTCTATATCCTAACTCCTATGTAAACCTACATGTTCCTATATCAAAGTGTAGTATCCTATAGATCTTTAGTTCCCAGGCATCTCTTCCGCATTCCTATGAGTACCTATATTAACTTGAAAGAATAATTCGTAACTCGCAAAATTGGAAGCCACAATAATAGTTAATAAACGAGATATATTCCACGTCAGGTGAAAAAAAATCTTGACTGTCATAAGAAAAATATATACTCATGACTTTTTTTGAGTCACCAAACACACTTGTTTATCACGTAACTTTCAATTTTTGGAGTTATGGAAAAATTATCTTAGATTTTCACGTGAAATTATATTAATTGGCTGTTATAGCATTTTGTGTACACGCTCTTATATGTATATTATAGGGACTATACAGGATATCTCAAAATATTTTTAAGTGCAGATAGAGCGGATAAACTGAACCGAAAGATTCTCTATCATTTTGCAATTTTCGCAATTATTATCCAATGAGCAAAATGTCTAAAATCACGTGACGCATAAGACAACTTTAAGATATCTTTAAGAATTCCTTGAAAAATATCTTTAAAATATATCATAAAGAACTCTGAAAAATATCTTAGTTGTCTTATGCATCGATTTTCTCGCTTATTCGGCAATTTTTAAAAACTATTTTGAAAAATTGCAAAATGATAGGACTTTTCGACTCAGTTTAGTCTATTTTACCTGCCCACGAAAATAAATCCAAATACGAGACATCCTGTTTATCATTTAGGTCCAATTGCATCAATGTGCACATCATTCCTTTTCCCATCGATCCTATAGAAGTCTCTTTTCATGGACTGATGCCATAAATTCCTATGTAAAAAACTTTGTAGAAAAATTTCCTATATTATTCTATATATACATGTTGCGTAAATCTTATAGATATCTATCGTAAGAAATTTAGAGGAAATAGGCAACAGAGAAGCTATCAGTGTTAGAACTGTGTGACTCAGTGGCAGGACGGTAGTTTATTAACTCGAAGACTCCGAGTTCGAGACGAGGAGCGCTCCGATATTTTTCTCTGTTGTCATCAATTGTTTACACTATATAAGCTCTTACAGAATCTCAAGGGCTGCGCGCAATAAAAGGAATAGGAAACAGAGAATAAGAATTTCAACTTACCAGAAATTATATAATTGTGGAATGCACAGTTTCTGTACATAGATTGAAATTCTTATTTTCTATTTCCTGTTCCCTATTCCTTTCATTGTGCGCAGCTCCTTATATAGTCCTCTAAAGGAATCTATAGGAAAAAATCCATAGGAATTTATAACAAGATAGGAGTCTCCTTTCATGGAGACCTGTCGAATTTAGTTAGGCAAACTCAAAAATTTTCCATAGAAATTTGCAGGTATCGCCAAAAATCGAATTTGGCACTTCTGCTTCGCGCGCTATTCTGCCAATTCATTATTTATTCTGTTCATCGTGGAGACAACAGTGTTCCCTTTTCGTAAATCAATACTGTCGTAAGTGTATACTTGAGGCGTTCATGGAATCGAGAGATATCTCATATTACCGCCAGAAGTAGAAAATGCGTGAATTCTTACTTACATGAATGATCGCAAAATCGATCGAGGGATGCAGATCATTGTTACACTCGCACCTCAAAGAATCGACATTTATCGAGAGATCCGTCCACCCGTTTCTGACCATGCTCGCGAGCTTTGATTCGCTCGAACCACCCGAAGCAGTCTACGCTCTCGCGACCAATTCTTTAAAGTTAGGTTGTCGGTAGAGGAAATGTCGCAGATATACGAAAATCCAGTGGCTCTCATCTGTGGTCGAATAGAGTGAGCGCGGCTCCTCCTCCCGCTAATACTATCGTATAATACAGTTATTGTTAGTCGGCCCCGTTCCGAAGACAGGGCGAACTCCTACAAAGGTGCCACCTCACCCACAAAAGTATATGCGACAAACTATTATCCAGCGAGACCGTCCCGAGAAGGGCAATAAAAAAACCCAGCAGCGCCTGCAGGGCGTTTCTACAGGGGTGAGCAGTTTCGCCGCGATATGCTTTGAATCCTCGAGGCGTCTCGCGCCCACGGGGAACCACGAGGAATCCCGCTCATCTGTGTCTCGCCCAAACGCACGCTCTGGGAGGATAAGGGTAGGGAGTGGGGTGGGGTGGGAGGTTAGGATTAGGATTAGATATTGGATCCATCCTTGAAGCTGGGGCAATCAAGTAATTAGATTGCCTCCGCCGTATTGGAGCAGACCGACCTGTAGGGCGCCGACAAACCCGCACTCGCAACAATATGTCACGAGTCGAACGCAGAAGGCGTTTGACGCCAATCGACGCCCAGCATATGATACAATCGAAAACCCGACGGTAACGATCAGGGTAGTGTATCTCAGATACGTTTCTCTTAAAGTGGATATAAAGAGAATGACGCTGGAAATCGCCATTTGGTGTCTTAAGTCCTATCTATGTGATGCAATTTGTCTTAACTTCTTTTTTTGTCTTCTTTCTAACTAATAGTAAGGATACTTAATGACAGAATCAATCAGCATTAGGCAAATGCATACTCGCCACTCTCTTTATACTCTAGTTCCTTTTGCCGATCACATTAGCAGTCGAGTAGAGCGTGGCAGAGCGGACATCAATATCTTCTGGAGATGGAGTAGAATGGAAGCAGAGCTCCTTTTGCCGAGGACGGAAAAATAACTTAAAAAAAAAAAAGAGAACGTAACCGATTTCTTCTGCCAAATACACCATTGCCTTGCTGTTTTCTCAGCCATCTGTGTGTTTTTTAAGAATGGAAATAAAGATCCCTTGTCATCCCATAATACAGATCGCTGAGCGCCTAGCGGTCGAGTAGAATCGAAGATGGCTTCTCCTTCCGCAATTTTACCGAGCGTTCGGATTTTTTAAATCCAAGCTGATAAGCTCGGTAAACCCAGGTGTTACTCTCTAATCTCGTCGGAGATTTTCAATAATCCATGACATTCTTTGGAATTCTTGTAGCACCAGATTCCATTCAGGAAAAGGCTTGTTACAACTTTAGTGATGATGCCCAGTTTAGACTGATCTAAATATGAGGTATAGATTCTCAAGGATAAGAGGGCCAGTGTAATATCGGCGTCGATTGCTCTTGATAAAGGCATCTCTTCCATGCGCTTCATTCTCCAGGAGCCTTCACCGCTCTCAATCAGGATCCAGAAATCGATGCTGCTATTAAACGAAAGATGATCGGTACCTTAGAGATGTTTGTAGAGATCAATTGCTCTACGAAAATCACCCAAGGGAGGGGGAGAGACTAGTTTCTCTCAACATTCCTTCTTATTGAAAATTTTTTAATAAGAAAATGATGCATCTATGATTTGAAAGGCATCCATAGATCCTTTCTATATTAAGTCAAAAGTCTGGCAAATGGCCACTCACTCAATGCTCTCGGGAACTTGAATAGCCGTCCTCAAAGCTTCAGTATTCTAACGGTGAATGCTTGCATGAATTGTTCGAGATCCACCGCTGCACAGAATTTGGCCAAGTCGAGTCAAATGCTAAAGCAATTGTCAATTGTCAAATTTTTTAAGACGATGCTGATCTAGCTATATGAACAAGTTGTGAAATGAGGATTAGCTGGCTGTATCTAAGCAACTATGATGGTACACTATCTAAGTGGGAATCCCTCTCGTTATGCTATTATGAACAGCTTGCAAATGATAGCCGCCTTAGTAGGAGTACTTATTCTTCTAACAGTAAGAATTTAGAAATTGACAGACTGCAGTCAGCATTCATCAACTTCCATTTCACGTCTAAACGTTGGGCAAGGTTAGTACTTGGATGACTGTTTAGGATCACTGCGTGAAATTGACATGCAAATTATCGCATCATCAACAAGATACCTTTAAAACTGACGGCATCCCTGCGCTTGTAAAACTATTGAGTTCCTTAGTAAAATCCGTTCTTTTTTACGCAATAACACGATATTACACAACTTATTGTCTCACTAAAAAGTTTCTAAGAAGGCTATGCGTTTTGCTGATGGTTTACTTCTTTGAACGGATGAAGCATGTCCCAAGGACGTGTACTATAGTGCAAAAATTCTTAGAGTTCTATGAGAAGAAAAAAATGATTTTTGTTTCTTGCAGTTTTTCTGTAAAGTTGATAGTATTTGAATAAAAAATAAATGTCGATAAGTCGGCCGCTATTATGATCCAGCGAATTAATGCATTGCACTATACATATGCACCGACAAATCTTTGGTTAAAGCAACATCTCTCGCTTCTCAGCAGATCTTCGCGATTGGAAGATCTTAATTGTCAACAAGAGCGCTGTTCTACATTAGCAGATGCGGATCCTTTCAATTTAGTACTGAGATGAAAAGCCAAAGAATTATATTATTATAATTGTATCATTGTATGATAAAATCAATCATATTATAATTATCATGCTATTGTACGATAAGATCAATCTCATATTGCCATTCGTTCATATAGTAGCAGCGAAGAGTTTAATAATCTATGCTATCAGCAGCGACTCCAAGAGACCGAACCGGTCTCTTTATCAGATTCGATTATCAAGCGTTATTCTAATGCTCTACATTGTTGGTAGGAACTTTACAGTCAATACCGTACACTTTCCTTTGTGATTTCCGTTCCTCAGCTTCTGGGCCTTCGGATGTTAACAAGTATCTTTATCCATTTCGGACTTAACTCTTCGAAGTTAGAAGTGATTCGCAGATATTTCTTAACTATCTCATAACCAGGGAAATAACAACAATTGAACTTTCCCATCCTCATTACAATCTCATATGAAATCAACTCTAGCTGCAATTAAGATAACAGAATTTATCCATGTAACTCGATGCCTTTAAAAAAGATAACCATCAATTTGGTGTTTCTACTTGTCTTTTACTTGTCTCCAATTCATTGAGCTCAGACTTCCGGATTTCTTATTTCATCCCGCAGCACATGTTTATCATATCAATCATATGTAACATAGTTTCCCAAACTTTTTTGGCTCACTAAGGAACATGACCTTGTATCCCCAGAATTAGCAATGTCCGTCCACAGATTTCCTCGGTGCCTACTAGTAGAAGATAACATCCATTTTAGGAAACTATAAATCATAATTTATATCACATTCGATCTTGTATAACTAAACTAACTATAACTGAACTAACTAAATATATATATATATATATATGTCATTTTCCGATTACTATGGCACGCACGCACGCACGCACGCACGCACGCACGCACGCACGCACGCACGCACGCACGCACGCACGCACGCACGCACGCACGCACGCACGCACGCACGCACGCACGCACACCATATATGTTTGCGTACATTGTGTGTCCATTGCAGTTTCTTTTTACACAATTTGCATCCTAATTCGGATCTAATTATTGACGCCTGATCTCCCTTACTCATTCTCATGCTCTAGTTTCGGTTCATAGATTCCAAAATGTTTCATATATCTATCGAATGTTTTACATTAACACGTTTTAGGGCCTTAGGCCTCCTTAGTGTGCCTTATCTCAGTCAAGTTTCATCCAAATCTTTCGTTCTCAATTGATTTTGAAATTTAAAAAATTAAAGGTTTAAACATATTATTGGGAGTACAAATTAGTTCCGTTTTCCTAAAGATGGCTTCAGCTGTTGTTAATGATTCATAATTTTCAGCTGATTTTGGCGATTTCAGAGAGGTTAAATTTGCTAATAATATTCAGTTTATATCGCTTTGAATTTCATACAAAAATGATTTTTACTGTGTTTGAAATGTCGAATTTTGTGTTAACCAAGCAGCATTTGAGGGAGGTTTTGATTTTCTGCTTTAATTGGAAGAAAAGTGCGGCTGAAGCCCATCGAATGCTTGTGCCCATCGAAGTTTATGACAATATTCTAACTGATAAATCATATAGGGAGTGGTTTCGACGTTTTAAGGATGGAGATTTCAGCATTGAAGACAAGCCTCGCTCTGGACAGCCAAAAAAATTCGAAGACAAAGAATTAGAGGCATTACTTGAAGAAGATCAGAGTTAAACGCAAGAGGAACTTACAGAATCATTGGGGATAACTCAACAAGTTTCTGTACGATTGAGAGTCATGGGAATAATTCAAAAACAAGGAAATTGGGTGCCTTATGAACTGAAATCGAGAGACATTGAAAGGCGATTTTTCACTTGCGAACAGCTAATTCAAAGACAACAGAGAAAAAGTTGTTTGCATCAGATTGTGACTGGAGAAGTGGATATTCTACGACAATCCCAAGAAGAAAAAAATACTACGCTAAACCCAGTCAATCGTTGCCATCGACCTCAACATCAACACCACGACTGAACATTCATGGATTGAAGATCATGCTCTATATCTGGTGGGACCAAAAGGGTCTTGTTTACTATGAGCTGCTGAAACCTGGCGATTCTATTACGGACGATCGGTATCGGTTACAATTGATTCGTTTGAGCCATGCATTGCGAGAAAAACGGCCGAAATACGAGCAAAGACATGATAAAGTTATTCTTCTTCATGACAACGCTCGGCCTCATGTTGCTAAAAGTCGTAAAAAAATATTTGGAAACGCTCAAATGGGATGTTTTACCGCACACGCCGTATTCTCAGGACATTGCTCCTTCTGATTACTGGTTGTTCCGAAGGATGCAGCATGTCACCGGTTCACTTCTTTCACTGAAATTGAAAATTGGCTCCAAAATTGGATCGCCTCCAAAGACGAGTCATTTTTTCGAGATGGAATTCGAAAATTGCCTGAGAGATGGGAAAAAGTAGTAGGCAACGATGGACAATACTTTAATTGATCTGTTCATTCATTTTGTTTTGAAATAAATACACAAAAAACGGACCGAACTAATTTGTACTCCCAATAGTATCCAGAAGATAAACGTCA
Source organism: Atta cephalotes (assembly GCF_000143395.1). Classification (NCBI taxonomy): domain Eukaryota; kingdom Metazoa; phylum Arthropoda; class Insecta; order Hymenoptera; family Formicidae; genus Atta; species Atta cephalotes. The sequence continues at coordinate 1,283,271 of NW_012130093.1, read as the reverse complement.
TTAATCTTATTAAAATAAAAACATTCCAATTAAGCCATTTTAAAGATTAATTGTAACATTCTAATTATTCGCTTTGAAAATTAAAAATAATAACTAATTAATTCATTTAAATCTAATGGCGAATTCGGCACAAATGTACTAACTGTTCTAGTGCTGCTCTAAAGATCAGTGCATTTCTTGAACTCATTCAGTTCTTTTGATTGGTCCAAATATTTAGCATTACACTGAGTCTTCATTTACCGAATACGACAATTTTAAAATTACTGAGTAGTTGCGGCAACTTTTTGCAAAAATATGAACATTTTAGGTTCGTTTAGGGCTAGATTTATTTGTCATTTATTTGTCATTGAGGGCTACATTTTACAAGAATTTCAAAGCTTTGCGTTTAAAACTCAAAGCTTTTTTTTCTACATGCTTTTACAACGTTTTTCGCTTATAAAACGGAAGATATTGATTGTATGGAAAAAAGTTCGATATAAAAAATATATTCGAAATACCTAGAAAATGAGATGTAGAACATCGATTGTATGGAAAAACTATTCGATTTTTTCTTCACAAATCTCAAGTTTCAAACATACGCATTTTTTTCTGATGATCTTTCGAAGATTTTCGTGAAGAGAAATGCTGGTTTATAATTATTTTTCCGATAAAATTCTACTTCTACTGAACTATTCTTGCTACTCGAATTTATGAAAAAGGTATATAACGCGCATGAAAAATCATAAACAATCAATTAAATATTTCATAAACTGTTGCGTTTTAACATAATTTATACTATTTTGGATTAATAAGAGGGGTACATTATTACTACAATTTATTAAAAGTTATATGTTATTTAGAATGCTCCTTGCCCCTTATTGCCGAGGGCCGAGCGGCCGAGATTGCCGAGAAAGCATTTTCGGTTGAAACAAGCGACTAGTGTGAGAAGAAGCTATCCTCGTCGTGCCGAAGGCGAGCATATAGATATGGGTTCGTATTTGAATATACGGCTACTGGTTTCATCAGACCGCCATTTGATTCTATCCCACCATCGTCAACGCAAAGTTTTTGGAATCTTAACGCACTGATATAGTGCGTATAGTACAAGCTGAATGAATGCGTGGCACTGAAAAAGTTCGCACTTAATGCAGTTTGCCGAATTCGCTATAAATTTACTTCCAGAATATTAATTATCACTGATTTTTTCAATTTATCATTTTATCTCATCCTATATCATCTCGTATTTCTGCTGGAGAGAATATTTCTGCTGGATGTAGACTTGGAGATCTAATTTTATTTGTTTTTATAGAGGGGCTCAAATCTAATGAGCAAAAAATTTTGAGTAAGATTCTAGCTCGAGTATCCTACAAAATCAGCTCGAGTATCCTACAAAATCAGCTCGAGTATCCTACAAAATTATTTTGATGATCTAACGGGGTTTATTTTCGGATCTGTATTTAATTTTTAAATCCTTCAACATCATTTTTTTCGCGCAGAAATAGAGTAAATCGATGAATCAAAAAGACTAAGAAGTTAATGTTATCATATCTTAGGCTCACAGCAGTAATCACACATCAGCAAACGGTGAGCAAGAGAGTCGCTTTACATCTGATCAAGCGATAAAATAACATCGCGAATCTAGAATCTGCGCTGACTCTTCAACAGATTGAATGTTAATCAGAGAATGATTCTCAACAGAGAATCTGCGCTCTTAGCGTGGAGAAACTCAAATTCACCCAAAAGATAACTTCAACTAGTCTTCTTTATTAATCTTCTTGAATTTTCTCCCCCAGAGAATAAAACAGGCGACAAATCAAGCGTTAAATTACTACAAGTTATATTCATCCGGACGAGATTTAAGGGAGCATCATTATTAGAAACTATTATAATGAACTTATCTAAGTGAAGTTCGATCTTAATTATGATCCAGATGGATTTTCCAACTCTCTTTCATCGGTTCATCTTGAGGCAATTTGCCGCGGAAGCTTTGAACTTAATGAAATGGCGCAGGCCGGGCGGCGTGCAGAAGAAGTTTCACGGCGCGCAAAGTCGCAGGAAAACATCCGCTTTTTTGGCGGTACTTTAAATACTGTTATTGAAATGTGCGCAGGCGCACTACTATAAATTATATGTTATATCCATCTGGACGAGACAGAAACATAATAAAGATTGAACTTCACTTAGGTAAGTTCGTTTAATAATTAATTATAAGTAATCTAAACTTAGTGATAATAATAATATTTAGATATAAAAATCTTAATGATAAATATTACGATAACATAATATTATAATAGAGCTAGAAAGAAATAGAAATCGATCAGAGCGATTAATGGGTGTATGCGCGCGCGTGTCGAGATAAGGATAGCTGATTTGTGTGTGTATGTGTTGATAGGATTGCTAGATTTTTACCATGATGGAATGAATAAGAAATTTACCATGATGGAATAAAGCACATACTCCCGTGAATGTGCAGTATGAATTTGAGTGACATTTTATTGGTTATTCCAGTATCAGCGCTATTATACGCAGGAAAGTGCATATTAGGGAATATTTGATTAATTATTTCCAGTTTACTGTCACCATTGTGCGCAATGTGTGTGTGTTTTATCTTATTAATTCCACTATGATTTTTACAATCAGAGTAGAGAGTGTAAGTATATTGCGTGGTTTTGGAATGAGATTGAATGCGTATGTTGTGGCATGCGAATTGGATTAAATAGGCGGATTGGATTAAATATGTTTGTAAATACATGGTATAAAAATATAAGATATCCCATTTTCAAGGATGCGCAGTCGTCTCCGCAGGCGGCTGTTCTTTGACTAATCAAAGTGTTGCCGTAAATTTAGAGCAAGCATTTGATTGGTTGTTCTGATTTAGAGACTGATTCTAACTCTTAACGACAATCATTGATGTCATTGCGCAGTTTTTTTACTCTACATAATATCTGCGCAACAGAATCAGTCCCTTAGTCTGCTGGTCATTGCGCGCACGCACGCACGCACACACACACAAATGAAATATCTTATATTCTTATACCATGAATACATATATAGATAATTTTTTTTGTTTATTGCATGCGGATAGATTGAAAACGAAAATTTTTGTAATCCCATTAGGGAACAATAAATCTTATCTATCTATTTATTAATATAATATTAATTTTTACCATCTGCATTATCAGATGCATCATCATCACTGGCATCAAGATCGTCTTCTTCATCGTCCTCATCAGCTTCATCCTCATCGTCTCTTCGTCTTCCTACATCATATAATCTAACACATGATTCCTGTATGCTAGAGAATTCACCCATATTTTCTACTATAGCAATTTGAGTGTCAAATTTGTTGCAGGCAAGACCATAAATTCCCCTTTTCACATCACAAGTTGCTGAAATATTAATATATGAGAATAATCTTAATTAATTATTTATAGCAAAAGTAAAATTCATATAAAATAAAACTTATCTTTTAAGGGAATGCTAAAATCGTTCTATTTTACCATCATTTCCATTCGGTGAAAAATCCGAATTGAATTTATGGATTACAAAATTGTTATAGAATTAAAGTACGTATAAACAGAACTTCAGCTGTATTAGATTTCAAGAGAAAATTAAAAAAAAAGTTAAAAAACTTACTTTTGGCTCGTACATACAATTGTCATTTCAGGTATATATTTGCTTCATATATAAGAGTTTTAGAGTCCATATCTTAAAAATAAGCAGCTTAAATTATATTATTGGAACGAACGATATCGAGTTTGTAGAACTAAGATTGAAAGTCTAGAAGAAAAATTTTTTCACCGAATGAAAAATATGTGTATACGGATGCTTTGCAGAGACTGAGAACGTCAACACAGCTGAAATTCCGTGTAGTTGCACGGTTTTGCAATAGACGATGCTGGCATATGTTAGATAAGGATAGATATATATGTTTGAATAAGATAGAACGATATACAGAACGATATCCCATTTTAATATTCCCCCAAATAATTTTTTTATTTTTGATCTTAGAAAAAAATATTTCAGACAAAATTGTATGACTTTGAGGGGGATATAAGATAAGTGTTAGTTTGACCTTGAGTAATTGAAAGTCATGTGAAGGTTACCTTCAATTTCTTAAATGGAACTTCTTACTTTTTATTGCACATTCTTGTAGATCATCGCCAGAGCTTTCCAAAACACTATAATTAAGTTCATTTTCATTATTTATCATAATTTATTTCATTACTTTTCGAGTTATAAAGCTTGCAAGTTACAGCATTATCCAAAGTGTCCGATCGACGACTAAAACCTCTTTTAGGATTATGACCTGAATAATATTCGTTAAGTTTTCTCGATTGTTTTTCTTATTTTCATTTTTGCACCAAACATTCATTTTTACATAAAAATGAAAATAAGAGAAACCATTTCCAATGACTTTGATTTTAACGAATGATCTTCAAACAACTAGGTCAAATGACACCATCTTATGTCCCCCTCAAAGCCATACAACTTTTGTCTGAAACATTTTTTTCTAAGATCAAAAATAAAAATTATCTAAGATAGGACATTAAAATGGAACCCTGTATAAAGTAAGAAATAAATCAAAAATGTCATTATTATCGAATTTGGAATTTAAAAAGTCTCTATTATTGACCTCGATCAAGTTCAGTAATCGATTTAGAATCCTCTTAAATTGTAATAACATATTTTTTGTGTTTTTTAAATATAATAATAAGCTTCTCTCTTACCAATATTACTATAATCTAAAGCATCTAGAGTCTTGAAAGATGTTGCGTAATGAGAATCGTTTTCATTGTCTTGGTCTAATGCAACAGCATATATAATATTGTTGACTGGCGAGAAGATTACTTCCATTTCATCAAGAGTAGGAACTGTCTTAAGTAAGTGAAATGTTCTCAAATCCCATACTTCAGTATTAGATACAACCTCAGTCCCATTTGGATGAAAAACTCCATTTAATATTTGATTCAATTTATCAAATTTATGAATTTCTTTGCCTGAATTAACATCCCATAATATGCCATCGCTAAGTACTAATTCGTCATTCATACTAAAAGTTGCTCGGTTTTTAGTATATTGATTTGAGATAGACGGAGTCAAAGTTGTTAATAGTTTTCCAGTTCCTATATCATATATCTATAATAGAAAATAATAGAAAATATGTGAAATAGTCTTAGTAAGATCTTTTAAGATATAATGCAATTGAAAAGTGAAATAAGACGCTACTGATAACTTAATTATTAAAATAGTGTCATTTAAATTAACATTAGCGTATTTTTATGCGATGTAGTTAAGTACAATTAAATGCTAATAGAATTAGCACATATTTACCGTCGCACTCTCGCCTTGGGTACCAATTATTCTATCTTGTAATTTGCTAAATTCAACATAATCTTCATTTTCTAAAGGAAATTTCATTTCAAAGAACGCTCCTATGTCCCAAAGTATTGACATAGGACTTCTCCAGGCGGTAGTAGTTAACAAAAGATTACCACGCTGATTACATTCCATATGATACACATACGATTCATGACATTGATAAGTTGCTTCTTCCATTCCTGTATGAATATTGAACATTTTGATGTCTCCAGTCTGGGTGCCCAAAATGAGATATTGTGTGCAAGGCTGCATTCAAAAATATGATTAAAGAGAGATACAAAATAATAGTATATAAAAACTAGAATAATTTACAATAAATTAAAATTTACCGAAAAAGTACAACAAGTGAAAATTCCTCCTACATCAGTAGGCCGAAAAGTTTTTATAGGGCAAAAACGGCTATAAATATGCCTTCTATCTAATCTTCTACCATCCATTCCTAATGCTCTTCTTGCTAATCTCACTGTTACATTAGTAGGTGAAGAATTTTTTGTACATGGGTCTGGACATTTATGTGGTCTGTAATATTAATGAAAGTCAGAAATGTCGAATTCGAAATGCTGTATCAATAAGCAATGATGAGTGGAGATATGCATCATAATAGCGGATTCGATTGGACACACTAGTGCATATTAAAATTGTTGTATAATAAGCAATAAAGAAATGAAATACAAATATTTCAAATGATAAAACACCTAATACATTTTTATGAAGCAGCAATAATAAAGGCTGCATTTCAAAATTGACTACTAGTACTAAAAATCTATAGTGCATATAACGTGAACTATAGATTTTCAAATAGCAGTAAATTTTGAAACATGGCAAAAGTGTACTGATAATAAGGTTTCGCAATTTAACATATACTTATATGAAACATGTATTTTTACATCAATTTGTGACTTTAATGTATCATTAGTGTCTCCAATCGAATTCGCTATTCGAGAGAGCCATGCACGTGTAGCAGTGTGGGTAGTAACTGAGGTACTATTGGGCTCATGATGTAAGAAGACAAGATAGAAGTACCATTCCCGAGAATGCGCGGTAAGAGAATGAATTTTAAGTTAAAAATTTGATTGGCTATTCCAATATGCCATACGGAAAGTGTATAGGGCAACATTTGATTGGTTATTTCTAGTATTGATATCGCAATTTCTAGTATCGCATTGCGCATTTTGCGCAATGATACACATTGCATTCTTACATCATAATTGGGCTCATATGTACTTGGAATGGAATGAGAAAAAGTAAAAAATTGAGATATGGTGTATATGAAAAATTTTTAACAAGAATCTAGAAATACATATGCATGCAAATTTTCGATAAAATAATTTTTACCTTTGTCGGAAATATTTCTATTTTCAGAGGCTTAGAGTAGGGATTATTCCATATCATTTTAACTAGATTAGTCACTACAAAATTTTGTAAATTTTTGACAATGTTACCATTCATTTATTTATGTTTAGAAAGTTGACAACCAATTAAAAAAAATGTTTTATTTTTTATGTTTGGTCGTGGCGATTATTTTAAATCGGTAGTGATAGCAGTTTTACAGTTTTTGCGTTAATTATTATATATATAGCTGTTATTCTACTTATTCTATTTGAATTAACAAAAAATCATTCTCTTTAGATTAAAACATGGTCTTTCTTTTACATCATTACAAAAATTTTTACACTTACAACATACGTCAAGATAATTGATTTTTAAGGTGCTGACCTTTTATGAATATTTACCTATATTTTTAGTCTGCAAATCATCTCAATCAATTTTTATCATTGCACGTATAACGATGCAAATTCTAGATTTGTTTTATTTTCTCCATTTCAGTTATAGCTATTAAAGCTATTAAATTAGATGTTTTATACTTTACTTATCTCGAAAAGTCTGTTGAAAAACTGGAAAGCAAAACAATTTTTTGTCATCTTTGTACTTTTCTGATATATCACTATTCACATTAAAAAATGATTAGGACGTTTTGTACCCATCCTGATAAAATTTTGAATTAAAGATTGAGAGAAATGTAAAATTTATATTAGAAAGATAGATAGATAGATAGATAGATAGATAGATAGATAGATAGATAGATAGATAGATAGATAGATAGAGAGAGAGAGGGGAGGAGGGAGAAATAATAATGAAAATTAATAATTTTAGGCGAAAAGTTGTAATAACGTAAAAAAAAAAGATTCTTCTCAAGAGAATGAATTTTTATTATACAAATCAAATAAATAAAACAAGAGTTAGAATAAATTAATAATTAATACAAATATTTGAAAATTGTAAAATTGCTGTGTCGATTTAAAATGACCATCATGGTAAGTAATAAATTTATTTGAAAAATACTTTTCAACTCTTAAAACATAAATAAGTGATAACAAAAATTTTTTAAATTATGAAGCAACTAGCGTGATTAAAATGATATGGAATGATACTTACTCTACACTCCTAAAAATATAAATATAGCTGGCGGTAAGGATAAAAATTATTTTATTAAAAAGAAATTTTGCAAGAATGTTTGTAGACTCTTATTTGTCAACAAATTTTTCTGCCATATTTGAATTTTCAACTTTTGGTTTTTCTCTATCCTCATTTACACTCTTAGTGCATTGCTCGATGGTGTAGCGATTCGAATCTGCATCACTGATTAAAGTACATACATAAATAAAATAAAACAAATAATAAAATTTTTTATACTATACAACTATTTTATTCATAAATAGAGAAATATTACTTACTCAAAAAGATTGAATTGTGGACACGTTACCATAGGATTTTTACACAAAGCATGTTGATTGGTTAAATATTCTGTAATAATAGAATCGAGAGTAACAGATAAATTAGAGGTGGCTACACCAGGCCCTCCGCCACTTCCAGGATCTCTGAAAATCTGTTTCTGTAAAGATCTACAGCTAATTGATTGGGATTGTATCATAGATTGATAATTCATTGGAATGATTAGAGGTTGCCTTTCAGATGACATTGATTTCCTATAACATAACAAATATTTTAAGAAAAGAAAAATGATTGAAGACAAATAAGAAAATAAATAAAGGAAAATAAAGTATTGAAGGAAGTATAACTCTTACTTCTGATTAATTTGTAACTTAATCGGCTGATTTGCATTATTCGAAATAACATTTTGATTCAAGCAATCTGCAAGTTTTAATCGAATATTATTATTTCCAGATGATGAACTAGTGCATCCACCCGTATGGGATATAAATCGAGATGATGTGGGAGTATTATTTCGATAAGTAGTTTCTCTTTGTGTACATCTATTTGTATTATACAAATTAACAGGGGCACCTGGAGAAAAACTACTTCTTGGCTAAAAAAAATAACATTTTGATATTTGTAATAATAAAAATATATAAAATATATAAAAATATATAAAATATATAAAAATTATATTATACAAAAAGTGTCAACTGTTAATTATTTTATAATTATTAAAAAATATGCACACACACACGCACGCACGCAGAGTGGGACAATTAAAATATTACAAACTATGTAACTACACATTGTTTTATATAAATACTATGTGTTTTCGTTATATCAATTGATTCATCTCATTACGCATATAGATATTAAGATATGTTGGTTTCCGATTCTTTAATAACTCTTTAATCATTAAATGTAGAACCTGCCTATGCACGTCTCCGTTTATTATATTCTTTCTCCTTATAAAAGCTCCTCAACTCTCAATTTCTTGTTCGAGTATGTTGATACCGTATATACATAATTTCAATATGTATATAATCGAATTTTATTTTGCATACAATGCTAAATTCGATGATTTAATACTTGTTTCAGGCTTTTAATTTTAGCTAAATAGCTACGTTTACATCATGAATTTAGACCGTGACCTATACCCCTAAATTCGACCTAAATTATTTAGATCCCTCGCTGTAACACTTGAGAGATGACCAGATCTGGCTGTAGGTCAGACTTCGGTTGTTGATGACTTGACCTGAAATAGGTCGATCTACCATCATTTGTTAATCTCAAATTGATATATGTCATGTCGTTGATAATGAACATATTATATCTTGTAAATAAAAAGTTCAAAAAATATTTAAAGGATCGTATTCGAAAAGTTCAGAGTTCGTGTTCAGGCTGCTTAATAAGTTAAAGCCGGTGTAAATGGTTGGTGCTTAGACCTATTTTGGATCGCATTATAAGTCAGACCGTGCATAGATCTCTCGTGTAGCTAATATTCGGTTGACTTTCATTTTTCGTTGTATTGTTTCATCTGTAATATTTGTGTTCAAATATCCTTTTTTACCTATATGATTGTCTTCATTTCAATGAGAAACTTTTCAATGAGAACTTCATTTTGCTTCATCGTTATCTTTTTAATCGTTTTTATCTTATCCTCTTTGATATCATACAAATAAATTTCAGGCTATCTTCTCTTATATAGGATCTTTCAATAAGGACGCTCGAAATTTGTTAGATCATAATAGCCGTGTTGTTGAAGTGACATCTGTCAAATTTGTTGTGAAATGTTTAGTAATGTATGGCAAATCATCATGGAAGGTAGTGTTGAGCAACGTGTGCAAATAAAATTTTATTATCAAAATCAGTGCTCTATTCGAGAAACGTTCCGCGCATTACGTGATTTTTATCCTCGCCACAATCGTTCTGCCGAGTCGACTATTCGACGTTTGGTGGCCAAATTCGAGTCAACCGGTTCGATAAATAATTAGCCAACACCAGTACGTCGCCGAAACGCAAGGTCTGCTGAAAACATCGCTACTGTGCGTGAGAGTGTACGGGAAAACCCGAGGCAGTCAATTTCTCGTCGTTCACAAGAACTTGGCCTTTCTGCGACTTCAACTTGGCGAATTTTGCGTCGGGACTTGGGTCTGCCCCTATAAAATTCAACTCAGGAACTTAAAGTAAACGATCATAGACAACGCCGTGTGTTCGCTGTTGGGTTCTGGAGCACTTGGAAGTTAACCCAAATTTCGCCAAACAAATCATCTTTAGCGATGAGACCTATTTTTGGATGAATGGATATGTGAACAAGCAAAATTGTCAAATTTGGGACGATACCAATCCACGCGAAATACATCAGCTCCAAATGCATCCCGAGAAAGTCACTATTTGGTGCGGATTTTGATCTGGTGGAATCATCGGTACTTCTTTCAAAACGAAGCGGGCGTTGCCATAACCGTCAACGGCGAGCGCTACAGATCGATGATAAGTAACTTCTTGTGACCTGATATGAATGATATCGGTAGATAACATGTGATTTCAACAGGATGGCTACGTGCCACACACTGCATGCCACGAGACATTCTACACGAGCAATTTGAGATTATCTCGCGCGGCGGCGATGTGAACTGGCCACAGAGATCGTGCAATTTAACGCCTTTAGACTTCTTCCTTTGGGGCTATCTTAAATCGCAGATCTATACGAATAAACCGCAAACAATTGATGCTCTCAAAGTCAACATAACAAACGCCATCCAGCAAATTCAGCCAGATTTATGCGAGAAAGTCGAAAATTGGACCGCCCGAATACGTCATCAAGCGAAGCGGCGGACATTTGAGCGACATTATATTCCATATTTAATGCCATAAAATATTCTTTGAAATAAAAAAAAATTGAGTGTATCTCACACACAACTTGTTTTATTTACATTTAAAAATCGAGCGTCCTTATTGAAAGACTCTCTATAATGTGGTAGTCAAATACTTCAATCTCTTATCCAATGATATTTGTTTCTCTACTTTTAACTCTAAATTCTAGAAATCTACTTTTCTCTTACATTGCTTCTCATTTTTAACAATTTTTATTATGTCAGTAGATTTTATTTTCATTCTCATACTCTTGTTTCTCGTCATAGTTACTATCATTGTTAACTTATGATAATTGTTAACATTAGCGAAGCTCAATACTTATTGTTGCAAATGCTGTTATACATCTTTTATCAAAGTCTAAACAACACTTCGCTGATTCCTCACTTTTTTTTTTGAAGTTCATTCTGAAACTATATCGCGTTTCATTGCGTATAAATTTATAAATTTTGGCAAATCAATAAAACTTATTATTGTTATTAAAATAGTTTACGATATTTTACATTTTAAATCAAAAGGTAGAATATCTTGTAAACAATTAATTTTTCGATATTTTTGCCTGAATACTTTTGAATGTAGAATAATTAGGGAATTATATTACGTAAAAAATATTCATATTATTCCATTTAAAAAAATAAAAGCGATCTCTTATCTAAATGCGATCTTAAAAATCGACTTAAACAAATTTTAAATTGTTTAATTTATCATTATTTGAAATTCTCCTTTGAAATTATATAACTTCTGTCTGAACATATTTTTGATTTGACGGATATTTTCAGAGATTTCTAATACTTTAAATGTCCCCCCAATTGTACACCCAGATGTATAAGTTTAAATCCGTTGTTTGCTCATAGGCATTAGTGAGTGTACAAAGCTACCCTGGGCACACAACACACTTTTTTTTGTGTGTTTGATGTATTAATATTGACATCTGTCAACATTAACCAGTGCACATCATCAGCAATTTCATACAACACATACATTTTTTTTCGTAATCATGTCTAATTTTTTTGCTAAAAAAAAAGCATATGCGGGAAGCTTTGCTTTTCTGTTTCAATTTGAAGAAATCGGCTGCCGAATCGCATCGAATGCTTGTGGAGGCCTATGGCGACAATGCTTTATCGGAAACAACGTGCAGAGATTGATTTCGCCGGTTCAATGACAATTTTGACTTGAGTGACAAGAAGCGTGAAAATCGGCCTAGGAAGGTTGAAGATTGTCAATTGCAGGCTCTTTTGGACGAGGACGATACCCAATCGCAAAAAATGTTTGCCGAGCAGTTGGCTGTCAAGCAGCCATTTCCATGCGACTACATGCCATGAGGAAGGTTCAAAAGATCGGAAAATGGGTGCCACATGAACTGAATGATAGGCAGATGGAGCGACGCCAAAACACATGCCAAATTCTGCTTGCCAGATAAAAAAGAAAGTCGTTCCTGCATCGAATTGTAACAGGCGATGAAAAGTGAATCTATTTTCAGAATCCTAAACGCAAGAAATCTTGGGTTGATCCCGCCTAATCATCAACATCTTCCTCAAGATAAAATCGCTTCGGACGGAAGACGATGCTGTGCGTTTGGATCAGAAGGGCGTCATCTATTACGAGCTGTTAAAACTTGTTGAAACTGTTAATGCTCACCGCTATCACCAACAACTTATCAATTGCATCATGCTCTGCGTGATAAAAGGCAGCATTATCGGAAAAGACATGACAAGCTGATTTTCCTCCACGACAATGCACCATCGCACACGTCAACAATGGTCCAAAACTACTTGGAGACACTCAACTGGGAAGTGCTACACCATCCCGCTTACTCACCAGATCTGGCACCTTCTGACTATCATCTGTTTTCGTCGATGGGCCACGCGCTCGCTGAGCGGCACTTCGATTCTTACGAAGATGTCCGAAAATGACTTGATGAGTGGTTTGCCTCGAAAGATGAGGAATTTTTTTGGCGTGGTACAAATTGCTCGAAAGATGGGAAAAATGTATAGTTAATGAGAGCAAGTACTTTGAATAAATTTGTTTTTACTTCCTAGGAAAAAAAATGTGTTTTTCTGACTAAAAAACAGCGGATTTAAGCTTATACATCTGGGTGTACCTATACAGGTACCTATACAGGGTGTTTTCTGCATATGGAGTGTAAGATACTATATATGCGTGATACGTTATACTAAAATAAACGCGTACTTATGATGAATTCGTGATTGGAAGAACTAAGTGCATATTAAAGCCGTTGATTTAATTTACAATATAAAAATGAAATGCAAATGTTTTGAATTATAAAGTACATATTTTACTAATAGTATAATAAAATTTATTGAAATTTTATTGAATATTTCAGAATTGAATCGATTTCTATGTTTATGTATAAATCTTTACGTTATTTTATGTATGATACGGCTTTAATGCGCCCAATCAAATTCGTTATTAGTTTTTGGATGGTATTCATAAGTAACGTTTTAAGATGTCAATACGATTATAATTAATTTACAATATCTTAACTGTAATTAAGACAATCTTAAATAATAAGAATCAATTGTACTCAACTGAGTACCGACTCTTTGATCTTCTTCCATATCATATTGCTTAAAATATGAGAAATTAACAAAATAATTATTGCTTTCATTTCTCATGTAATAAAAGAAAACTAAAAGAATTTTCTTTGATTCTACAGGAAATATTTTCAAGCATTAAGGAGGTGTTCTAATGTAGAAGTTTAAAAATCGATTTTTTTTCTTAAATTACATGTCATTGAAATTGTGTTTATAGAAGAAATTTGTCATATTTACAAAATTAAAGAAGTTATAGTGCCTCAAAGTGAACAGCGCACAGGTATTGAATTAGGGCTGTTAGACTATTATTGTTAGACTATTATTGTACGCCGAATAATAATTCTGTAGCGTTGCAAGTTATTTAGAGTCCTTCAAGAACATACTTTTAGGATAATTCTAAGAGAAATTTATTTATGTTTTGTATATAAATATCAGTACTTCGAGTAATGAACAGAGCGGAAGCAAGCGCATAGCAAAAGTATATTTACTTATATAGCTGAACACAATATCGATCGAATAATAATGAAAATAGATAGAAAAGGAAAGAGAGAAAATCCAAATTTCGAGATTTACGGCAAATGGAGGAGATTCAAAAGAAATCAGTATACTGCCGAAAAAGAAACCAGATTGATCGTTCAGAGCGAAAGTCGAGTTACGCCTACGAAAAAATTCGAGAACAAGCTAGGAAAAAAAATCCGCACTGTAGGACTTTCTTGAGAAGAATAAAGAGATCTTGGACTGGCAGATTAACTGTAAGCAATATTATTTTCATGAAATCGATATGAAAAACTTGAAATACATTTTTTTCGAAATCATGTATTTTGAAACTGTTTGATGAATATCTTCAATTCTGGCCGATCGCGTCCAACTTGCGTGTGCAGACATATCATTATCATTGATATCACGATTAGATGGAAGAAAAATTTTTTTCGATTTTTACAACTCTTCAAAGGATAAAAAAAAACGTAAAATCACAGATTTAACTTAGTGCTGTCATTTTAATAATTTTCATATTTTAGTTTTTCTCATAGTTCCATAATCATAACCACACTCATATTGATTAAGAAACATCTTGAAGAAACATCTTTGTTTCAAATAAGAAGAAATGATAAATATTAAGATAATTATTTTTTTCCAGCCTTTGGATCGAGGATAGCCTTTATATATCAAAATTTTCGCTTCGAAAAAATTCAAATATTGTTGAAATAAATACAACTGTAAAAAGTTCTTTGTAAAAATTTACATTGATATTTAACAAAAAATTCGAAAAACAATGTAAAAAAACGCCCTTTATAATAGAATATTTCCTTAGTTCTATTCTCTTCAATTCTTCTAAACATCTTCACTACTGTAAAATACCATGCCTGAGTGCACGAATTTCGGACAGTTTAATTAGCTAATATTAAATCATTTTCAATAAAAATTATTGCAGCCTCTACATTTTTATATTACAATTTTCGTTTCGAATTATCTCAGAAATTTGCTATTATATTACACTAAGATCGGGTATTCATAGTCAGATCTTATATTCAAGACCGTCTTAAGTTCAGTCTTGAGATGTTACGAACCAATCAGAAATCTGCATTAGCATCTTAAGACATTATTTAAGACGATCTTGAAATAAGAACCGATTATGAATATCGCCTCATGTTTAGGATATCCTGTGTATTAGACTGACAAGAAAAAAATTTTTTTTTAGTCGGCCTCTTGGCTCAAAAGCTTCCATTTCATGGAAGCCAAAAAAAAACCCAAAATCTTTATCCAAAAATATTAAGATTTAGAGGTCATTAATAAACAATTTTTAAATCAATGTTTCAATTTTCCTTAATACATGTTTAATTCGATGCAAAAATAATATAATCCGAATTTTAAATGTGATATTGTATGTTTTTTGGTCGCTGAACACGATACAATAATTCATTTAGATTCTACGATATACAACCTTAGAAAATACAGCCCAATTAAAAATAATCAAATTTCGAGTTCAAGATCGATTTTAGCAAGGGACTTCCTACAGGACCTTTAAAAGTTGCATTTAACTAGCCTTGTAGAAGGTCCAGAAAAATTCGAACTAGATCTTGTTCTGGGTAAACAGATCTATAATTTGAGGAAAGTAACGACTCATTTGAACGCTTGGAACTTTGCTAAAATCAATTTTGAACTCGAAATTTGGTCATTTTTCATATTAGTCGAGCTGTATTTCTTAAAGCGTATCGTAGAACTAAATAAATTATTGCATTGTGTTCAATATACACAAATAACAATAAAAAAAAGAAACGTACAGTACCACATTTAAAATTCGGATTAAGCCAGTTTTGCTTATCAAATCAAACATACACATACATTAAGGAAAATCGAAACTGATTTAAAAATCATTCACTAGCTACCTCTAAATTTTAATATTTTTTAACAAAAATTTAGGAGTCCTTTTAGCATGAAATGAAAGCTTGAGCTGAAAGCCCGATTAAAAAAAATTTTTTTTCCTTGTCAATCTACTGTTTATACACATACCGAGGCACTATCGTGCTGCATATTGCATGCACGAACCCATTCATTTTTAAAGACATTTTTGAAAAAAAAGAAAAAAAAGAAAAAAAAGAAAAAAGAAAGATTTAAATGAGTTTATATTTTTCGCATAAAATCTAAATCTACAATAAAAATTATCATATTTCATTTAAAAAATTTGGACTTCCAGTTTGGATAATCCATTTCCGGTCAAAACTATTCTCTAAAATTAAAAATATTCGATAATATGCGTACTCAATTTACTTAAAATTTTTTGGATTTTTTTATAAGAATCATTTACCTTGGTTTTAAATGCGTAGTACGAGTTGTTTGAAGTATTCTTTATGTATATATGAGAGCATTTTCTGTCAAAAAAGCCATCCTCTGTCCAAAATTCAGCTCAATAAAAAATTTTTTTCTGAGTTCAAATTATAGATACACATGTTTGCTTTCTTTAGCACTTCGGCCTTTTTAGAAATTTAATATGGTGAGCCTAACATGATGATTACAGTCACAAACTACTGATTGAGAACGCTTGAATCTAGTGTTGCGAGGGAGGGAAAGAATCCGGGAAGAAAATGTTTCTTCCCACGCTTTGAGGGAAAGAACTCGTAATGGAAAATTACTTTATTTGATGTTATTGTGATGATTGTATTTCATCAACGTGTATCAGTTGTCTTAAGATTCATAACTATCTACAGATCTATTTATTTTTACAGATTCAAAAATCCTTTTCCAGTATTAAAGCATTAATATATGTATGTAAGGTGGAGTTTATGCTGAGAACAAAAAAATTTCGAAATTAAAATCTTAATCAAAATTTTTTGTTGTTCTCATAAATAATAAAAATTCCATTTCACAGACACGTATTAATGCGTATCTTCAATCTTGGAAAAGGATTTTCGAATCTGTAAAAGAGGAAAAAAGAATCTGCAGTCAGATTTTCTAATTAAAATGATGGATTCAATATGGCGGACAATTTGAAAAATTCTCTTCATTTATATGAAAATCGGTAATCGGGAGTTCTTTGGATCGCTAATTATAAATTCGTATCCGGATTCTATAGAATTCAAAATGGTGGATCCAATGACTAATCAATGTACTGACAATTGACTGTGTTACCTTGTAAATCCGGAATTTTTCGCAGAAAAATCCAATATGGCGACACAAAATTTTTCAAATGCTTTAATTCATATCAGGATCGGAGAATTTTTAAGATGCTGATTACGAATCAGTTCTAAGATTTCTGTAAATTAAAATAACGGATTCAACATTTAATATTTATAGATAATATGTTAAATTAACTTGTTTCAATTATCTTAGAATTTACATTTTAGAAAACATTATTTTTATGTTATTTGTTCATTTGTTCATAAATTATTATTTTAACACTAGGAAATGTTAAATATCAATTGAATAAAAATGGCTAAAAACACATTTGTTTAACGTTCTTAGCAATTTTTAACATTTAAGCATTTTTTAAACATTTCACATCCTACTGATTGACAATATTTTCAGCTAGTTTTCAATGTGATTTTTTCTCGTTTTCTAAAAATTATAAATTTTGGATAACACATTTCGAAAATCTATTCCTCAGTTATTTGAATATTTTGTATTAATAATATTCAACATTTCTTAATATTAAAATAATACATTTTATGAATAAATGAATAAATGACATAAAAAATATTTTCCAAAATCTAAGTTCTAAGATAAATGAATAAAATGTTTTAACGTATATAAATGTTAGATCCGTTATTTCGATTTACAGAACTAATTCACTCACAGCTAATTTAAACCTTAAAAATTCATCGATCTTTATTTGAAGTCAAGATATTTTAAAATTTTTTGGTCGCCTTATTGGATCTGCCATTCTGACGGCGATCAGAAAAATTATATGGATTTATATATGGATTTATTGGGCAACCGAATCAATTGTCGGTATTTTGATTGGCCATATTGGATCCGCTTTTTTGAATTTTGTAAATTCGGATAAGGATTCATGATCAGCGACACAAAGAACCCCCAGTTACCGATTTTTATGAAATCAAATTAAATCCATCCCGCCATATTAAATCCATCATTTTGAATTTTGGAAATCTTGTATATTTTTCATCTCTTTGAGATTCAGAAAACAGTTAGATACCGATGATCATAAAAATTGGATGAATTTTGGCCCATCTGATAATGAATGACGATTTATGAGTTCTTAATCAGTACTTCATGAACTATAGTCATCATATTGCGTCTACAATATTAAATTTCTAAAAAGGCCAGAGTGCTAAAGAAAGTAGACGTGTGTACCTATAATTTGAGCATAGACAGAAATTTTTCGGTTGAGCTAAATTTTGGACAGAGGGACGACTTTTTTGACAGAGAATGAATATACATAAGATATCCCACAACTCACGCTCATCCTTTTAAGAAATGGCTTCTTTGAACGGATTCTTTCTAAGACGAAAATTTTAATACAAAAATGTCGAAGCTATAATAGTTTTTAAATTAATAGTGATTAAAGTTTATTAATCACGGAGCTAATATTTCGCACGATCAGACGATATATCATCATGACGATATAACAAGAGGTGTTTCAGGACCCTTTCAGTAATTTCAAGATTATCGTAATATACAAATATGCAATGACATTTTTATTAAGAAATTATTATTGCTTCTATACGGAATCTATTTGTACATTACGTACACATAATTAATGTCGGAGCGTATAACAAAATCATCAATTATGATTCCATTGAAACTCCATTGCTATTTTTGTTCATATTTGAAATAAATTTTGTTCATATTTGAAAATTGTAATTTATTTCAACTAATTAAATTATATTTTTTTTGTATTATATACTCATTTTATTACCTAATAAAGACTTTTTTATTGTCAAATTGAGGCATTTGATTTGAGAATATCAAAACCACAAAGCGATATACTTTAGAACTTGTAAAAAAATTTGTTTCTATGAATAAAATTTGTTTCTATAAATAAAAATATGTTCCTTAAAAACATTTTATAATCCATTTAAACGCAATTTTTAAAGGCCTTACAGAAGGTCTCGGGAAAATTTCAATTGGATTTTGTTCTGGGTGAACACCTACAATTTGAAGGAAGAAACGACCCATTTGAACGTTTGGAACCTTATTAGAATCGAATTTAAACTGGTTTGGTCATTTTTTCACATTAATCAGACTATATTTATATCATAATCTATATGTATATCGTAAAACTAAATGAATTATTGCATCGTGTTCAGCGACCAAAAAAATATAGTACCATATTTAAAATCCGAATTAAGTCATTTTTGAATCAAATTAAATATATATTAAAGAAAATCAAAACTTTGACTTAAAAATCGTTTACTAGCGACTCTAAAATCTTAATATTTTTTGATAAAAATTTAGAGATGTTCTTTTGATATGAAATGGAAGCTTTTGAGCTGAGACCAATAAAAAAAAATTTTTTTCGTGTCAGCCTAATATACCTAATATACTTTGTATATATGAGCCATTCTATGGCAAATCGACGGCTTTCGTTACCGACCTGTTTCAATTTTTTTATTAATTTTTTTATTAATTTATTAATTTTATTAGGAAAAAAATATGGAAAAAACTTCAAACTTTGTTTCTACTCGAAAAATCTGATTAAAATAAATTAAGTCGATTTTCGTCAACATTTTGAATTTTTATAAAAAAATTCTTCAATGTAGTAGAAATATAAAAAATTTAAACCGCATTTGACTGTGGTCAAAATTTTCATTCTATTTTTTTTAATTTTTTTAATTTTTTTAATTTTTTAATATTTTTTTATTTATTATGTTAATAGATTTTTAATAGATTTTTGTTGATGAGTTACATAAAATCGTATTATTTCATAACGATACTAGAGAATATATTTTTTCACAATTATTTAGGAAATAAGGACATTAGAGAATATATTATTTCACAATTATTTAGAAAATAAGGATTTATAAGAATATTATTTGAATAAAATAACATCTTTTAAAATATGTGAAGAAAATTAATAAAGATTATTTTTATATAAAGATTTTATATAAATATTCCATAAAACATTCCATAAAAAATCCTTTTTATTTTTCATTTTTTTTCTCACTCTTGTACGTTCTATAATCCAAAGAATTTGAAAATTTTTTTTACAATACACCATTTTTTTTAGGAATATTATGAATTTTTTGAGTCTCAAATAGGCTTTGCTCTTTCAAGTTAGTAAGATATTCCTTTGCTATGTTATATTCTTCCGTTAATGAGAACTTTATTACGATATTTACTGATAACTACTCGTGCAAGCCTTCAATGCTCATCTGATCGCCAGATAACTGCTCCACATGAATTGTTCGTGAGATTCAATGAATTTGCCAAATATTGTAGTAAAATTCTCATTAACGGAAGAATATAACAAAGAAATATCTTGCGACTCGAAAGAGCAAAAAAATTGTACCTGAGATTGAAGAAATTCACAATATTATTTCTCAAAAAATGATATATTTATTGTAAAAAAATTGTCAAACTTTTTGGATTACAGGATGTATAAGAGTGAAAAAAAATGAAAAATAAAAATAACTCAGAATGAAAAAGAGATCTTTATATAAAATCTTTATACAGGTGTTTATTAAATACGATAAAACTGATTAGATGAGCGACTAAACTGAGTCGAAAAGTCCTCTACCATTTTCCAACTTTCGCAATAGTTAACAAAATATCAATTATTAACAAGATTAATAAGATATCAAAAAAATTACCGAATATTTTCAATAATTTTTTACTCAAGTATTATCAACTTTACAGAAAAACAGTAAGAAACAAAAATTGTTTATTTTCTTCTCATAAAGCTCTAAGAATTTTGTGTTAATTTTTTGTGCTGCATTTTCTTATTGGCAACTATTTTTACCAATATAAGAAAACGGCACTAAAATATTTTGAAAAAATTCTCGATACTTTAAGAAAAGAAAATAAACAATTTTCGTCACTTGCTGGTTTTCTATAAAGTTGATAATACTTGAATAAAAAAATATTGAAAAACAATATTCAGCGATTTTTAGTAATTAATATCTTGTTGATTATTGTAAAAATTGTAAAATGTTACAGGCCTCAGTTTAGTCTGCTCTATTCCTATGCGAGAATTTTATCGTTATTTATCAAACTCTGTATAAAAATTATTTTTTATTAATAAAGGACTCCGCACTAATCTTATGTAAAATGGAATCGAATTGGCTGAAATTTTATTATAATGCAGATCATGATGTCCTGATTAAAAATCTTCATGGACACAAGGTCCAAAAATAGACACTTTCGAGATATTGAAAATCGAATATTGGAATTTCTAATTTGACATCCAACTTATCTCAAAAACTGTTCATTTGTAGACCTTGTGCCCATAAGGACTTTTGATCAGGACATCATAATCTACATTATAGTAAAATTTCAATTTGACTGGGATTCATTTTACATAAGATTAGTACAGGTCCTTTCTTCACATATTCTAAAAGACCTTATTTTATTTAAATAATATTCTTATAAATCCTTATTCTCTAAATAATTGTAAAATTAAAAATATATTCTTTAGTATTGTTATGAAATAATATGATTTATGTAATCATCAGCAGATTAAAAATCTATTAACATTAATTTTTCAAAATATTAAAATACAAAATTGTAATAAGTAATAGATTTAATATTTTGAAAAATTAAATAAAATGGAACGAAAATTTTAATCATAATCAAATACGACTCAAATTCTTTTTATTTCTACTAAGAATATTGGAGAATTTTTTTATAAAAATTAAAAATGTCGATCTTGACAAAATCAATTTTATTTATTTCAATCAGATTTTTCGAGAAACAGAAACTTAAAGTTTTTTTTCACATCTTCTTCGTAATAGAAAACAATTTGATATGGGATTATTTTTTATTTTTCAATAATTTAATAGAAGCTATGTTCAACTAAACGTTTACAAAATAAAATAAATTGAAAATATTAAAAAATTCATATCTAGGAAACTAATGAAGATAAAAATCTAAAAAAATAACTGTATGAGTACATATTAATACGAGGAATATATTTAAAAAATCAGTAAGAAACTGTGAAGGACCATGACAAAGGCCATCGATTTGGAGTGGAATGATCTGTGCGTATGCGCGCGCGCGCGCGTGTGTGTGTGTGTGTGTGTATGTGTGTCATTGTGCATGCGAGACGAAACACGTCCATCTCGGTTCGCGCTCGTCGTAAGACTTTCATAGAACGAAACTATCTTCGCCGATCTGACTAAGTAAGCTGTTACATTTCAGTTTCTCGTTCTCTCTTTCGATCTCTTCTCTCAGTGATATACTTTATATGCATGCGCGAAACGAAAGAGAACGCACTTGGGCTAAGTCAGAGAAAATCAAGAGAGAGTGGAGCAGAGAGTGTTTCTCTTCTGTGATTGGTTCCATCATTTGTAGTGCAACTTCCGCAAATGTGCATGTATGTGTATGTACATATATGTCATACACACAATACTACTGCGGTACTAGTGTGTGCAGCACCGCATGTTCCATTACGCTCTTACCATCTTCTACTCACCTTAACGGTGCACTAGAAATAATGGCTTTTAGATCCGCTCTCCCTCGATTCTCTCTGGGCTAGGTGAATGCGTCCTTTTCTAAATGAGGACTATCCCTACTCTTCAAATTTCTGACAATGTTCGGTCTAGAGATACTATGTCTATAAATGAAACTCATTTCGCGTGGAAAGTCGAGCGTCTCGAATCTCTCCTCCATCTTTTATATAAATATAATTCATCTTTTATATAAACCGAGATAAACGTGTAATATACTAAAAATAAAAAATAAGTACAAACTTCTAAGAATAAGTAACTTCATTCAAATATTTTTGACATTAAATCTTTTTGTTGGTCAAAATCTATTTAAGGGCACTCATTTGACGTCATTTAGAGTGTTTCTGCCAAAATTCATAAAAATCGGACGTTTGACGTTTTCGGAAGTTCACTCAAAATATTGATGTCTTCTTTATAAAATAATAAAATAAAAATTATACGAATAAAAATAAATTACAGAAATATGAATAATTATTGAGAGTACAAATAAGTTTCCGCCGTTTTTAATCAAAAATTAAGTATTTATTGTGAAAGAACGATACATAATATTTTATTCAAAGTAATGGCCATCGCTAGTCACTACTTTTTCCCATCTTTCTGGTAGCATGTGGATACTGCGTCGGAAGAACGCTTCATCTTTTGAGGCTATCCAAAGGCCATCGATATAATTTTTGGTATCTTCATATGAAGTGCTGCTCAGATAGGCCATGCGTCATCGATCGAAACAAGTGGTAGTCGGAAGGAGCAATGTCTGGAGAATACGGCGGGTGGGATAAAACTTCCCATTTGAGTGTTTCTAAGTAGGTTTTGATCGACGCCGCAATATGTGGTCGAGCATTATCATGCAGGAGAATAATTTTGTCATGCCTGAAGTAGTAGTGGGCGCGTTTTTCCTTGAGTGCTCGGCTCAATCTCATCAATTCAGTAGAGAGCCCCAGTAATGGTCTCGTTCGATTTGAGCAACTCATAATACACGACACCAAGCTGATCTCACCAAATACGCATGAGTTTTTTTCCATGAATATTAGGCTTGGCTGTCGATGTTGAAGCATGGTCCCCATGATTTCCTTTTCTTTGGTTATCGTAGTGGATTCATTTTTCATCACCAGTGACTATACGATGCAAAAAACTCTTTCGTTTATGCCTGACAAGTTGCATTTCACATGTGAAAAATCAGCATTCAATTTCTCGGCTTCAGTTCATATGGAATCCAATTCCCTTGCTTTTGAATCATTCCCAATGATTTCAAACGATATGAAATTGTTTGTTGAGTCACTCCTAATGTAAGTGCAAGTTCTTTTTGCGTTTGGCACGAATCTTTATCTAATAATGCTTCCAATTCCGCGTCTTCGTACACTTTCGGCCTTCCGCTACGTTCTTTGTCTTTGACGTCAAATTCACCGTTCTTAAACTTTTGAAACCACTCACGATAACTTCTCTCAGAAGTATATGATGATGCTGCCTTAAGTACTTCTACAAGCAATCTATAAGCCTCAGCTGCAGATTTCTTCAAATTAAAAAAGTAAATGAAAAGTTCCCGCAAATGACGCTTATTCGGCTCAAAACTCGACAAAAAAAAAACATATGATGCTGATACAAAATCGCTAATATTTCAAAGTGTTTCCGAATGTCCAATTTTACGATATGTCGTTTTACATCAAACAATTTTAACTATAGTTTATTAGTGACGCCGTCTTTTGCAAACAGCGGAAACTTATTTGTACTTCCAATAAATAAAATTATAAATAAGTAAAATAAAAATCGTGAGTAAAAATTAATGAAAATACAAGAATGTAAATAATTAAAAATATATATTACAGATAAACATAAGTTTTTTTATTATTATATATACCTATATAATGAACGTGATCATCTTGCAACAATTTAATTTTTCTTAATTTATAATATGATTGATGATTGAAAAATATTGCCGTTGGTGAATGTTTAGATGTATTACATTTTTCGACTATTGTGTGCGATTGTGGTAAAAGTTAATATATATTATAGCTATTTATTAGAGAGAGGGAAATACTAATCATCGACTTAATTGTTCTAGAATGGGGAGATAATTTTTAGCTAATTCTCTTTCTGTCATTTTATTTGAGGTCGTAGTGCTGTTTTTAATTCATTTCGGAAATTAATCTTTTTTGATAGGCTGATTCTAAAATTGTAAAATTATCCCATTGAAACTCGTGATTATAGTTCTGAGACTGGTAGATTTCTTGAGGTTTTTTGATATCAGATATCTTGATCAAAAAGTTCCCGGAATTCATTCAGAAAATTCAAAATACAAGTTTTATTTATCAAAACTGATATTGTCCCCTTCAAAGTACTCTCCATCGACTGCAACGCACTTATGCCAGCGCTTGATCCAGCTCTCGAAACATTTCTGGAACTCTATTGTCGATACAACCATCAGAGCCGTCTTCGATTTTTCCATTACCTCCATTCGGCTATTAAAACGCGTTCCTAATGGTTTTTTCATGCCTTATAAACGGCTGTTTTCTTTAGAGTATCACTGCCGAAATAGTTTCCCAACATTTCCAAGGTTTTCACATCATTGAATCCATTTTTAACGCAAAATTTAATACAAACTCGTTGTTGCAAATTCAACTCCATTTTTAAAACTGTAAAAAATCGAAAATACGTGCAGAGGTAGATGTACTCAAGACGGCATAACTTTTATATCAAGCTATGTCAAGCAAATGTCAAGCTATGGTGATAAAATTTGGTGGGAATGTCAATGATAGATGTGGCAACCTAACCAAAAAAAAAAAACAGAACTCAAATCAGCTGACTCAGAGCATCACCTGGTGGTAATTCCGAGAACTTTTTGATCAAGGTGGTATGTCCCTCTTGTTTCTAACTTTCTTTTCGTCATATATAAATTACATCAAAATCTCTACATTTTTTTATTAACTACGTTTTTTATTAATTACTAATTAATTTTATTAACTACGTTTTTGTTAAACATTTTATCAATTTTTATCAGTTTTTATGAATTTGCATAGAGAATTATTAAGTTTGAACACAATATTAAATTCATAATTCTTTACTATTTTATCGAATTTTTCCAAATTTGGTTCAGATAAGGAACAAAATCTTTCTTTTTATTAGTTTCGTCTATATTTATTCATTCTATTATTTGCTGTACTGTGAAGTTTTAAACGACTGTTATTTGTTCCGAAAATAAATTCTAATGGATAATCGTTGTCTAAGTGATCAATCTGAGTTATCAATCTGAGCATACGGATATTTCTAAAGACATAAAATTATTATAATTAGAACATGATTTCAACCTTCCAAATAACAATGGATAAGGAATAAATGACAATAGAATTTATAAAAAATATAGAAAAAAACATATATAAGCTCGACGGAAAAACTGGCAATCAAATTAGAAATCAATTAATCAACATAATACAAAACATAAAATAACCAACGATTACACATAACGAAATAAACTAATTTTGACATATCCCCATCAATTCTTCAAGGCATGAATCCATTGTTACAAACAAATAATAGTGTCGGCTCACATTAGCATCCTTATTATATCATACATTTACATTGAGTTTATCTTAAGGAGCCTTATATTGTAACTCAAAGAATAATAAGTATTCTTACTTTATTATTTTTACTGATTAGCATGCCGTACTATCATTCGCGCTGTTGGATTCTACTATTGCTTTTGAATTTGGAAAATTCTTATCGAGATTATATTTTTTGAATTAATAGATAAATAATAATATTTTGAATTAATAGAAAAATACTTGTAAAGTTTTAGATCAATAGAATAAGAATGATCAACTAACAAATGAAATTCTGATTAAAAAATATATATATTTTTTAAAATTTCTTCATTGATTACTTTTCATAATTTATATATTATAACAACAATAATTATAATGAAAATATATTAATTTAGTTGAAATTAATTTTTTAACTGTAATGATATCGAAAAGATTTTTTTAGCATCCGATCTTCTTTTAGCACCTATTTGAAATAGTCTAACAACTCTTAATAAAAATTGTTTCTGATACTCCTTTGTAATACTGTTGTAATCGGTTATTAGCTTCATTCTCACCATCTAGCTATGTCATTATTTGAAATTACA
This sequence comes from Atta cephalotes, assembly GCF_000143395.1. Classification (NCBI taxonomy): domain Eukaryota; kingdom Metazoa; phylum Arthropoda; class Insecta; order Hymenoptera; family Formicidae; genus Atta; species Atta cephalotes. The sequence goes on along the minus strand of NW_012130093.1, from coordinate 1,256,527 downwards.
ATAAAAAAATTAATTTTATAACTAAGTTTACATATTTTTGTATTAGTTAACAGTGTAAAATAAGCTCAATAAATTTATCAAAGTCCAGAAAGATGTGATACCTCAATCTTCTCAAATCTAATCTAATGTAGTATATAAGATTTACTGTAAAGAGACTGTGCATCATATGTTGGACAACAAGCAGATGTCTTAAAATGCATAAGTGAACATAGGAATTATATTAACAGAAACACGACCCAACATTCGGTTATTACACAACATCATAGACTTATTTCATGAATTTGATTGGAATAATAGATATATATATATTTTAGACAAAGAGCAAATTTTACATAAAAGATTATTATCAGAGATGATAAAAATAAAAATTAGGTCTAAATCTACAAAACGATACACTTTCTCTCAATCCATTATATATAGATCTATTTTCAGAGACGTAATGTTTCCAATTTATATCGTTTATTCTTGATTATTTATTATTATTTATACTTATTGTCTTTGTAAGTACATGTTCTGTTGTCCACTATTTCTCTTAATTTTCATTTTTTCTATCAAACAGTTATGTTGTATCTAATAACTCTTAATTTTGTTTCATGTAAATGAAATAAAGTTTGATTTGAACTATTATTTATATTATAACTTTTTACTTTATTCGTAATTGCATAGTAAATGGAACAGTCTAATGGAACATGTACAACAAATCTTATAGAAAGTATAGTTCTTGACAGTCATGTTTATTTTACCATATTTTTTACGAATAACTTCATATTAGCAATTTAAAATATTTTTTAACTCCTTTTGATTCAAAATAAAAAAATCTCTTTCTTTTTTAATAAACTTAATAATTTGATGACCAAGATTAACTCAGATATTACTACTACAGTTTTTTTTTCGTATTTTATTACGTTAGTAGTTTATACTCATATGTGCTATCATTATGTAATTTTGTAATTAATAGTTTAAGTAAATTTCTTTGTACTGAAAAAGATCTTAACCATAGGTCGAAACATACGTTTTAATATTCACTTTGAATGATATAAAATACACACGAATAACCAATATTGGCTCAAATTGGCATTTTATTTATTATTTTTTAGATTTTTCTTTAGAGCCTATTAATTATCTTGTTTATAATATATAAATTATGAAAAACAATCGATGAAGGAATCAAAAAATTCTCAAATTGGCATTTTATTTATTATTTTTTAGATTTTTCTTTAGAGCCTATTAATTATCTTGTTTATAATATATAAATTATGAAAAACAATCGATGAAGGAATCAAAAAAGTATATCTTTTTAAACAGAATTTCATTTGTAAATCGGTACCATTTTTATTATATTAAATTAACGCGAGTATTATTTATCTATATATTATGTATACATTGAAACAATTTTAAATGGTGCTCTAAAAAGAAAAATCAAATATCAGAAAAGGACAGCGGCATATATGTATATTGGCGGCATATATGTATATTAAAATATTAATTTTTATCTCTTAATCATTAACAATTCACTTAATCTAACTAAATTGTATTATGTAAATGAGATGTATAAGGTCTTAAATGCAGAAAAGCAAGACATGTTAAACATGTTAAAAAAAAATTTCCGATTTTGCAGAAAATATTTTAATAACCAATGTTGATAGTGTAATATAGAAAACTCAAATGTTTAACGCACGGTTCCCGTTGTCCGAGTTAAATTTTACAAGAATTATTTTTTGTGGATTGAAATCATGTTGAGAGGTGTCGCGAGAAAAGTTCGAAAAAAATTTTTTCTTCAAAGATAAGGATGGTGCATTTCCTAATATTGAGTTAAAAAAAAAGTTCCTTTACAAGTTTGTAAAAAGACCTTTCTCTGTCAATCTTCGTTAAAAATGATTAAACTTTAAATTAAAAAAAAAGAGTTTTAAAGTTTGAGATCTCTACTGTCGAATGATTATTATATATTTCGAATTTATATCAGTTTTGTAATTTTTACATATAAAAAACTACGAGCTGAAAAAATGAAAAATTTTCTTTTCACTTTTCACTAGGTCTATAGCGTGCCCCCTAAAAAATTTGAGCAATTTTTAACAATCTATCGTGAAAGCTTGAAGCTTTTCCCACAAAATCGTTTTTTAAAAATGTTCCTATGATTTTTTGTTCCTGAGTTATTTGCGGATTAAATAAAAAGAAACATTCTGACTATTGCTCGTAATTCTATTAAAAATCATTGCAATTAAAAACACAAATTCTTAAAGCTGAAAGTGGTGATTCTTAAAGCTCTATCAAATGATGGCAAATTTTTTTTTAAGATAGATATATGAGTCGCTAAAAAAATCTTCCTACTTGTAAAAAGACTTTTTATCTAATCCTATATATACAGGGTATCCCATTTTAATATCCAATCCCAACTTTTTTATTTTTGATCTTAGAAAAAAATTTATAAATTTAATTAATTTACAAAAGGGCTCGCAAATTACAAAAATACAAGGAGCATTCAGCCGCAGGATGTTTCTCGCGAATGTCTTATTTTAAAATTCTTACGTTAACAATACAAATTCATAAACGTTTCGGCCTATATCAGACCATCTTTAGTATGCCGTATAAATAATATATTAATAATTCATAGTCATAAAATTAAAAAAGTTAAAATAAATAATATAGCAATAATTTCTTGTCATAAAATTAAAGGAATTAAAATAACAATAAAAATTAATTATAGTCTACGCTTGTGTAAGTTATCGAAGTAATTTACTTCTAGTTCTAATTCACATATGGATGGAAAATCTTAAATGTTGTTTAGGATCATGACCTGAGTAATATTTATTATTCCTGATTATAGTCCTGATAACATTCGTTAAGCTCAAGGACATTGGAGGTTGTTCCTCTTATTTTCCTTTTTACAACAAGAATTCATTTTTATGTCAAAATGAAAAAAAAGAGGAACAATCTCAATAATCTTGATCTTAACAAATGTTATTAAAACATAATCCTAAACAACATTTAAGAGGTTTTTGTCATCGATCGGACACCTTGGGGAGCGATGCTGTAATTTGCAAGCTTTATAACTCGGAAAGTACTTAATGAAAATGAATTATTAATTACAGTGTTTTCGAAAGCTCTCGAGATGATCTACAAGAATATGCAATAAAAAGTAGAGGGTTCCATTAAGAAATTGAAGGTAATCTTCACGACCTTCAAGCAAACTATTCAAGGTCAAACTAATGATGACCATCTTATGCCCCCCTCAAAACCATACAACTTTTGTCAGAAATATTTTTTTTCTAAGATCAAAAATAAAAAAGTGATTTGGGATGGAACATTAAAATGGGACACCCTGACACATATATTAGGTGTACAACTTTGCTGCCGTCGTTTTCCTATAGATGGCTTTAGCGGTAAGTGGTGGTCGAATAAATAGATCATAGACGTCATACAATAAACTTGGGCATCTGTCAACCCCATAGAAACATTAGTCGATTTGTGTCTGCATCATAAAGTTATTCTCGATTGAAAATATCAATTTACGAGCCAAATTCTCGTCATTTGCGGGAGGTTTTAATTTTTTGCTTCAATATGAAGAAATCTGCGGCTGAGGCTCATCAAATGCTCTCAAATACTTATGGTGAGGCCGCTATTAGTGAAAGAACGTGTCATGAGTAGTTTCAACGCTTCAAGAACTATAATTTTGACGTCCAAGGTCATGCTCTGTATTTGGTGGGACAGCTCGGCGTAGTGTATTATGAACTGTTAAAACCGACTGAAACAATCACAGGCGATTGGTATCGAACGCAATTGATGCGTTTAAGCCGAGCATTGAAAGACAAACGGCCGCAATACAACGAGAGACACGATAAAGATTTTGCAGCATGACAATGCTCGACCCCATGTTGCGAAAGTGGTCAAGATATACTTGGAAACGTTGAAATGGGAAGTCCTATCCCACCCGCCGTATTCTCCAGATGTTGCTCCCTCTGACTATCACTTGTTTCGATCAATGGCACACGGCTGACCAGCACTTCCGATCTTATGAAGAAGTAAAAAATTGGATCGATTTGTGGATAGCCTCAAAAGATGACCAGTTTTTTCGACGCGGGATTCGTACGCTACCCGAAAGATGGGAGAAAGTAGTGGCCAACGATGGACAATACTTTGAATCATAAATGTATAACCAGTTTTTTACAAGCCTCGAATTTCGGAAAAAAACGGCGGAAGCAAAGTTGTACACCTAATATTTAAATTTGAGACACTGTATATAAGATGTCCACTACTCTAAGCATATATATGTATATACACACATATATATGTATATACACATGTGTGTATATACATATTATTTATATATGAACCACGTGTGTGTGTGTGTGTGTGTGTGTGTGTGTGTGTGTGTGTGTGTGTGTGTGTGTGTGTGTGTGTGTGTGTGTGTAAATACACAGGTTTATTTTAATCGCTCCAGGCAAATATCTCGAAAAATATGGAAGATACGAAAAAAATGTTTCAGACAAAAGTAGTATAAGACGGTGCCATTAATTTGATCTTGAATTGTATGAAGATCACATAAAAGTCACTTTTAATTTCTTAAATAGAACGCATTATTTTTTATTTTATTTTCTTATAGTTTATCTCAAGAGCTTTTCAAAACGCTATAATTAAATATTTTTTCATGACATACTTTTTGAGTTATGAGTTTGAAAGACACAGTATGTGCCGGCATACTGTGTCCGACCGACACCGACCTTGAGTAAAACTTCTTAAATGCTGTTCAGAATCATGGATAACATTTGTCAAGATCAAAGCCATTGGAAATACTTTTAATTTTCATTTTAACATAAAAATAAATTTTTAGTGCAAAAATAAAGAGGAAAATAAGAGAAATAATCTCCAATGATTTTGCTTTTGACAAATGTTATCTAGGACATAACCTTGAACAACATTTAAGAGGTTTTAGCCATTGGTTGATCACCTTGAGTAATGCTAATACCCGACATTTTTTCTTCCATATTTTTCGAGATATTTGCCTGAAGCGATTAAAATAAAACACTGATATGTATATTGTAAATGTGTGTGTGTGTGTGTGTGTGTGTGTGTGTGTGTGCGCGCGCGCGCGTGTATGCGGTTGTGTGTAAAAGGGATATTTAAAAATAATTAAGTAATTTGAAGATGTTCGAAGACACATTCACCTTGTTGGATACATAAACGCAATCTTTTATGAAAATTGTTACGCACTCTATTGAGAACAGTTGGTGTTATGTTTTTCAACACGTTACGAATATGTTGTTGCATATTTTCAATAATCGTTGGCTCAGTACACTTTTTCTTTAATATATTCCCAGAGAAAAAAATCTAATCCGGAGATCTAGAAGGCCACTCTGAGTTTGACTAGTTTAACTGACCTAAACCAATCCATTCTCTTCCGAAGACATTATTTAAATAGTCCCTGATATCGCATGTTCTGTGAGCGGGCGCCCCGTCTTGCATAAATCACATTCGAATACGTGTCAATATTTTGATATGATGATGAATGACAGATCAATATTTTTTAAAAGAATCGGTAACTGATTTTGCAAAAAAATTAAATAATTTTGCGCATTAAAATTTGTTTGAAAGAAATATATGGTGGATTAATAACATAACCTACTATACCGGCCCGCACATTGCCATTGTAATTCTTCATTCCATTGTCAATGTGGATTTCCTTCAGAATAATAGACAGTCTGTTATTGCCTTCACTCTTATTAAATACTTCATTAGAAGACTTCATTAGAAAAAAGCATAAAACGAAAAAATAACTGAAATCGCCTTATTTGGTTTTCAGCCCAATTACAAAATCTTACGCAACAGATAAAATCCTCGTTTTTGAATGCTTGAATCAAAGTAATATGATATGGATGTAATTTATAATTTCGCAAAATGCGACTAATAGTTGATTGCGATACATCATGTTGACGTTGAATTTTTCTCGTGGAAATGTACGGATCTATCTGAACAGCAGTAATTACCAGTGTTTTCACTTCATCAGATCCAACCTTTCGATGTTTTCTCTTTAAATCACCTCTTTTAACTCTATTAACCATGTGTTTTATTGTCACGTTGGATGCCATCTATTAGGAAATCTCTCAGCATATTATCTTTAATTAAGAGGAATCAATGTAACTTCTAAAAAAATGGTCACACAAAAAGAACGAAACTAAAAAGAACTAAAAAGAACGAAACTACTCGATCAGCGATTTGGAAAAATATTAAGTCAAACCGTGATGACTTATTTCATTTTGATCTTTTTAGAGATCACATTGATTCCTCTTGATACCATAACATTTTCCTCAGTCCGTAGAAAGTTCTTTTTATCAATTCTGTAATATAGCAGACTATCCGTCACACGAAATCATTGATATGACACATATCGTAAGTGAGACTAGAGACAATTATAAGGCTGCGGAAAGATTATATGTTGAGAGATTTTCTGATAGACAACGCGAGTGACAATAAAACACATGATTAATAGAGCTGAAAAAGATGATTTAAAGAGAAAATGTCGAAAGATTGGACCTGAAGTGAAAACGCTGGTACTGTTCAGATGGATCCGTACACTTCCACGAGAAAAATTCAATGTCAGCATGGTGTATCGCAATCAACTGCGAGTCGCATTTTGCGAAATTATATTTGGGCTGAAAACCAAACAATAAGACAAGATTATTCTTTCGTTATATGCTTCTTTCTGATGTAGCCACATTTAATAAGAGACATCATAAGAGACATAACTATTATTCTGAAAGAGATTCATGTTGGCAACGGAATGAAGAATTACAATAGCAATGGTCTGTTAATGTGTAGGCCGATTTAGTAGATTACGTTATTGATCTATATTTCTTTCAAGCAAACCTTAATGCGCAAAATTATTTATTTTTTTCTAAATCAGTTACTGATTTTTTTAGAAAATGTTGATCATCAAACACGTATTCGAATATACTATATGGGCTGAAAAGTCCCGGAATTTTTCAATAGATGGCGCCACTAGAAAATGAACATGATTCATTTCAAGAGGTTCATCTGTCACTAGTTTATGTATGAAGTTTCCTGACATTTCGTTCATTCGTTTACAAGCTACAGTCGTTTAAGTGACGCTACTTTCGCCTTCGTTCTATACCATCACGATAACGTACCGTTACACACGTCCTTGAAAGCGATGGTCAAATACAAAAATACAAATATAAAAAATATATTGGACCAATTACGATTCGAATTGATTGCTCACCCACTGTATTCTCCAGACTTGGCCTCCAGCGACTATTATCTGTTCCCAAACCTCAAGCGGCTCCAGGGAAAAAGATTCACATCGAATGAGGAAGTCATCGCGGAAACCGAGGCGAAGGCTTTTTCGAAGGCTTGGACGTTTCGTACTACAGAAAGGGCATCGAAATGTTGGAAAATCGCTATACCAAGTGTATCGCCCTCGAAGGCAATTATGTTGAGGAATAAATATAACTTTGCCCAAAAAACGCTTGTTTTTATTAAAAATCCCGGGACTTTTCAGCCCATGTAATAGTATATACAAAACGGAGCGCCCGTTCACAGAGCACGCAACGTTAGGGACTATTTAAATAATGTATTCGGAAGAGAATGGATTGGTTAAGTAGTTAAATTCAGGAGTAGCCTCCTATATCTTCGGACTTGACACCATTAGATTTTTTCTTTGGGGATATATTAAAGAAAAAGTGTACAAGACCGAGCCGACGACTATCAAAAATACGCAACAACATATTCGCAACGTGTTCAGAAACATGAACTGTTCTCAATAGAGTGCATAACAATTTTCATAAAAGATTGCGTTTATGTATCTAACAAAGTGGACGTGTCTTCGAACATCTTCAATAAAATACTTAATTATTTTAAAATAATTTTTACACACAACCGCGCATACACGCACGCACGCACGCACGCAAAAGAGATGTAAATCTAACTGTGCAACATACCTCCATGATACATAGCATAACGCTAATGCAGTATCATAACCTCACAACTCGACAAATATTTAATGAAAAAACATTTTATTATAGTGTTTGGAAAGCTTTCGAGATAAGCTACAAGAATATGTAATGAAAAATAGTGGATTTAATTTAAGAAATTGAAGGTGACCTTCATGTGACTTTTAAGCGACTATCCAAAATGATACTCATATTAATGATTAAACCATTTTATGAGTCCCTTGAAACCATATAACTTTTGTCTGAAACATTTTCTAGTAAAATACAAAGGAAAGGAAATGGTGATAGATTAAAATAGGTTACTCTGTACATACGCATAATATATACCTGGTAATATTTAACTGGACTAGTGGAGACATCTTATATACAGATTGTCTCAAATTTAAACGAGTATAAGGCCAAACGTGTATAAGGAATTGATCGGGAATGTACAAGTGTATAAGAATGCATAAAAGTGCACGAAGGATATGACATATATGTACAATAAGTACAATTCAGAAGATGAAACACACACTTGAAATAATTTCAACATTCTCGAGCGAAGAATAGATACTGATAAATGTCTACGAAAATTTTGCACAGTTAAGATAGCAGCATCTAATTGACGCATTGTGTACTTTAAATCGTGTGCTATGTGCACTCCCGCTATAATGACACATTTCAGAAATTAATTGATACTTTATAAATCTAGTGACTTTAATGAGCTTGAAAAGTGAATAGGTGAAACAGATCTTCATTTCCGAGTTTGGTTTCTTCCTTTTTATTCCGTGAAGATTATAAAGTTTACCACCAGCTGGTAAAAACTATAGACATAGTATCTCTAGACTATGCATTCGAGAAATGGGGGTAGTCCTTATTTAGAAAAGGACGCACTTATTTGGCGATATATCTCTTTAAAATTTGATAAATAGGGCAATTCAATTTAAAAACCATAATGAGATATTTGACTAATATTTATGTGTATATATGTTTATAATTTACACACGCACGCACGCACGTATATGTATTTGTACATATATGTATTTACACTACTCGACAAAATTAAAAAATCATATATTCCATTCTGCAAAAATAGGCAAATTTTTAAGATAGAACGCCCAGATGATTCATTAGTCAATTAAACGAATTTCAATTAAATTTGTTCAAATCAATCATCAATTGAATGATGTTCAATTGAATTCGGTTGTTTAAATTGTCAATTAAACGTGTAATTTAATTTAAAAAATAATTAATTACTTGCAATCCTGTCGCTTGGCATGGAAGTCCTGCGCTCCTAAGCAGGGGATAAAGTAGGGTGAAACTTGCTTCATGTGGAAATTCGTGCGCTCCCAAGGGAGGGAGAAAGGGTTGGAGTTGCTTCGCGTGGAAGTCGTACGCCCCTAAGCAGGAGAGATGGTGGGGTGGGAGTCACTTGGCGTGAAAAGCTATTACGTAAGAATTGTAAGCAAGGAAAACTATAGAAGTTTTAATATTATATGATATATGTAGCATAAATAAGACGTTATTTTTTTTCAATCTTTTTTGTTATTAACTTTTTAATGAATAACGAGCAACGACGAAAACCGGTCACTGAAGATTACTCAGAATGATGACTTTGACAACATATATCAAGGTCAAAGACATCGAAGGGTGGTCAGTATATCTGTACAGCGTCATCAAAATCCAGACAAATTTCAATTTAAATTTTCCGCTATATTGTGTCTCCGCCAGAAATTGTTGTTGGCGTCCGAGACAGCTTGCTATATGATACTTCTAATAAACAGTCATATTCTCAAAATGATCGCGATGTTGAAATCAAGTGCGGAGTATAATCGAAGAGCCGCGATCATTGAAGGAATCATGCCTTCGTGCTGAGCACTCAGCAACGGAAATAATTCGGTTCTTTGAATATCCGAGATCAACGTTTATGACGTTGTGGCAAAATATATGGCTTTAAAACAGTTCAACAAAGGTAATTCCAGTATGCTAGCGGAAGAGTTACTCGAAAGAATGGCAGTCGTTGAAAGAGCTCAAGCGCTGATTTCGGATGACCCAGGGCAACCATTGCGAAAATTAGCATCGATTGTTGGTGTAAGCGAACCAACAATGCGTCGAATTGCCGAGGAAGACCTTCGATACAAATCGTACACATTAAAGATACAACAAATGCTTTCTGAGGCTGTCAAGACAAGTCGAGTTGCTGTAATCTGCTATTGTGTTTTTTGAAAAACAAACCATCGGGTTCTTTTCTGACAAAATATTTTTTTGTCAGAATTAGGTTCTTTTCTGACAAAAATATTTTTACTGTTGATGCCAAATTCAATCGGAGGAATGACTCGCCTACAACCCCGAGGATCTCCTTGTTGCCAGAAATGAAATTTTCGGTTCAATGTTCACGTGCTAGGTGTTGTGTCTAGTGAGGATGTCATGCCATCATATTTCTTTAAAAAAGGGAAAACTGTCACAAAAGAAGTATATTTACGCGTTCTAATGGTTGTAGTGAAGCCGTGGATGGAAACTGTGGCTTCCGGAACATTATATGTTTTTCAGCAGGACGGTGCATCGGTGCTCATACGAGTCATTTGATTCGAAATTGACTCTCAGACAATGTCGATATGTTTGGGTCCAAGGAATTCTGGTCTTCCAAAGTCCAGATTTAAATTCCCTTACCTCACTACTATAGTTGAAAGGGTCACAAACAAGTCTCGGCATCTCAATGTGACGTCATTAAAGAACTGCTATTGAGGCAGCATTCGTCGGCATGGGCAGCGCTACATTATAGCGTGCGTGCGAACGCTTCAGACCGAGAATAGAGGCCGTCAAGCTAATGGGAGATATATCGAATAATTATGTTCTACAGGGATAGTCAAGTGCCAAAAAAGTGTAAAAAGATTTTTTATAATATTTAATTTTTCATTAAAAACATTTTGTTTAAAGAAATTGTTCAATTTGTTCGGATTTTGGTGACGCATCCTGTATAATTAATGAAAGATGTTTAATTGAAAATTGAAATAAATTAATTCAGTTGAACATTATTTAATTGATTAGAGTTCCTATGATATGGTAAATATTTCTATTTCAATAAAATAATGTAAATAAAGAAAAATCATCACAATTTCGTTGCGAGCAAGTCTAATGAGCTTTCTATAATAATCCATTTAACTCATTATTTAATAATAAGCTTAAGTCTTAAACCGTAAGAAATTGACCAACAATTACTATCGAATGTAAGAATAGTCGATTATGATCACACACGCATGCACGCCCGTCCGCCCGTGCATCGGAGCTCATGTTCACACATTGCCTTTGAAACATTATTGTTAAAGTCGTACACAAAATCAGTGTTTGATTATAACACAAGCTATTTATACTAACTGCAATGCTTGCATTACTGCAAGAGGCCAACAATTTTAACAATATCTGCAAAAAAGTGACAACGTGAATAAATAAATGTAAATAAATAAGTATATAAATGAAAATTGTTTTGTTTTTTTTGTGATTCTCTCCAAAACAAAGTAAAAATGATATTTTTAAAGGATTATTTTTCTTTGTTTATTGATTCCTTACATACTCTTGAAGTTTGGCCATATAAATTCGAACACTCTGTATATAAGGCGTCCCAAATAAATATCTCGAAAACATGGAAAATACAAAAAAATATTTCAAATAAAAATTGTAAGATTCAAAGGGGAATATAAAAGGATAATCATTGATTTGACTTTAGGTGGTACTATTAAAGTGGTACTATTAAGATCAAAGTCATTTTGAAATTTTTAGACGGGACCCGCCATCCCCATTTTTCATTACATATTTTCTTGTGACTTACCTCGAGAGGCTTACCTTTTCAAAATTTTTTTTATTATTTATAATAAAATTTATTTTCTTTTAATATTTTTCTAGTTAAAAGGCTACGAAACTTACAATTCCGTCGACATTATCCAAGATGTCCGATCAATAGTTAAAATTTCCTGAATGTTTTATTCAGGATCATGATTTGGATAACATTTGTCAAGATCAAAGTTGTTGAAGATTGTTCATATTATTTTCATCTTTACCATAAAAATGAAAATAAAAGGATCGATCTCTAGTGGTCTTGATTTTGATAAATGTTATCTACATGATCTCTAATAAATGTTATCTCATGATCCTAAACATTGAAGAGGTTTTAATCGTCGAACACTTTGCCCTTTCGTCTAGACAGACTTTAATAACCGCTAAGTCGCTACCGCTGCTATACATGCCGCGTGCAAGCGAATCATGTAAGTCTCATATGTGGATCAGAGAGATACGTCTTCTATTAGAACGCATATGTGTAGTGATATGCGCGCACGCCGTGCCGATATCATGATACCACTATGCGGATATTTTTTTATCTGGATAATGTCGGTGAAATTGTAACTTTTAAGCCTTATGTATAACTCAAAAAGTACTTAATGAAAATAACTTTTATTATAATGTTTTGAAAAGTTCTCTATGTAAGCTACTAGTAATAAGCTATGAGAATATGCAATAAAAATGGAGATTTATTAAAAAAAATTCCATGTGACCTTGCTCTGATCTCGATAAAGCCATCCAATGTCAAACTAATGCCACCATCTCATATCACAAAATTTTTATATAATGTTTTCTCTAAAATATTTTGTTTCCAAGATAAAAATTTGTAACGCTTTATTTTGTACACCTGGTATATATAGCATGCGTGCATATGTGCGTATGTGCATGTGTGTTTGTATGTACGCGTGCACGTACAATAAATAAAAAATACATTTTTTATCTAAAAGATTTTAAAAGATCTTATTGAGATTTCAATAGTTTCAGCTTACAGTTGCACTTGTAGGATTTCGGTATGTAAAAGGTTGATATGTTGTTGTAGCTCTCATAATTGTAGATGATTCCAAATTTGCTTCTCTGTGTAATACACTAGCCGTTTCAGTTAAACCTTTTGACATAAGATGCTGATATATTAATTGATTAAGTTGTTGTTCATTATATTGTATTCTCGTCTGTGCTACAACATTAGCCTATAATATAAAAAATTATTTTGTGTGAAAATATTATATAATTGTAAGAAAAAATAAATAAATAAAAGATAAATGCTAGTTTCTTTAATGCTAAAAATAAACTCAACGGTACTTCAAAATTATCAAAGAATTCATAATTGATAAAAAGTGCGATTGTTCGAAATATGTGTAGTTATATACGCAAATTAATAAAAGCTTACCCTATGTAAACTGACTAAGGAAATTTCATATTCTGCACCTGTTGGTTTTGCTTTACCAGATACCCTTTCCATTAATTCAAGAGCATACTTTTGGAAAGTAACATGTTCTTGCCGTTTCTCTTGTAAAATTGGATCTTTCATAAGTGACTGAATTTGCCCATTTGTAAACATTGGTAACTTGCTAATAATCTGTCTAACTTTCTCACTACGTGCTAATCCAGCTAATGCGCGACATGCTAACGCTCGTATACTATCGGCATCAGTGATAGGTGTTTTTACCATCATTAATTGCAGTAATACCTGTTAAAAAACAATTTTATATAAATTATATCCAAATAATTAACATATGATAACACATACCATGATTCCATTATTTGATCTAACGCTTTCCCATACTTTTTGTATCAATTCTTCGCTATTGTGAATATTTGCTTTTTTCTTAGTAGATCCCGTTATAGAATATCTAGCTACATTTCCTCCGACCTTAAAAAGTCAAATGTCATTAAGATATCTTAAAAAAATATATACATATATATATATATATAGATATCCTATGTATATGTATTGTACTCACAAGGAGAGGCTCAGACGTTCGAAATTAAAAAAAATTAGAAACTTATGTACGTGAAGTGTATTACCTAGACATTATTTTAGCCAAGCAATAAGACGTGCTTTTCAGTCAATGTCGAGAAAATAGATAGATTTTTAAAAAATTCCGAGCGGAGTATGTACACTGAATATTAAACAGATATCAATGAATTCCATGGCACAACGGGTACTGCTCTTGCCTAATCGCTGGATTCACAGGTTCGATTCTTTATCGGCACTTTTTTCCCTTTTTATCATTTTAATATTTATATTATTTCTATGTAAAATCAATCAAGTTAGTAATCAACGGATATTCAATATAAATCATTTATTTAAAAAACGCACATTTCATTTATAACGTATTGAAAATATATATAAATATATATGAAAATATAGATAAAATTCAATACAATGAGAACGGATAAACATTAAACACGTTTTTCTTTTTGCATTAAGATTTATTTTTTTGTGTGCTTTCGTTTTACGTTGATTTCATTTTTTGTTTAATTTTGTAGTTTAACTTGAAATTTTTATATATTTTTTAATATAATTAGAAACAAAATTCTCGAAAACATTCAATTCTCGGAATCACAAGGGAAAGAAACAATGACAAATTTCGCAGGTATTCAATGCAATCATTTGAACCCTCGGGTCGACCACTTTCTCAGGTAATAGTATAGATCGAACGAACATACGAGGAACGAAAAAAATGTTGGGTAGGCGAAGGGAAGGTGTAACAGAAGCTCGTGTAATAGTCGGCCGTTCGACATCGCATTCAACAACTATTTTTTACTTGCTTTCATTGCATTGGATTTTATCACATATTTTCGTTACGTTGTAAATCAAATGTGCGGTTTTCATAAAAGATTTATATTGAATATTCATTGATTACTATAAATTTGATTGATTTTACATAGAAATAATATAAATATTAAAATAAAAAAAAAGGGAAAAGAAAGTGCCGGCAGAGAATCAAATTAGCGATCCAGCGATTACTAGAGATTCTATAATCAGAGTTTAACAAAAACAGATACAACAATTCTTTAAGAATTGTCATCATGTATTGCCTGTCACATTTTATTTTAATACTTTTTGCGCATGCGTTCATACGAGAAAGCAATATCTGTTATCTTTTTTTATCTATCAATTTGATCCACATTTGCCAAATTCTGTAGGATCTCTAGCGATTACTAGAGTTCCTCTAGTAAGAGGACACTTACGACACTTGTCTCGCGCGCGTGTATGGCAGCCGCCATTAATAAGAAGCATAAGTAGAGATAGAGTGAGAAAACAACAAGCTATTTCTCTATCTTACTATCGCTTTCGTTCCCTGAATATGGGAACCAATCAAAAATTATCATTAATTCTTAATTCTTACTAGAGGAACTCTAGCGATTACTAGATAAGAGCGTTATCCGTTGCGCTATGGGATTCGTTGATACTTGCTTAAGATTCAGCTATTTTCTCGGATAATTATTAGTATCTTTATTTAACAGGCATTTTGAGTGTTTTAACTTACTTTCATATCTCCCAGTTTTCCTAGTTTTTTCCTATTCTACTTCTATTCTTGATCTCTTCTTTTTTTCTCACTTTTATTCTGTTTCCTACTTTAGATTCTTTGTAACGGAAGTATGCGAGAAAGCCCGCTTGCGAGAATAACCGCTCCGAACGCGAAGAAGCGTTCCCTCAATCTGGGTACGAATAAAACATCAGTTTCTCTCGAAGAACTTGATAGCTTTTTCGAAAAAGCAATAAGTCTTCACAATCTAGGACTTCATCTCCTTATATGTGCCGAATGCCTCGGCATTCCTCAAGTCATCGTCTGTGAATTCCCCTTCCGAGATGCCTAAAGGAAAGAAAGGTAAGAAGGATAAAAAACTAAAGTAAAATCATCTTCAGAGCAAAGGATTTCAGAGTAAAGGAACTTAATGTCCCCCCCCTCAACTGAAGTTATTCGCAAAAATCTGGAGAGAGAGAGATCTCACTCCTCTTTCCCTTCGGGGGGAGAGCATGAGGATTCCTCTTATATATCAGACATTTCGAATACATTGATGCTCTCTTCGCAAGCTCTCGATAAAGTCGATCCGATGCCAGGCATAATGAACGGTGCAATATGACTTTTCCATTATTGATTGGAGAGTTGCTTCGCACAGAGAAAAAATGCCTTCAAGCAGAGGGGAACCTCTTTTAAAAACGCTGATAGGTTCTTCTACTAATAAGCCCGCCTCCTCACCGGATCTCACGTGTATGACTCGAAAGATCTCCCGTAAATAGTAACAAAAATTCAAAAGATTTTGGATAATGATCGCCTCAGCTCTATTATGATTAGTCGTGTAGTTACTAAATTAGTCGGTAATAATAATATCACTGAGGTAAAGTCTGTTGGACGGAATAAAGTATTTATTTTCTTTAATAACTATAAAAAGTATTTATTTCCTTTAATAACTAACAGGCCTTGTTCAATTTGACGCTCTCAAAGATCACTAGCTGAAAGCTTCGATTCCTGCTTTTAAGGATGAGATCTGGCGTTAAGAACATCTCTCTTGATATTTCCGAGGAAACAGTTTGTAAAGAATTTATCTCGGCTGCTACGATAATTTCGGCCCGCAGACGGCTTTGCCATAAGGAGCGTAAGGAAGGTAAAGATGAACTCATCCCTACTTATTCAGCGATGGTAAAATTCCAAGGCCAGTTCCTTCCATCTGCTTCGCGAGATACATTTGTTTCTTTTCCAGTACTGCCGTATATTTCCCGAGTTCTCATGTGCTTTTCTTGTTTAAGATTTGGACACATTCTGACTGCAAAAGTGCTACACACTGTGCAAAATGCATTCAATAGATTCAAAATTAGAAGAGTGCCCACGCCACTAGCTTCCTCCCCGTTGTTGCAATTACGACCAGGAACACTTCCCATCCTCTACAAAATGCCTCTTGTACACAAGTCAAAGGCAAGTTTACCAATATGCGGTTCTTGAGAATTTCATATGCCGAAGCTCACAGCAAGCTGAGAATCTCTTCAGCTCCTTCATCCATTTCCTCCTTCCAGCCTTCTATATCCCATTCTGACTTCTCCTTCCCTCATCTTCCTCCCGTTTTATCTTCCCCGCTAAGAGTACTTTTCCTTCATATTCTTTCCCGCTTATCTTAATGTTAATCTTTACGATCTGTTGGGATCCATCTCGGATCTTGTATCCGAGTTGCGGGAGATCGTTGTACAGTGAGAAGACTCGCTCTCTCGCTTCGGTTTCCGCACAACACAATTCCCGAGTGTATGCTGAACAGTTCCCTCCTCGCATCTCTTTACATTCCTCTACTGGGGTCGGAGAGGCGGAGGGATTCATGCTATTCGCATAATACATGTTTTATTATTCTTTATGGAAGATGAGAAAACCAATATCTATCCCATCCGCTGGTCTATACCTCTCCTCTTACTCCCTCACATCCATCAACATCCTCCTCCATTCTCCTCTCTCTCTCTCCCTCTCATTCCAGCCAGGACAGAATAGTTCTTATACGTATCTTGTCAACCTTATAAGTACACTAATTATTTTAATACAAAATATCATCACAAGTAATCCAGTAATTAATAATGATCCACATTTAGGAAACAGACTTCACTAAATCCATGAATCCCTTGAAGCTTTTAACAACAACACACACAATGGCCAATAATTCCTCAATGTACAGTCTTACAATGGCTCTCTTGGATTGCTATTCTGGAATTATCGTGGCGTTTACTTCAAAAGACAAGATAGAAAACTATTAGAAGATCTTGATATCAATATTCTTATCGAAATGCTTAAATCCAAGACTTTTCGATCAGAGGTTTTGACAATTTTCGTTTCAACTCGTCTGCCAACGACGTTAGAGGAATGCTTATCTTTGTTCGCCGCACAATCCAGTTTTCTTCTATAGATGTACAACTCAACTTTCTCCCATTTCTGAAGATTCTTGCGATTCGGATTAAGTTAAAAGAATCCGAGCTCGGCATCATAAATGCCTATCGACATCCTAACTATCCTTTTCCTAAGTGCATTATCAATTCCTTCCGCATCTTTCTCTCTCAACTCGGTACTTTTGGTGGGACATTTTAACACTCACCACCCCTTATGGGACTCTCTTAATTCTGTGGGATCGAATCTCTTTGACCGATTTTTTAAACTTTTCTTATTTAAACCCCGATTCTGTATCTTTCTTTTCTACCTCATAAGGACCTTCTTGATTCTTGATCTTGTCTTTACCTCTCCTAACTTCTCTCTCTCTTATCATGTAACACAGTGATCGGTGAGAATTTGCATGGCAATAATTAACTTCCGATGATTTCATTGAGATCAACTCGCTTGCTCATTCGGTTAACATCTTTTCTAATAAAATCCATTTCTCTCGAATTCAATGGCAAAGTGTCAAAGAGTCTAGTTGGAGGAACATGCCGAAGACATCATCGAAGAATTTTTTGTCTTAGAATTTTTTATCTTAGAATTTTTTGTCTCTATCATGCTCTCCGGACCAAGATTATAATACTTTCGGTCGCACATTATGTCGTGTATAAATCGTATTTCTTCCTAAAAAAAACTGGAAAAAGTTCAAGTTTTACAAGAGCAGGGGCCATCTCACACTCTTTCTCTGGTCCCCTGATGAATGTCACAGTGCGATGAAGCGGTTAATCATTCCTTTTTTCTTAAAGCTTACAAATTATCTGGCAGGATTTACAAATTATTTGGCTGGATTTATCATTCAGTTTTAATGAAATTAAAGCAGCATTGAACTCAGTTAAACCTGATTCCCTGGTCCGAATCGTATGAGCTACCACCTATTTAAAATCCTTCCTGAAAAGCTTTTACTGTGCCTGTTAAACTTACTTAATCTACTTTATCAATCCTCTTTCTTCCCTGATCAATGGACTCATGGATCAATGGTTTGTTTTTATATACCTTATTCCTAAGTCGCATGATTCGGGCTATTGATTCATCTCTCTTACATCTTGTGCGCTGAAAGTTTTGGAATGCATACTCAATAATTTATTGGATTACAAAATCTCCTTCCTTTTCTCTTGTGTCTCTCATTCCCGACAACCAATTCAGAAAGTTTAGATCCTGCCAAGATAATCTAACTATTCTCATTGCACATATCCATATGACCTTTATTAAAAAACAAGAGACTGTAACCATTTTCATAGACATAAAGTCGGCTTTTGATAATATTCTCCCACATTCTGGTTCAAAATCTTATCGATTTGGGTTTCCCCCCGCGTCTTATCAAATTCATTAATAATTTAATCATGTCGCGCGACATTCAATTTGTTGTTCAAGACTCGCTATCTCCTCCGTTTGTCATAAGAAGATTCTATAAAGTTCCATTCTTAGCCCAACTCTGTTTAATATCTACCTCAAAGAAATTAAAAACGTTCTGGACGCTAATACCTCTCTTCTTCAGTTCGCCGATGATTTTATCATTTATGTTTCTAAGGCTAATACGAAAGAAGTTCTTCACTCAGTTGAACGAACGCTAAACAACATACAATCGTATCTGATGATTAGAGTCTCGAAATATTCCCCAACAAAACGCAGATGATAGTATTCTCTAAAAGATGATTCATACGAATCTCTCCGTTAACTTGGCGGGGAAGATCAATCCCTTTTCTGAGTCGGTAAGATTTTTGAGAGTCGAATTGGACTTTAAACTGTCGAGAACCAAACATATGGAATATATCATATGTAAGGGACGCACCAATTCAATTATATCGGCCTCAAGGGGCTCATGGTAGGGAACTAATCCAAACCTTCTTCTATCTATTTATAGATCCATGATTCGCGCGTCCTTTAAGTATGCGTCTCTTATCTTTGTTAGGGTAGCCAGCGTTTATTTAAACTTCAACGCGTACAAAATCAAGCCTCAAGTTTAATTTGTGGTTATCGCGTTTCTACTCCGATAAATATCATGCATGCAGAAACTAAAGATTCCCTTCTGAAACAGAGGTTTGATTATTTAATATTATAACAGCCACATATTTTCTCAAAAGAAAAATTCCTTCAGAATTCCTTTCACTCCACCATCACTCACATCACATACTCAATATTGCCACCTCAGATCCTTAGAAATTTAAAATCTATTCCTCTGCAAAGCATGTACCTTATTTTCGAAAATATTCCGAATCATTTTAAGCGGTTCCATCGTTTTCTAATGGATAGATCGATGATAGTATATATAGTTAGTTCTGCGATTTACTCTCCACAGATAAACCTAAAAGAAATGTATATAAACTATCCTCTTACGCAATAGTTTTTACGGCCGGGCTTGGGCCATATACAACGCTTTGCTCTGCATGACAATTTAGAGCAAATTACTATAATCTCAAATTCAAAAAGCATTCTCGACGCACTTAAAGAATTCTAGAAGACAGAATAATTATCTTGTATACTAAAGTCCTAATCGAGGAGGCTAAATTTAATAAAAGAGTCAATTTTATATGGGCCCCCTTGCACTATGGCATCCGCGGCAATGAGATCGCCGATAAGTTGGCCAAGAGAGCTATTCGCGAAGATGTCGAATATAACTTTAAGGTCCCCTATTCGGATCTGTTCTCAATACCTAAACCCACATCTAGTTAAGGAGTTCGATAAATACATACAAAGAACATCTCGGGAAAAGAGAATTTATTTTTTTCAAAATTTTTATGTGAAGAAGACCGTGGTTCT
Source organism: Atta cephalotes (assembly GCF_000143395.1). Taxonomy (NCBI): domain Eukaryota; kingdom Metazoa; phylum Arthropoda; class Insecta; order Hymenoptera; family Formicidae; genus Atta; species Atta cephalotes. The sequence continues at coordinate 1,236,081 of NW_012130093.1, read as the reverse complement.
ATGATATCTATATCTCTCGTATGTTGATAACCATAGTGAATCGATTGAAAAACAATCATTTCAACCTCAACTATAGTTTCTTCCAAAAAAACCTAATTAATGATCTTTCCTGTCCGTACGAAGCTCTTCTTCAAGACTTCATACTATCTTCGATTGCTCCATTTCTGAATCCTACGCCACTTCCCTGCGACAGACATTTCAACATATTCCTAAGATAACACGCTAAACCTTAATGATTCAATTATCTACGCCCTACGTAATCCTTCTGCCAGAATATGCAGTTTGTTCGCGAATTTTGGTATCGCCTGCAATCAGAATTTCTAATTTGAATTTTCGCGGCGCTTTCTCGCGGCATGTTTGCGGCGCGTCTTAGCCCGCTAGCCTCCTGCCGCGAGGCTCAGAGTCTGTTGAGGCTTTGAGTACAATGACGAATCATATCGTCATACACCGCCAAAATTCTTCTGAATATTTGACTCTCATCGCTTCAGGAAAATTTTACGCCGTGATCTCCGTATACTTCGAGGCAGGAGTCATTAACAAAGAAGAAGAAAAAAAAGAAGATATCTGCTTAATATTCAGTGTACATATCCCACGACCATCTTTATTTCCAAATCGCGGCAGCATAAATTTGGCAACGTTGTGTGCTGGTCGATCAATAGGAATATACTCATGTGTAAAATACACCTAAATGCTAAAAATTTCTTGTTTGTAATCATCAACAAAATCAATAATTTTGAAAAAAAAAACTATTTTCTAATATATCTAGCTCTTTTGAATGGAGAAAATTATTAGAAAAGTGAATATTTTCTTATGTGATTGTCTTAACCCAATTGAAGAGATGGGAAAATAAAGGCCTAATTACAAAATCTTGATATTAAAAATTAAAATACTTGCTACTTTTTATTGTATTATACACAAATGGAGTATAATAACAAATGAATTTATGTCTTTAAGAAGTTACATGTTACAATATTTTTTTATTATGATTAATAATACATGAAAAAACTAATTGCCGGAAAAAGGCCTAAATAGAATTGTGCCTTTATTCAGCCCATTCCTTCCAGCCATTTCCTTCAATTATACAATAAATGATTATAAATATCATTATTTTATGTTTATTTTATTTTTTGTAAGTACTGATAAGTACCTGATAAGTGTTGCATTCACAAAACAGAAAAGGAAAATATAATTTCCGTTCTTTAGATTTCTAAAAGATGAGAAGTTACAACTTCGATTAAAAAATATTCCTCGAAAAGACTGGATACTAGGAAAACTAGCTGTGGTTTGTGAACATTTTTAACGGGTATTTATTTCAAAGGAAGAATATTATAAAGATGAGAACGGTATAGAAAAATCTTTTCCTAGACAGAGACCTTGTTACACTATTAGATCTACAGTATCAAATTTAACCTAATGTAAGTCGCCACTGCTCCTATTCAATTATATCATCATTTTATAAATAAGTTATATTTGACACTGTATAGAGTCAAATTGACGATGTAGTGTCAAATTTAAGTATCGATTTAATATAAAATAACGATATATTTAATAGGAGGAGGAGGAATGACACTAATTATATTAAGTTAAATTTGATGCTATAGATTGAACAGAGTAGTTCCTCAAGTAATTCAAATATTATTTCCAAATTTGCCAAAATATTTAACTATATCATTGACAACAACTCGACAAGATTCTGAAACAAAAAAAAAACAAGCCTTAATTAAGTAACAAGAAGAAAAAACTGAAGAATGGTTACAACGTGATATAATTTTAAATTATAAACTTTTTTTACAATTATTTAAGAACAGAGTTAATATAACAAATTGAAAATATGAAATTTGTAACTATAAAATAATATTAGATAAGATCACTTTCACTAATTTATCTAAAGTTTAAGGATGTATTGAAGTTAATAATGATTTAACAATTAAAGTATTTCAGAATGGCAGTTTTAGATTACAGAAGATTTGAAATGGATTCTGAAAAATTAAACAGTAAAAAATTAAACAGATGATCACAAATAGAGAATATTTTGACAAGATACGCAAAATAACAGATACTGCGTGTTGTATGCTGCATTAATATTCATTTAGTATGACTTCAATCATTTTTCAGTAATAATGATAGTAAAAATGAAAATAATAATGAAAAAGTGAGGAAAATAAATTTTATTGTTGAGAGACCAATTAATTAAATTTAGGGGCCGATTCTTAGAGGTCTGTAACTTTTAACAACAGTCATTGATGTCGTTGCGCAGATATCATGTGGAAAGCTATGCAATAACATCAACGTATCGTTAAGAGTTACAAAATAGGCCCCTTAATTCGATTAACTTATTAATAGCAAGCCGATTATTATCTGATTGCAGCTAATGCAATGTTGCCATATCAAGTGCCTGGAAATAAAGATGACCATGACATACTCCGCTCGAAATTTTTTAAAGTCGATTTTCTCGACATTGACTGAAAAGCGCGTCTTACTGCTTGGTCAAGTAAAGTTTGGGTGATAAACTTCACGTAATAAGTTTCGGATTTTTCTAAATCCGAACATCCGAGCCTCTCCTTGTCAGAGTGAATAATTTTAATTTATTCACCCAAATATCTCAAAATCTGTAAGTTGCAGAAGAAAACTTTTTAGACAAAAGTTGCACAGTCTGGAGGAGGATAAATAATGGTAAAATTAATGGTAAAATTAATTTTTGAAAGAAAATTTTTTTAAAAAAGTTCATCCATTTATTAAAATGAAATATACGATTCGTATATTCTGCATTAAAATATATTAAAATACAGTTATAAAAAAATCAGTACTTTATGAAATTTTATACATTATTCTGGCATTTTAACATAAAATATAAAATATTCACAATTGAAAAATATTACTTTTTCCATTACTTTTTATAATAAACTTTTTATAATAATGACGTTCAATTTTTTTTGTAACTAAAGGCTAACGGCTAAAGGCACGCCAAGGTTGACTTGAAAAAGTCGATTTTTCTAACCTTAGCACAATTATATATTTAGTTATAAAAAAATTGCAACGTCATTATCAATTAATCATTTATTACAAAAAGTAACAGAAAAGTAACGGAAAAATAATCCTTCCCAACTCTGAAAATATCTCGTAAACTTTTTCAATTTTTGGTAACCTCTTTTTTGCATAGAATAATGAGAAGAATCAATTGGTGTAAAAAAACAGTCATTTTTAATAATTACTAATTATTATTTATTCAATTTAATGATTTATAATATACTAATTATGCATATGAAAAAAATCGTACCGTAATAAATATAAATTTATTTTATAGATAAAAGATAACACTTTAAAATGGCATAAATAAAATTTTAAAAAATTTACTTTAGCCACATAAAAATAGAAAATATGGCGAAAACGCCAATTTTGGCACATAATTTTTTTTGAAAACCTGACGTATTAGGTCAATTCCGGGGCCGGATTCATTTTTAGCGAATAAAAATCCATTAAAAAACATTTCATTTGTTCAAGTCTCAAAAAAATGTTGAATTACGTAATTTATTTGTCCCCTTTCAGATTGTACAATAAAGCTTTCAAAATTATATAAAGATTATCGCTTTTTAAAATAGATGATTTTTTTTACAGGTTTCTTCTAATAATTTTGCATATAAAAGCACGCACGTACGCACGCACGTACGCACGCACGTACGCACGCACGCATATACTTATTGAAAAATATTTTATATTAAAAAACGTACTCTGTTTATGGGAGCACATACACAATTGATTACAGCTCTAAGTGCTGCTCTTTGTACATCAGCATCTGCAATAATTTCACATTCAGCTGCAGCTAGCAAAAGATTAATCGCCATTGTCATTGACATGTCTGGCATATCAACTCTTTCACATAACAGCAACATAACTTTTGGTACAACAGAACAAATTGCGACAACATCCAAACATGATCTAACCGTTTCTGCACTAGAAGTAGTATGTACCCTAAAAATATTAATTATTTATAAATTCTAAAATTCTTAACAACTTGTATTTGTAAAGTAATGATTATAAATAATATTAATAAGGAGAAATAAAGTTAACATAAACATTAATAAGAAAAAATAAGGCCAATATACGAGCAAAAGTAATGAGAAATTGCTCTTAATAATATATCTTAACAAATATATCGTACGGAACGTTCCGACTTAACTAGATCCTCATCAACGGCAAAAGTCGAATTAATACAAAAACAGATAAAATCCGAATTTAATTTTGTCAGTAAACATGTGAGACATCGCCGTTAAGAATTAATATATTATAACAATACTGTACATGAATATTACATATCGGTAATAAACCATAATTTTCTAGCGATGTCATAATTATAAAAATAGTCTATAAATTCTTAGTCTATAAGTTTACAGATATCTATGATTCGTTATGCCCGTGCGCGAAAGAATTAAGTTCAGCAATGTAAACATATAGGAAAGATGTGTGTGATTATATTAATGTGCAATAGAATGATGTTTTAGACTCAACGCATCATCTGCTAATTGGCAGATTTCTGAAGTCATTTTGAAACGAAAGTTCTAATAAGTTCAAAATGTCAATGCTATAATAGTTTTTGAATTGTAAGCATTTAAAGTTAGTAAACTATATTGCTTAAAGTTCACATGTTTCTGCAATATAACGCAAAATACTAACTACATAACAAGCGCAAACTTTAGGCGATACGTAGATTCGCAATTTTAAATGTTTAAAATTCAAAAACCATTACTCGATATTTTAATATTAGAATTTTCGTCTCAAAATTACTTCAAAAATCTGTCATTAGCAGGTTGTATGTTGAATCTGAAATACCCTGTATATGTAATACGTATTTTGTTCTATCAAAGATTATGAAATTTTGAACTTTAATTTTAACAACAATAACAATCTGCGGTTTTTTTTCTTTTTTTCACTTCAATAGTACATTTATATAATTATAATATAAAAATAGAATAGTTCTCAAGATAAGAAAGGCGATAAAAAATACAATAACTAATAGGCAATTGAGAGTAATAATCAACGCTGTTATTCGTGTGTAATAATTAAACAAATGTATTGTTCAAGACATTACAAACGAAAAGAATCAGACGTTTTTTCGGCTTCATTCGAGTCATCATCAGCAATGTTCTATGGTAGAATTTATTCAAAAATTGTACCGAATAAGTCTAAAAGAATAGCTGAGGAATCTTTTCAATTCCATGTTTAAGAAACATCTCTGTCAATAAGTTTAGCTGAGTGAGCATTACAAAATAACGTAGTAAATATTAAAGAATAAGAAAACGATAATGTAAATCTATAGAATAATGTAACACCAGCTGCTAATTATGACCAATATTCGAAAAGTAAATTATTTTGAAAGAATAGATATGCAAAATTCGTACAGAGTAATGATTCGCACACGAATAAATTGTTGAAGTTATAACTCCGGTATAAACATAATATGAGTGAGAGACATATCGGATAACAAACTGTCATTATAGTGCCAGTAAAAGTCATGAGTTAAAAATATTGTATATAAGATAGTTAAACTAATAATTAAATGAACCATTATATTGGTTCAGATCTTGAAATGTTCAGATACGCATGATATAAGAACTCGGTTTCGAAACTCAAATTTTAAATTTAAATTGTTTTCTTGAGATTGATGTGAAGTCATCTCAAAAACTAGTCTTCTTCCTAAATATCTTTCGTTATCCAAGACTTTTGTGTTCTTCTAATCGAAGTCAAATTTTCTTCTGTGTTCCGTGACAGACGGATTTTCAAGTTTACTATTAATGTTATTTCGATGCTCAACAATTCTCGTTTTTAGTTTTCTCCCCGTCTGTTCAACATATAAGGCATTAAATTTAGGCATTAAATAAAGGCAAGTAAATTTTGCATACAACATTTTTCTTAGAACCATGCGGAAAAACATCCTTTTGAGATTTGATAATTCCATCAAGTTTATTCACTAAACCAGGACAGTTTAACATTCAGATCTTTGTAATGTTCTTGAATTTTCCATAAAGAGATCATTTATCATGTTAAAAATAAACTTAATGGGATAATCATTTTCCAAAAGAGAGTTAATAATAAATCTAAGAGTCTTTTCGTAGTATTTGGAGTGTGACAATAAAAATATTCTATCCATCATGCTCATTAGAAGCCTCTTTTTGTGAGAGAGGATCGAAAGATAGGAAACTAAGGTACCTTTCAGAAAAAGTTGGTTTATGGAATGGGTGTTAAATTCTAATATTCCATTGTTATTTATGATTGTAACATCCAAAAAATTAAGTCTCTCCCTCTCTCCACCAATTTCTAATATGTAAATGTCTTGAACAATATATTTGTTTAACTATTACGCACAAATAACGACATTGATTATTATTCTCAATTGCCCGTTAGTTATTGTTTTTTATCGACATTTACAGAAATTCTACTCAAATGAAAAACAACCTCTAATGCATATTTTAACATCTGTACTAATCAATGTGTTTCAAACACAAAAAAAATGCGAGCTCTATCTGATAATACACATCAACTGTTCACATTAGCGTTATTTCAAAAATTACACGGTATTTGTTTTTTAATTAATCTCAACAAGTCTGTCAAAGATACCAAAGTAAGAATTATTAAATAATTTGGTATCCGTATTTTCATTTAAGTCACTTTTTGCTTCTTTATGTTTAACATTTCTGATAAGTTTTCTATAACTTGGTTCGATGTTAAAGGGATGCTGGATCGATGGCCGAACTTGAGCGAGGTATCGATAGTACAAACTTTTTTAAATTCCAAATTCGATAATAGTGACATCTTTCATTCATTTCTTATATTTATTGTATATTGTTGTATCTCGCTCAAACGCATTCATCCGTCCTATCTAACATATTGCAACGCCATCTCTTAGAAAAATCAAACATCTATTGCTAGACACAATTATTGTTTTGTTTATCATTCCGAGTCTTCGCTCAGCATTCGTACACGTTATTTGCAGATCAATATAAATATTTCTTTTGAAATTTTTATTCTTAGTTTCATAAACTCAGTATTGTTTGTTTACGTAATGCGCTGAGTGCTGCACTATTTATAGCTCGGTTTTGGTCTATAAAACTTTTGTATTAAGGAAACATCTATGTTAGGTGATAGCTCTACGAGTTGAAAAAATGTAAGTTTTTAACTTTTTTTCCGATTTTAATATAAAGTCTATTGCAGCATTTCCAAATTTTTCTATTTTAATCTTGTAAAAGGATTTTTTATTCCGTTCAATAAATTCGGAAATTTATATCGATCTGCAAAATCCCGACAATTTGGCCACTCCAACATAAAGTATTAAGGATTAAAACAATTTTCTCAATCAAGAGAATGGTTATATTTTACTACATGTTCACCAATTGAGTTTCTTGAAATCTAATTGTATGTAATATTTGTGTAATATTCTTCTATTTTTTTTTAGCTGTTTTCTCAAAATCATAGGTTTTGGCCTACATATAACGCATTATTATATAGTCTTTACAATTTAATAAATTAATAGTTGTTAATTAATTAGTTATTTAATTAAGTAGTACACGCTGACCTAAAAATGCGTAATAAGATTGCACCTTTTAAAAAACTGTGTTCAGTTTTATTTTGGGAAATTTGGGCCTCGGATGAACAATTTTAAAACACGCCTAAAATTTTAAAGTATCAAAAGAGAATCAAAAATTCCATAAGCCCTTTATAGAAGAGGTTTCCTGAATGCTAGAACTATTTAAAGTTCGCTATTATGACCATATATCATTAGTTTTATTCCAATCATCATGCGAATAATTATGGAAAAGATGTTTGAGGTACGTTATAGACTTCACAAGATGATGTATTTGTTGTTGACAGAGGTTCGTGACATTAGGGAATATTTGGAACGTAAAGGATTTGTGATCAAAATACCAGATATCATTCCACCTAGTGAAAGTCGATTAAGCGATACGCTTGATAATAATTCGCGATTAGTCACTAAAGTAGGGTCAGGTTTGGAAGTTATCAATGAGCATCTTAAAACTTGCTTCGCGTATTTTTAATTTAATAATTTATGGTGTATCCATCGATTCCCCAGCTAATGATTGATTTTTGAAATGCCGCTGTTCTTCATAACATGTTTCATTCGGTCATCATATCAGACACTGAATATTCGGAACAGATTGCACAACTTATGTTAGATCGATTGCATAAACTAAATCTGCTATTTCGATTAATCCAAGAACAAAATTTGAATCGCAAAACTGTCGGATTTATCTCGTTGGATGATGAGTTAGAAGGGTTTAAAGTACTGACAAAAGATAATTTATTGTATATAAGATTAGTCTGGTGGATTAGTCTAATCATATCAGATTAAACAGGCCAGATCATATTACAGGAAACATATGATTACTAGGAAACAATGTTTTATACATAATCTTGTTAATTATGACAGTCCTATATATATAAGTCCTATATATAATGATTCTCGTCAAAATTCGAATACAATCTAGGCATATGAATCGTTCTCGCTACTATGTGTATGTTTTGGCAGAATGTGATGGTGAAGGAACTCAAACCATTCCAGAATATTATTGCTTTTGCAAAAATAGTTGTCGTGGTTGGATGCGTAATGACAGTTATATAATATGATATCTGGAATAAGTCCAACATTTTGACGAAGACATCCATATGCCAGCAAGAACAATTAATGTTTTTTTAGAGAGTTCCGATGAGGAAGCTGAAAAGAGACAAGTCCATATATTGGCCACATTTCAATTAGGCAATTAAAATCTTTTGTTTCATATTTTGAGTGTCTCTCTCCCCTCTTCATTGATTAATATATCACTTATAACTTTTCATTTAGGATCCAAAAAAAATTTTAGTTGTCTTCATCAAGATTGGACATATTTCAGATACTAGATGATTCGAGAATAAAACTAGTCCTATATAATATACAATACATGATCATAATAGAACTTTGAACAGCTATAGCATTCAAGGATTCATTTTATAAAGCATATGGAACCTTTTAATTCTTTTTGTTATGTCCTATAATCCTAGCTAGATCTCAATGCTGTTCAGCTGGAGCCCAAACTGGGCATAATTCTTTCTCTTACAATTTTGATTTTATAAAGTATTACTTTAATTTTAAAACTATGATTTTATTAAAAAATTGGATAGATATCAACTAATCAGATCTTTGTCAAAAATACAGTTTTTATATCAATGTAGAATCAATGACATATTTCCTTTATACCTGGATTATTACTTAATATATGTAATAACAAGATAGATACTAGTTAGTTATCATTACAAATCCGAATTTAGATTAGAAAAGACGCTTTATTTGTGTAAAAGAAAATTATTAAATATTTGATCGAAATATTTGATCTGCACAGAAGTAATAATTCTCTTTAGAGAGAATTCTTTAGAGAATCTTCTTTAGAGAAAATTAGCTACTCTTTCTTCTAGTCTTTCGAACACGTTATCCATTTACATTTATAACGAAATTTTCTCTCATCATATGAAGTGCTTTGATAAATGTAATTTTAATCTGTATTTGGCACATAAGAAGGAATTTCATTGATTAAAAATCCTATCATAAAAACTAACTAAGAGTTAAGCCAATTGAATTCAATTGTGACATAAATAAGGAAAATCATCTCAAAATTGACAAACAGGAGTCTATAAACTCTGTTGAAAACGAAATTTTCAATATATTCAATTTTTAATATAAACATAGATCCTAGGAAATCCACAAATCTTTTGGTAGTTACAACAAATGATTTATTAATCTAACTAAAAAACAGATATTCCACCTGACGTCTCATTATTGTTACAACTGAGAGGAAATTTTAGCCTCTCTACTACACTGAATAAAAAAAAAGCCATTCATGAATTGATAAAAATCGAATCTATAAAAATAAAAATTTATCTAGATTCTTACTTAAATAAAATTAGAAACTAAAATTAGAAACATTGCTATCTCTCGTTTTCACAAATTTTTGCATAACAATCAGAAAAATATGATTGACGATAGATTAACATATATTAATAAAATTACCAAATCAAAAAAATGATCCAAATATCATTTTTACCAGCGTAGATAAAGATAACATCACTATTATCTTAGAAAAAAACATTTACATATAAAAAAAAGAATTATTAATGGATAAGGATATATACTCCATAGTTAAGAAAAATCTGGAAAAATTCTAGAAAGAAATATTAACGATCTAATAAAAAAAATGGGGAAAAAAGATATTATTAGTATATATTTCTAAAAAAGAATCCTTCCACCTTCGTTCAAGAGATGCTCCCTTTCCGAAAGCTTACATACTTCCAAAAATCCACAAGATCAACATTCAGTATCGTTTAGAATTAATCTCCTTAGTTAATACGGCTTTATACTCATTGGCCAAATTTCTGAAGGAAATCATTTCTGTCAATATCTCTAAAGCAAGGGGATATATTAATAATAGTTTCGAATTTTATAATAAAATTTTTGGATTGAGGCGTGAATGGGGGGTTGAATGTCTGATGTGCTTTCATTGGATGTAACATTTTTGTTTATTAACGTTTCATTTGACTTGATGACCGGATAAACAGGAGATGGGAACATATAAAAAAATCTACAAAATTACGAAAGTAGAGTTCATTAAGTTCATTAATAGAATTCATGTTATCATCTACTTTTTTTATTTTTAACAAAGTAATATATAAACAGATATAGGCTCTCCGATGGATTCCCTTTTCTCGCCGATTATCGCTGACTTGTTGCAAGATTCGGAAGAAAGTATTTTGAGCACATTAGAGCTACCTGTCTATTTCAGATATGTAAATGATATTTTGCTCATCTTTGCCACTAAGAATGAACTGAATGGTGTTCTTAAAAAATTTAACAATTACCATCAATGGCTAAGATTCGCAATGAAGAAGGAGGAGAACCATTTTCTTAACTTTTTTGACATCTCATTGATAAGAAAAGACAACAAAATTATAATAAAAAAATAATTCCATAAAGAAACATTTTCTGGACATTATTTATCATATTGGTCGAATTATCCTAAATGCCAAAAATTAGGAATCATATACAGCATCGATTATGCCATTCTATTATCTCACCTCATCTTTTTATGAGAAGAACATCGAGATTTGCATAAATTTGTAATTGAATAATAATTACCCTCTGGATCTTATTTTTAAAATTATACTATAAATGAAAGATTAAAAAATGTATTTATGAACAAGTCAAAATTTTTTAATAATTGTAGTACAAACGTTAACACCGACATTTCTCCGAATATCACAAAAAAAGATTTTATAGTAGTTCCATTTGTTAAAGGCATCACTGAATCAATTACTTCTTTAATAAATTATCTTTAATAATAATCTTTAATAAATTAATAACTACGTTTGGTTAACGAACAATTAATAAACTTAGTAAATACATATTATAAGTCCATAAAGACAGAACAAATCATTCCCACAAGAATGTAATCTACTAAATTAATTGTAAAAATTGCGATATGTCATACGTAGACCAAATTAAAAGACAATTGCAAACGAGATTGAAAGAATATGTTAATAACATAAAGCTAGATCCAAGCATTTAGTAATATCAGGACATTTAAGCTTTCGGAGAAACATTATTAGCGCTATTTGCGTTATTTTATTTTCATCATCTATGAAACAAGTATGAAATAAATAGCGTTAATAGCGCGTCCTCCGAACGCACTCTTAGTAGAACATAATTATAATTTTGATTGAAAAAAACACAAGAGTGTTGAATACAAGATATTGAATATAATAAAAGATTCATTATGAAAATGATTCATATTAAAGAACAGATAAACGATATCAATTATATAAAAAATATTGAGATGTTTGATGATTCATATTTTGACATCTTAAATAGATTTCAAAATATAATGATTGATTGGACAAAGGAAAAGAAATTTCTTTCAGATATAATCAATTTTACTCCTATACATAGCTCACACATACTATTGTTTGCGCCTCTAGATTGCGTCGTTTATATTCATTGTTCTCAATTCATCTCAGTTCTACTTGACACAATCAATTATGACTAGTTTTTTGAAATCTTGTTAAATCATCTTATATGTAAGTCTCATTTGAGCTTATTCTTGTTTTTTAAACATTCTTTCTATTATAAATAATTTATTTCATATTTCGATTTAGAGTATTTTATCATTTGACATCAACTTACATTATGGGATGTAACACGATTCTCGTTAAATAAGGATTCTAGATTTTTATATCTTGACATCAATCATTGCGGATATGGTGTTACTATTATCAACGGATGCTACTATAGTTTCGTTCGAAATACATTTTATATATAAGGGAGCTAACCGTTTTAAACTATAGAAGACTCTGTGAGTTGAAGATGTTGAAAGAGTCGAGACGTTTTTGTAATTATATATTTGGTACGTGTTGAATGTATAAAATATATATATATATATATATATATTTATTTTTATATTTAAATTTGCTCATTTATTGGTCGTCTCCAAATTATTTTGTTTTGCTTTTAAAGTTTACCAAAATTGTGATATAGAAAAATGAAAACCACCTTGCACACAAATGTAACTTCAAGCATAAGCAATCGAAAACTATGTGAACAATTGCAAAATTCAAGATGGCGGATCCAATATGGCGAACATAAAGCAAAAAAAAGGAAATAAAATAAAAGACGGTGTCAGTACTCGTTCCGAATTCATTTTAAAGTTTGTTTTCAAGTGTATCATGAATTCTGATTAAATCTGCTATCAAATTTTAAAAATTAAAATGACGGACATAAAAATGCAAAATATAAAATAGTTTAGAAATTTACTTCAATTTCGTATTAAAAAACTTCGAAAATGATGAAACGGCACTAATACTCGTTTTTTTACTTTTTATAAAGTTTTTGCTGCGAATACGTATTCTATCCTTTTTATGTTAAATATCTAATCGTGATAAACATATCTTTGTTTGAAATGAAGAATATTTTTCTTTTATTTTTTTACTTGTTTCGTTTGTAATTAGGTCCACTTGAAAACAAACTTAAAATGAATTCAACGAATACTGTCTTTTACTTTATTTCTCCTTTTTTTCTGTTACATATCCGCCAATGAATTTTGCAATTGTTCACATGGTTTTCGATAGCTTATGCTTAAAGCTACATTTGTGTGCAAGGTAATTTTTCTACATCAAGTATAATTTTGGAAACGGTGACCGATTTGACAAAGAATACCCCATATGGATATGCTCCAGGATGTCCCACATAACTGTGATGATAATTTTCCCTGCACTTCCGATAATCTGATAAAAATTATTTTAAATAAAAATTGATCAGTTTTCAATCAACTACAAATTGCAATATTAAAAATTTGTAAAATATTCTTTTTTAAAAAAAAGATCACCCTAATTTTTTTAAATGACTATTACGTATTTTTTACTTCATAATATTATAACTGATGTCAAGACGAATTGACCTATTATATTATGACCTTGAGATGATCTTATAGTTAGACGTATGGGATAAAGTTTTCTTAAAAAATTATTTTATTTGTATTAAATTTTATATGAACATATTCTACATATTCTTCTCAGTAAAAAAAGATTTTTATATTAGCAGCATATCATCTTTCCCATTATAGGAATACATTTTCGACAAACTGAGACTAAATTACGATTTGCCCTAATGATAGACTAAGGATATAGTCGAATTGCCACTACGAAGCATTTGATTAATCAATCAAAAGAAAGAATTTTACTAATTGACCAGTCAAAAAATATTTCGAAGCATTTGTAGCGGCAACTCGCACCCTAAGAAAGAACACAAGTATGAAGTCAGTGTTCAAACTACGCTACAAGTACTACAATTTATGTTGACATTTTTTTCTACGTACATACTAAATACAAATATGTGTGTAATAAATTGTGAATTACATTCGGGAATACCATGAATTCAGAAATGGCTACGTTCCTCAATTTATCTACAGATATATTTTTTCTACTGAACAATGTAATGAAAAATATGTAAAGTTTAACAAATACAAAATAATTTTTCACAAAAACGTTCATTGATTTCACACGTCTGATCTTAAAGTCACCTCAAGAAGTATAGCAGGTCATTGAACTCGTCTTGACAATTACAATATTATGAAGTAAAAAATACGTAGTGCCATTTAAAAAATTAAAATGACCGTGACTTTTTTTCTAAAAAAGAATATTTTGCAAATATTTTAATATTGCAATTTGTAATCGATTAAAAACTGAATAACTTTTATTCAAAATAATTTTTGTCAGATTATCGGAAGTGCTGGAAAAATCGTGACCACAATTACATGGGACTATGCATATAGCATACAAATGTAGCTTTACGTATAAACTGAAAATCATGTAAACAATTGCAAAAATTCAAGATAGCTGATCTAATATGCGGACATACATAAAACAGAAAAAAAAGAAAATAAAATAAAAGATAAGTCAATACTCGTTGAATTCACTTTAAAGTTTATTTTAAAGTGTGAATCTTGATTATAATAAGAAGCAAGAAATTACACGTTAACTTGTATTATGTGCCATTTGTAAATTAAGACAATTTGGATAAAATGAAATGATGAAATTTCTTTAAAACAATTATAAAAATGGATGAAAACTATCCTTATCGTTCATAGATCATCGTAAAAAATAATAAAAGACATGTGAAGTGCTTTCACTTGACTTACTTATATGCACAATTTTCACTTTCACATGCCTTTTATCACTTTTAAAAATTATTATTTAAAATTATTTTAAAATTAATGATTGTCGGAAGGAATAAGGATAGCTTTTGCCAATTTTTATAATTGTTTTAAAGCAATCTCATCATTTCGTTTTATCCAAATTATCTTTATTTACAAATGACACATAACAAAAATTAACATTTATCAATTCTGACATCACAATCAGAACTGTGATGACTATTCAGGAACCTTAAAATTGTTTTATATGTTGATTTTATTCGCTTATATTATATATCTTTAAAAATTAATGTCTCAACTATTGCAACAATTGCCAAATAATACTTTTTGATTCAGTTTAGTCCGATCTACAAACAGTATGTAAAAAAGTTTGAGATACCTTGTATAATAATTTTTGTATAATAATTTTTTATATTAGCCTTATTTTTCCTATTTGTGTATATAAGATGGGTACACAATGTTTGATATTGATACCGTTCATGAATAAGTAGGATCTGATCTAAACTGAATCGAAAAATCCTGTACCATTTTGTAATTTTCGTAATATTTAAGGAGAAAATTCTAAAGTTACTGAATAGCACGGTCTATCGTCAATGCAACACGCGGTGAGATAGGACGCCCACTATCATAGGTTGCTAGGCGCGCGCGAAATTGTTTGCTACAAGTGGCCTTAGCAATGCATAAGTAGCAAAAGAAAACATCTCCCCGGCGCGGGCGGAGAGTTCCCGTTCTGGACGATTGTACTATCACTATCATGTGTTTATATTTGACAGTAAGTCGGATGGATACACACTTATTCGGTGATCTTTAGAAATATCTCATTAATTTTTACAATAACTGCAATATGATACAGGACTTTTCAATTTAATTTAATCTGTTCTAACTTCTATTAATGGTGGCACGCTTAATACCCTCCCTCCGCGCGCGCATATGTGTGTGTGTGTGTGTGTGTGTGTGTGTGTGTGTGTGTGTGTGTGTGTGTGTGTGTGTGTGTGTGTGTGTGTGTGTGTGTGTGTGTGTGTGTGTGTGTGTGTGTGTGTGTGTGTGTGTGTGTAGTAGTACGTAGTAGTAGTAAGTAATTAACTACGTAACGTACGTACGTAAGTAATA